>NC_041230.1:5126631-5147839 GCF_002837175.3 Physeter macrocephalus
CATGTGGGATCTTCCCAGACCGGGGCATGAACCCATGTCCCCTGCATCGGCAGGCGGATTCTCAACCACTGCACCACCAGGGAAGCCCCAGAATTGTGCTTTTACATAAAGTACTTCAATAAAAAAAAAAAAAAAACAAAAACCTTTGCTTTCATAAAGACATTCTCAGGTTTTTTTGTTTTAAATTTTATTTATTTATTGGTGGCACCAGGTCTTCGTTGCTGTGCATGGGCTTTTCTCTCTAGTTGCGGTGAGCAGGGGCTACCCTTCGTTGTGGTGTGTGGGCTTCTCACTGTGATGGCTTCTCTTGTTGTGGAGCACAGGCTCTAAGTGCGCAGGCTTCAGTAGTTGTGGCTCGCAGGCTCTAGAGCGCAGGCTTAGTAGTTGTGGTGCACGGGCTTAGTTGCTCCACGGCATGCAGGATCTTCCCGGACCAGGGATCAAACCCGTGTCCCCTGCATTGGCAGGCGGATTCTTAACCACTGTGCCAACAGGGAAGCCCTCAGTTTGTTTTTAATGTCAGGTTAAGCATTGAACACTTCTGGGAATAAGATTTAATATAGTCTTTCTTTTCTTTTTCAGATTCTTCTGACTACAATTAAACATTATCCCTCAGGTACTGATGTGATGGTTTCTACTAACCTAGACTGGGTGATTATCTTCCTCACTCAGATGAAAGTTGGGATCCTGGGAAACTCCTCACTTCTTTGTTTTTACACTTTCACTTTGATCACTGGAAGAAGTCTCAGACCCACAGACCAAATCCTCAACCAACTTGTCCTAGCCAACCTGCTTAGTTCTTTTCTCCAAAGGGATCCCTCAGGAAATGGCAGCGTTTGGACTGAAATATTTCCTGGTCATTGCTGGATATAAACTTATGTTCTATTTTCACTGAGTAGCCAGAGGGGTTTCCCTCAGCACTGCCTGCCTCCTTGGTGGCTTCCTGAGGGGAGGGGGAAGCTGGGGCGAAGTGAGAGTAGCATCGACATATATACACTACCAAATGTAAAACAGATAGCTAGTGGGAAGCAGCAGCATAGCACAGGGAGATCACTCAGTGCTTTGCGATGACCGAGAGGGGTGGGATAGGGAGGATGGGAGGGAGGCTCAGGAGGGAGGGGATATGGGGGTATATGTATGCATATGGCTGATTCACTTTGTTGTACAACAGAAACACAGTATTGTGAAGCAATTATACTCCAGTAAAGATATATTAAAAAACAACAACAACAACAACTTTGTCCCAGTAGCTCTAAATGGATGGAGCTCAAAATTAGAATCCCAAAGTACATTGGCTTCTGCTGTTCCTCTTGCTGGATCCTGACTCTCCTAGTAAATATGTATGTTGCTATAAAGGTGCATGGCCCAAGCAATACCAAAAATATAAGCTTGGAAAAAGTATATGAATACTGTTCTGGGTCTACTCCACACAAACTTACAAACTCACTGCTGGCAAGGATAATATTTTTCATTGACTGTATTTTTGTGTCTCATGGTCTGGGCTAGTGGCTCCACGGTCCTTGGCCTGCACAGACACAAGCAGCGAGTCCAACACATTCACAGCAACAGCCTCTCCCCAAGACCTTCCCACGAGGCCAGAGCCACACACACCATCCTGATCTTGGTGAGCTCCTTTCTTTTACTTTATTCTCTTTCCTCCATTTTGACTTTCTGTGTAGTCCTAAGTGTGAATCCAGCCCAATGGCTGGTGAACACATCTGTGTTCGTGGCTTTATGTTTCCTGACTCTCAGCCCCTTCGTGCTCATCACCCATGACGCGTATCTCTAAGTTACGCTTTGCAAAGATTGCTTTTTTCTTCATGGGGTGTAATAAAGCTGTCCTCTACAGGGCACTAAATTACCCATTTCCTTCTTTATTCACATGCAAATGTCTACCAGTGCCAGTTCTCTGAGGTAGCACCGCGCAGTTTGTGGGATCTTAGTTCCCCAACCAGGGATCGAACCCATGTTCCTGGAGTGGAAGCACAGTCCTAACCACTGGACTGGCAGGGAAGTCCCATCTTGGAGGCAGTTAGTTAGTTAGTTAGTTAGTTAGTTATGGCTATGTTGGGTCTTCGTTTCTATGCGAGGGCTTTCCCTAGTTGCGGCAAGTGGGGGCCACTCTTCATCACAGCGCGCGGGCCTCTCACTATCACAGCCTCTCTTGTTGCGGAGCACAGGCTCCAGACGCGCAGGCTCAGTAGTTGTGGCTCACGGGCCTAGTTGCTCCGTGGCATGTGGGATCTTCCCAGACCAGGGCTCGAACCCGTGCCCCTGCACTGGCAGGCAGATTCTCAACCACTGTGCCACCAGGGAAGCCCCTGAGGCAGTTTTGATTAAGGTAATGTATTAAAAATTGTATTAAAAAAAACAACAAAAAAAAACAGAAACTGCCCTATTAGATTTAGCCAAATCGGGACCTATATGTAAATAGTTATACAAAGACCGTGAACCTAGTTTTACCACGTCCTTCAGGAATGGCTGAGGATATTTAGAAATAGTATAAGACTTCCCTGGTGGCGCAGTGGATAAGAATGTGCCTGCCAATGCAGGGGACACAGGTTTGAGCCCTGTTCTGGGAAGATCCCACATGCCGCGGAGCAACTAAGCCCGTGGGAAATTCTCAGCAAATTTTTTTTTTTTAAGACATTGCTTCTTCTTTTTTTTTTTTTTAAATTTATTTTTGGCTGCCTTGGGTCTTCGTTGCTGCACGCGGGCTTTCTCTAGTTCAGGCGACTGGGGGCTACTCTTCATTGCAGTGTGCAGTCTTCTTACTGCGATGGCTTCTCTTGTGGAGCATGGGCTCTAGGCACATGGGCTTCAGTATTTGTGGCACGTGGGCTCGAGTTGTGGCTCATGTGCTCTAAGCCCATGCGCCACAACTATTGAGCCCATGTGCCACAACTACTGAGCCCATGTGCCACAACTACTGAAGCCTGTGCACCTAGAGCCTGTGCTCCACAAGAGAAGCCAGGACAATGAGAAGCCCGTGCACTGCAACAAAGAGTAGACCCCACTCACTCCAACTAGAGAAAGCCTATGCACAGCAACGAAGACCCAACACAGCCATCCATAAATAAATAGATAAATAAATAAACCATGCCCTTTGATTTAAAAAAAAGTAAAAAATTTAAAAACCAAAGTAGGCAAAAGGAAAGAAAGAATAAAGAGCAGAAATTAATAAAATAGGTAATAGAAAATAGAGAAAAATCAGTGAACTCCAAAACTGTCCTTCGGATCAAGAGAATTGATAGATCTCTAGGTAGATCAGAAAAGAAGAAAAAAAATTACCAAAATGAAGAATGAAAGATGGGATAGCACTAAAGACATTAAAAGGATTATATGTGATATTTTATTTATTTTGTTGTGCCAGGTCTTAGTTGTGGCAGGCAGGCTCCTTAGTTGCAGCATGCAGACTCTTAGTTGCGGCATACATGTGGGATCTAGTGCTCTGACCAGGGATCAAACCCAGGCCCCCTACACTGGGGGCACGGAGTCTTAACCACTGCGCCACCAGGGAAGTCCCTATATGTGATATTTTAAACACTTTCCAACAACTCTACAAAAACCAGAAATTGAGAAAAAAAAGTTCTTGAAATACTCCAACTACTCAGGTTCACTGAGGAAGAAATGAGTAATCTGAAGTGCCCTCTATTATAGACATTGAATTAGTAGTTTAAAATTTTCCTACTATTATTTCACGCCAAGATGACTAGTGACTTCTAGACATTTAAGGAAAAAATAATTCCAATTCCACTCAAATTATTATTTTTTTAAGATGGAAGTCTTCTCAGCTAGTTTTATGAGATTAGCTTTAACTTGATACCAAAATCAGGCAGTAGTGTTAATAGCAAACTGCAGACCAACACCCACATGTACATAGATGCAAAACATCCTTAACAAAATTTTAGGAAATTTAAAACCCTGTCATAATTTGGGATAGAGATGATCATCTTTCAGGTGATTAAAGATGCAATTTACTGTGAAAACATGGTAATAAAATACCTGCATGTCCCAAAACAGGAAAAGCACAAGGGATAGAACCTCCTGGAGAAACTGACCAATCTGGATCTGACCCTGTGGTTGATCAGATCTCGTTTGATTTGAACCACTGATGCTGTTTCTTTCTTTTACAAACTGCATTGTAAATACTGTCTTTTCTATAAACAATAGTCTGCCTACTCCTTGGCCAAATATCCTCCTTGCTTCTTTCATGTCTCTTACTTTTGTATGACAGTTTTTCAAGAGACTTTTCTGTACTCCTTGTTTTCCTATCCTGAACTCTTATTTCGTTTCTGTGGGATCTCACCCTGTCTTATGACTGATATACCATCTAACAGTTTTCAAATGGATATATTCAGCCAAGTTACTTCTCCCAAATTTCAGACTTGTACCTAATTCCTACTGGACATTATCCTTAGATGTCTGGCAGGTACCTGAGACTGAATAGGTTCATAACCAAGCTCCTTTTATTTTTCCAAATCTTGACTTTATTTTTTAATATAGAAAATGCATTTTTGGAAGCCAACCCTAATTTCCCCCCTAACATAATTCTTTACCTGTTAAACAAAATAAAGTACTGGGACTTCCCTGGCGGTCCAGTGGTTAATACTTGGCCTTACAATGCAGGGGGTACAGGTTCAATCCCTGGTTGGGGAGTTAAGATCCCACATGCCTCGGGGCCAAAAAACCAAAACATAAAACAGAAGCATATTGTAACAAATTCAATAAAGAAAAATAAAGTACTAATTCTATATACATCACATGTACCATACAAAAATGTATCCAAAGTTTCTATTTCCCTACAAACCTACTCCAGGGGCTTCGCTGGCAGTCCAGTGGTTAAGACTCTGCACTTCCACTGCCGAGGGCAGCGGTTTGATCCCTGGTCAGGGAACTACGATCCTGCAAGCCACGTGGTGTGGGCAAAAAGAAATAATAAAAAATTTTTAAAGTAATAAAAACCTACTCCAACTTCAACCTCCCCTATTTCTTTCAAGAGCACCTCATATTCCAGTTGCCCAGGCAAAAATTCTGACTCATTCTTGAAGCCTGTTTCTCTCCTCACGTCTATCACATAGGAGTCCCATTGCCTTCACCTTCCAAAGTTACCAGCGTTTGACTACTTTTCATCATCCACCCTACTCCCTCCGAGGCAGAACCACCATCATCTCACACTCAGAATCTTCTACATGGTTTCTGTGCTTCCACCTAGCCCCTTCCACAGCATTTTTAAAAATTTGTTAATTTATTATTTTATTTTTGGCTGCATTGGGTCTTCATTGTTGCGTATGGGCTTTCTCTAGTTGCGTGGAGCAGGGGCTACTCTTTGTTGCGGTGCACGAGCTTCTCATTGTGGTGGCTTCTCGTTGCGGAGCACGGGCTCTAGTCACACGGGCTTCAGTAGTTGCGGCACGTGGGCTCAGGAGCTGTGGCTCACGGGCTCTAGAGCACAGGCTCAGTAGTTGTGGCGCATGGGATTAGCTGCTCCGCGGCATGTGGGATCTTCCCGGACCAGGGATCGAACCCGTGTCCCCTGCATTGGCTGGCGGATTTTTTTTTTTTTTTTTACGGTATGCGGGCCTCTCACCGCCATGGCCTCTCCCATCGCGGAGCACAGGCTCCGGACGCACAGGCTCAGTGGCCACGGCTCACAGGCCCAGCTGCTCCGCGGCACGTGGGATCCTCCTGGACTGGGGCACGAACCCGCGCCCCCTGCATCAGCAGGCGGACCCTCAACCACTGCACCATTAGGGAAGCCTGCAGGCGGATTCTTGACCACTGCACTACCAGGAAAGTTCCCTACACTCTGATTTTTATTGCAATTAAAATACATTTTGATGATAACTCCATAGCAGTGTGTAGATAATTTCCAGATTCATTTGTTACAGCTGCAAAGTTTTACAGTCTGTGTATATGGCAGAGTATGTCTGCTGGTACCCTACACTTTTACATTGTTTTCAGAATTGTGTGTTGTTTTTTTTTTTTTTGTGGTACGCGGGCCTCTCACTGTTGTGGCCTCTCCCGTTGCAGAGCACAGGATCCGGACGCACAGGCTCAGCCGCTCCGTGGCATGTGGGATCTTCCCAGACCGGGGCATGAACCCATGTCCCCTGCATCGGCAGGCGGATTCTCAACCACTGCACCACCAGGGAAGCCCCAGAATTGTGCTTTTACATAAAGTACTTCAATAAAAAAAAAAAAAAAACAAAAACCTTTGCTTTCATAAAGACATTCTCAGGTTTTTTTGTTTTAAATTTTATTTATTTATTGGTGGCACCAGGTCTTCGTTGCTGTGCATGGGCTTTTCTCTCTAGTTGCGGTGAGCAGGGGCTACCCTTCGTTGTGGTGTGTGGGCTTCTCACTGTGATGGCTTCTCTTGTTGTGGAGCACAGGCTCTAAGTGCGCAGGCTTCAGTAGTTGTGGCTCGCAGGCTCTAGAGCGCAGGCTTAGTAGTTGTGGTGCACGGGCTTAGTTGCTCCACGGCATGCAGGATCTTCCCGGACCAGGGATCAAACCCGTGTCCCCTGCATTGGCAGGCGGATTCTTAACCACTGTGCCAACAGGGAAGCCCTCAGTTTGTTTTTAATGTCAGGTTAAGCATTGAACACTTCTGGGAATAAGATTTAATATAGTCTTTCTTTTCTTTTTCAGATTCTTCTGACTACAATTAAACATTATCCCTCAGGTACTGATGTGATGGTTTCTACTAACCTAGACTGGGTGATTATCTTCCTCACTCAGATGAAAGTTGGGATCCTGGGAAACTCCTCACTTCTTTGTTTTTATACTTTCACTTTGATCACTGGAAGAAGTCTCAGACCCACAGACCAAATCCTCAACCAACTTGTCCTAGCCAACCTGCTTAGTTCTTTTCTCCAAAGGGATCCCTCAGGAAATGGCAGCGTTTGGACTGAAATATTTCCTGGTCATTGCTGGATATAAACTTATGTTCTATTTTCACTGAGTAGCCAGAGGGGTTTCCCTCAGCACTGCCTGCCTCCTTGGTGGCTTCCTGAGGGGAGGGGGAAGCTGGGGCGAAGTGAGAGTAGCATCGACATATATACACTACCAAATGTAAAACAGATAGCTAGTGGGAAGCAGCAGCATAGCACAGGGAGATCACTCAGTGCTTTGCGATGACCGAGAGGGGTGGGATAGGGAGGATGGGAGGGAGGCTCAGGAGGGAGGGGATATGGGGGTATATGTATGCATATGGCTGATTCACTTTGTTGTACAACAGAAACACAGTATTGTGAAGCAATTATACTCCAGTAAAGATATATTAAAAAACAACAACAACAACAACTTTGTCCCAGTAGCTCTAAATGGATGGAGCTCAAAATTAGAATCCCAAAGTACATTGGCTTCTGCTGTTCCTCTTGCTGGATCCTGACTCTCCTAGTAAATATGTATGTTGCTATAAAGGTGCATGGCCCAAGCAATACCAAAAATATAAGCTTGGAAAAAGTATATGAATACTGTTCTGGGTCTACTCCACACAAACTTACAAACTCACTGCTGGCAAGGATAATATTTTTCATTGACTGTATTTTTGTGTCTCATGGTCTGGGCTAGTGGCTCCACGGTCCTTGGCCTGCACAGACACAAGCAGCGAGTCCAACACATTCACAGCAACAGCCTCTCCCCAAGACCTTCCCACGAGGCCAGAGCCACACACACCATCCTGATCTTGGTGAGCTCCTTTCTTTTACTTTATTCTCTTTCCTCCATTTTGACTTTCTGTGTAGTCCTAAGTGTGAATCCAGCCCAATGGCTGGTGAACACATCTGTGTTCGTGGCTTTATGTTTCCTGACTCTCAGCCCCTTCGTGCTCATCACCCATGACGCGTATCTCTAAGTTACGCTTTGCAAAGATTGCTTTTTTCTTCATGGGGTGTAATAAAGCTGTCCTCTACAGGGCACTAAATTACCCATTTCCTTCTTTATTCACATGCAAATGTCTACCAGTGCCAGTTCTCTGAGGTAGCACCGCGCAGTTTGTGGGATCTTAGTTCCCCAACCAGGGATCGAACCCATGTTCCTGGAGTGGAAGCACAGTCCTAACCACTGGACTGGCAGGGAAGTCCCATCTTGGAGGCAGTTAGTTAGTTAGTTAGTTAGTTAGTTATGGCTATGTTGGGTCTTCGTTTCTATGCGAGGGCTTTCCCTAGTTGCGGCAAGTGGGGGCCACTCTTCATCACAGCGCGCGGGCCTCTCACTATCACAGCCTCTCTTGTTGCGGAGCACAGGCTCCAGACGCGCAGGCTCAGTAGTTGTGGCTCACGGGCCTAGTTGCTCCGTGGCATGTGGGATCTTCCCAGACCAGGGCTCGAACCCGTGCCCCTGCACTGGCAGGCAGATTCTCAACCACTGTGCCACCAGGGAAGCCCCTGAGGCAGTTTTGATTAAGGTAATGTATTAAAAATTGTATTAAAAAAAACAACAAAAAAAAACAGAAACTGCCCTATTAGATTTAGCCAAATCGGGACCTATATGTAAATAGTTATACAAAGACCGTGAACCTAGTTTTACCACGTCCTTCAGGAATGGCTGAGGATATTTAGAAATAGTATAAGACTTCCCTGGTGGCGCAGTGGATAAGAATGTGCCTGCCAATGCAGGGGACACAGGTTTGAGCCCTGTTCTGGGAAGATCCCACATGCCGCGGAGCAACTAAGCCCGTGCACCACAACTACTGAGACCGCGCTCTAGAGCCTACAAGCCACAACTACTGAAGCCCATGAGCCTACAGCCCATGTTCCGCAACAAGTGAAGCCACTGTAATGAGAAGTCCGCGCACTGCAACAAAGAATAGCTCCCCCCCGATGCCGCAACTAGAGAAAGCCTGCACGCAGCAACGAAGACCCAGTGCAGCCTAAATAAATGAATAAAAACAGAAATAGTATCCCTGGTCGGGGAACTAAGATCCCACATGCTCATGCAGTGCGGGCCTCCCCCGCCAAAAAATAAAGAAAAAAATAATTGCAATTTAAGGTTTTATTTTACGTAAGACACTCAGGGATTTTATGGCACTATTTTTTTTTTTGGCTTTTCTATATTACTACTGGAATTATATTTCATCTCTCTCTCTCTCTTTTTTTTTTTTTAAGTTTCTTTACTCAGTTTTATTCTCCTGTGAATGTATAGGGGAGTCTTCCAAAGACTTCATGGGATATTCACAATTAACTGTGTGAGGCTGGAATTCCTCTATGTATTTCAAACAAAACATCCTATTGTATCAGGTTGAATGCAGAGGCAATATATTTCATTTCTTGAGATTGTATATACACACACATGTATATACAATTGTGCACCAAATTTTTCCACTATAAAGCTTCTCACACTATTTTGGGTTTACCTTTTCCATTTTTTTAATAGAAATTCATATATTCCCTAATATTCTTTTTTTAAAAATTGAAGTAGAGTTGATTTACAGTGTTGTTAGTTTCAGGTGTGCAGCAAAGTGATTCAGTTACACATACATGTTAATATGTATCTATTTTTTTGGATTCCTTTTTCTTATAGGTTATTACAAAACATTGAGTATATAGTTTCCTGTGCTATATAGGTTCTGGTTGTTTATCCCTAATATTCTTTTTGCCCGTGAATACACAGTAGACAAAGAAGAATCCTTAATTCTCCCATTACTTCAGTTCTCACAGGACTTAGGTTTGGGAAAGGGGTGAGTACTTTTCATGTCAAACCAATCCAAATGCTTTCCAGTTAGTAAACCAAGGTTGCCAGCTGACATTTGCAGACTGCAAACATTGGGTCACTTTCTATTCCAATTCATAACTATAAAATGAAGATTGTGGTCTAGGGCTTGATCCCGCTCTGATTAATCTCAGTTTACATGGGAACATGACACACCCCTAGAGGAAACAATTCCTACCCTACCTTGATGGGATCCCCCCCCAGGCGGAACCACCTCAAAGTAACAGTAAATACTGACTTTGCTCAGACCCCTTCTTACTCAGTCCTTGCTACTCCTTGCTTCTATTTATCCTTTCCTTGTTCATTTTAGATTTTCCAGCAGCAACAAGATCTGCTCAAAAGACATCTAAAAAACTCTCAGATGGGGACTTCCCCGGTGGTCTGTGGGTTAGATTCCTGGTCAGGGAGCTAGGATCCCACATGCCTCGGGCCAAAAACCAAAACAGAAGCAATATTGTAACAAATTCAGTAAAGACTTTAAAAATGGTCCACATCAAAAAAAAAAAAAAAAAAAAAAAAAGGGACTTCCCTGGTGGCACAGTGGGTATGACTCCGCACTCCCAATTTCAATCCCTGGTCAGGGAACTAGATCCCCCATGCATGCCACAACAATGAGTGTGCATGCCACAACTAAGGAGCCCACCTGCCACAACTAAGACCTGGTGCAACCAAATAAAAATATATTTTTTTAAAAAAACCTCTCAGATGTAGTTCCTGTCAATTTGGAAAATCACACAAAACTTACCTGGTACTTGGAGATTAGTGGGGTGCCCTATAGTTTGCTCTTTTTCATCCTGTTAGATTCCAAGACACAGTACCAGGTTTTCAGGGTGTAATCAAAGCTCTTCCTCATGGTATAGGGGTCACAACTCTCAGAATCACTTATTTGAGAATCCTCAGTAAGGTAAGGCACTGCAGGAGATGCTGCTGTTACACATGCTGCGATGACCCTGGGAGTTTATAGACTGTGAAGCAAAACGGAAATTTGATTAAGCCTGACAAATAATATTTAAAACTAATGAACTTAAGTTTATGTTTAGTTATGTATGGAATGGACAACAGTAAAATGCATGAACGCTTTCTCCCCTGAATTAAAGATTCAGATTTGCACAACTGTCCATAATATACAACATGCTTTTCACTGGGCACAAAGGGAGACCAACAAACTTGATTCTTCATCAAGTTGTTTCAGCCAGATCTTTAGTTATTTTCTCAAAAAGGATCCCTCACACAATGTCAGCTTTGGGCTTGAAATACTTCCTGTAAACTCTTCTATTTTGTCAGAGTGGTGGGAGGGGATGTCCCTCAGCCCTATCTGCCTCTTAAGTGGCTTCCAGAGACACAAGAGAGGCCCCAATCCTCTATTTTTTAGGACATCATTTAATGGTTTTTCCTGATAGTGTTCCCTGTAGTGTATAATTCTCCGACATATAGTCGAAAATTTCCTGTATTATACCTTTCTATAAATGCAATCATATCTTATGGAATCTGTTTGGTCTAACTTCTTTCACACAATAAATCTCTGTAAGACTTATCCACATCACTGCATGTTCTCTGTCTTACTCATTTTCACTGCTGTAAAGAATTCTATTGTCATAAATTATCTAGACATTCTCCCGCTGCTGAGCCTTTGGGTTGCTTCCAGTTTGGGACAGGTACAACAATGATACTATACACACTTTCGTCTACGTATTATAATGCATATAAGCAAATATTTTTCTAGGCTAGAAGTTCTCAAAACTTTTGGTCTCAGAACACTTTTTACACCCTTAAATGTAATAGAGAAATTCAAAGAGCTTTTGTTCATGTGAATTATATCCATTGAGTGTTTCTTCCATTTAAAGATAAATCCCTCTGTAATCCGTATGCAATCCATCTGCAATTGATTTTTTTCCCTATTTTATTGTGAAGGTTTCAAATAAACAGCAAAATAGAATAAATTTAATAAGGGACAGCTGTAAACTTAGCACCTGGATATGATCCTCTATCCACCCATAAATCCATCTTATTTTTTTATACATTCAAATAAATTACACACATTTGTACACTTCCCGTAAATAATTCAGCATGCTAACCACGGAGTTCAATATTTGTTTACAGTTTATTTATTTATTTATTTTGGCTTTGCTGTGTGGCTTGCAGGATCTTAGTTCCCCGACCAGGGATCAAACCCAGGCCCCCAGTAGCGGAAGCCCAGAGTCTTAACCACTGGACCGCCAGGGAATTCCTAACAATCCATCCTTTTGATATAAAATATAGGTACAGTGAAATGCTCCAATTGTAAATGGATATTTACCGAGTTATACAGAACATTACCATCACCCAGGGAGTCCTCTCATGCTCCTTCCCAATCAGCCCTCACCCGCAGTCCTAAAGAAAACAACGGTTTGAATTTATTTTTCCATCAAAGATTAGGTTACTTATTACAGAATTCTGTATAAATGGAATTATTTGGTATGTACTCTTGTTGGTAAGGCTCCTTTCTCTCAGCACAGTTTTGAAATCCATCCATATCAATGTAGATCATGGGTCCATCTCTCTCTCCCTCTCTCTCTTTTTTTTTTAACATTTTATTTATTTATTTGACCACACCATGCCACTTGTGGGATCTTAGTTCCCCAACCAGGGACTGAACCTGGGCCCTCGGAAGGGAAAGTGTGGAGTCCTAACAACTGGACCGCAAGGGAACTCCTGGGTTCATCTCTTTTCATTGCCAAGTAACAATATGTTATTTGGATACATCACATTTGCTTCTCCATCATCCTGTATGTGTATGTGTGTATATCCACATATATGTACATACACACACACACACACGATTTTTATTTTTAAATTTTAAAATAATTGTAGGTTCATATGAAATTGCAAAAAAAAAAAAAAAAAAAAAAAAACAAACAAACAATGTACAGGGATGTCCCATGTACCTTTGTGCAGTTTTCTGCAATGGCAACAGTTTGTAAAAATGTACTGAAATATCAAGGATGTTGCAACCATCCACAGGGTTTTTTCAGATTACACCAGTTTTATATGTACTTGTGTGTATGTGTATGTGTACGTGTGTATAGTTCTATGCAATACCACCAAATTCAAGATGCAGAACTTTCCTGTCACCACAAGTTTCCTTTGTGCTACCATTATAGCCTCACCTTACCTATTCCCCCTGCCTCCGCCCCCACATTCCCAGTCCCAGGCCACCACTAATCTGTTTTCCACCTCTATAATTTGGTTGTGTTACACATGTTATACAAATGGAATTTTATAGTTTGTGACCTTTTAAGCTTGGCTTTTTAAATTCAGTGTAATGGACTTACGATCTGTGCCAAGTCATTGCGTGTATCAACCGTCATCCCATGTTACTGCTGTGTAGTATTCCACGCTATGGCTATATCATTATTCATTTAACTATTCTCTTGTTGAAGGATAACTGAGTTATTTCCAGTTTGGGACTATCACAAATAAAGCTGCCATTTGTACAGTGTGCAGATTTTGTATTATTATGTTTTCACTTCTCTGGGACAAATACTTAGGAATGCAATTGCTGCGTCATAGGGGCAGTGCATTTTTAGTATTGTAAAAAACTTCCAAACTATTTCCACAGTGGCTGCATCATTTTATATTCTCACCAGAAAGGTATAACCTTTCACTTTCTCATGTTCACCAGCATTTAGTGTCATCACTATTTTTTCTCATTTTAGCCATTCTTTGTATCTGATTCTGGTTTTAATTCCCTAATGCCTAATAATATTGAATATCATTTTATGTGCTTATTTGCCATCTGTTTCTCCCCTTCAGGTTCTGTCTTTTATTTTCTTGTTGGACTGCTGTTGAATTTTAAGAGCTCTTTATATATTCTAAGAACAAGGCTGTTGTTGAGTATTTTGTTTGCAAATATTTTCTCCTACTCTGTAGCTTGCCTTTTCACCCTCTTCACAATTCTTCAATAGAGAAGAAGTTTTTAAATTTGAGGAAGTTTAACTTTTTTTCCCATAGATTGTACTTCAGTTGCCATGTCTAAGATCTCTTTGCTTAGTCAAAGGTGAGAAACATTTCTTTATGCTTTCTTTAAAAAAATTTTTTTAATTATTTTATTATTTTTTTAGAAATTTAAATGTTTTCTTTTAAATTTATTTAAATTGTTTTACAATTTAGATTCAGAACTGTGATTTATTTTGAGTAAATTTTTGTATATTGTTTGAGGCTTAAGTTGAGGTGGGTTGTTTTCTTTTTTTCCTATGAACGTCCAATTGCTCCAGCTACATTTGAATTGTTGTGTAGGATATCATTCCTCCATTTAATTGATTATGCAACTGTTAAAAATCAGTTGGGGGCTTCCCTGGTGGCACAGTGGTTGAGAATCCGCCTGCCAAAGCAGGGGACACAGGTTCGAGCCCTGGTCCAGGAAGATCCCACATGCCATCGAGCAACTAAGCCCATGTGCCACAACTACTGAGCCTGCGCTCTAGAGCCTGTGAGCCACAACTACTGAGCCCATGTGCCACAACTACCAAAGCCCACATGCCTAGAGCTCATGCTCTGCAACAAGAGAAGCTACCACAATGAGAAGCCCACGCATCGCAACGAAGAGGAGCCCCCACTCAACACAACTAGAGAAAGCCCACATGCAGCAACAAAGACTCAATGCAGCCAAAAATAAAATTAATTAATTTTTAAAAATTAGTTGGAATCCATATGAAAAATTAACTGGAATCCCTATGAAATTCATCTAAATTGATTTTTTTACATAAAGGCTGCTGTTTGAATAAATGATGCACCATTCACATACTATCTTTCTCTACAGGCATAATTTGAATGAAGGCCCTCCTTACCATGCCCATGCATGATGTTACCTTCAGGATATATTCTTTTTTTTTCTCTTTTTTTTGGCCACGCAGCATGCAGGATCTTAGTTCCCTGACCAGAGATTAAACCTGTGACTCCTGCAGTGGACGCACAGAGTCAATGGACCGCCAGAGAAATCCCCAGGATATATTCTTAAGTGAAAAGGGAGGTGAGTTATGTCCACAAAAATTCAATTAACTATCAAGTTAAAAAGAAAAAAAAGGGAATTTTATTCAAGCCAAACTGAAGATTATAAGCTGGGGAGCAGATTCTCAGAAAGCTCTGAGAACTGTTCTTCCTGTTAGAAGTTGAAGGCACAGTCATATACATTTTTGAGAGAGAGGATTGCAAATCAAAATGACATACTGATATTTTACATAAAGTCCACCAAGTATACAAAGTCCAAGTAAGCACATACAAAACAAACAGCAAGTCACCATGACCCCCTAGAGAGCTGGGAATGAACACCATTTTAAGAAGTTACACTGCTAAGTGCAGAAGAAAGGAAAAAATTGATCTTTACGATTGAGCAGGCACTTCCACCTTGAGGAGCTCTGGTTAATGTGTAATGCAGATGCACACTGCACATTAGGGAGGGAGGGAGGAGGCTCAAAAAAACACAAAGAGAATTTTATGTGTAATTTTTCTTGTCCTGTCTTCAAGTATAAATTTGACTTCCGGGACTTCCCTGGTGGCGCAGTGGTAAAGAATCTGTCTGCCAATGCAGGGGACATGGGTTCAAGCCCTGGTCCAGGAAGATCCCACATGCCACAGAGCAACTAAGCCCATGTGCCACAGCTACTGAGCCTGTGCTCTAGAGCCCTCGAGCCACAACTACTGAGCCCGTGTGCCACAACTACTGAAGCCTGTGTGCCTAGAGCCCATGCTCTGCAACAAGAGAAGCCACTGCAGTGAGAAGCCCGCACACTGCAACAAAGAGCAGCCCCTGCTCACCGCAACTAGAGAAAGCCCGCGCACAGCAATGAAGACCCAACGCAGCCAAAAATAAATAAATAAAATAAACTTATTTTTTTAAAAAATTTTACTTCCTCAGGTAGAGAGTGTATAGTATTCTACAATTATTCTTATGATTGTGAAGGAATAAGCATATAAATAAATGTAAATAAACACACATGCACATATATACAACTGCATTTTAAGTATTTACATATTTTATTTTAATATTTTAAAATATTTAAGAATTAACTAGAATCTTAAAAGAGTGATGGGGCAGAGACAAAACAGTATGGAGGAACAGGAATAGAATCTAGACAAATGCAAATTTACCTGAGTTATAGATTGTTTTGTTTTGTTTGTTTTGTGGTACGCGGGCCTCTCATTGTTGTGGCCTCTCCTGTAGCGGAGCACAGGCTCCGGATGCACAGGCTCATCGGCCATGGCTCACGGGCCTAGCCACTCCGCGGCATGTGGGATCTTCCCGGAGCGGGGCACAAACCCGTGTCCCCTGCATCGGCAGGCGGGCTCTCAACCACTGTGCCACCAGGGAAGCCCCTGAGTTATAGTTTTGAATTTTGGACAAAAATACATATTTTATATATAATTATCAAAAAATATATCAAAATGAAATTAAAACATCAAATTCAATGACAAAATTATGACAAAACATATAAAACTGACCATGTAATAAATCTGTAGTTTATCCATACAAAATTGTAATATTTCAAGTATATTTAAAAAAATAAATTTTGATTGTATATTTCTACTGAAATATATGCGTTGAAAATACCTATAAAGATCTTAACATTTTATGTATAATTTTATTTTTCATAAAATATTGATATTAATATTTTGGTATTAATAAGTACAGTAGGCAGTGGAAACTGGGGCTTTGATCAAAAGGGAAAAAAAGAAATTGAAAAGAATTTAAGTAAACACTGTATAACTTTAAATTTGTTTGGAAGAATAAATATTAACTTGATCTGTATTTGATTTAAGCCATGTATATTTATTTTACCTCCTTCCATTAAACACATCTACATATGATGGTCCTCTCTGGAGTAATTACCATCCCAATTACTCAGATTGTGTTATTCAAATGCAATTTCTGACTAAAAGAATATAGTGTCTTTTTAAAAATTGCCAATTCCAGATCTCAAGCAGGAAATGTTCAAGATAGAACACCTATTCAAACCAGGACACAAGAAAACTATCAGAGGGCTGGGGTCACTTTAGGATGAGGAGGCCACAAGATTCAACTTGAATAGAATCCTATTCCCCAATAAACATCAAAGAAAAGCACCTGAACAAGATTTAAACACAGCAAGTATTTTAATATCCACATTCTCCTAATTGATAGAAAGCTACATTGTTTAAGGAATTGACCAATTATTCTGGAATCTGAAAAATAAAGGGAAAATAGGAATCATTTCTCCTGCTTTTCCAGTACAGACTACTTCAGGGTAACCAAATAGAGAATGGGGAAAAGATCTTCTTTACAGAATTCTAAGTGAAAATTCACAACTAGAAATAGGATATCAACATTTTGCTTCCTCTAATATAATAACAGACCTACAGAATGATCATCAGTAACAACTGAAACCAGCAGACAACAGGCTGGTGGGAAACTGGTATTGGGGAAGCACATGGACTGATCAATCGGCGCATCACAGAAAGAGCTATGTACAACATGTCATAATGGCACCCAGTTGTAGGCAATGAGAAAGACACTGCACCACCTCTGAAGTATCATTGACAAAAAGCTGAACCTCATTTAGATTATCCTCTAGAGCTAATTCTGCATTTGTTGGCAATTTGAGAGAATGCGTTAGGCAACATCAAAAGGCAGTAGTTACGGAATTTCCTCATGGTCCAATGGTTAAGACTTGGGCTTTCACTGCCATGGACCTGGGTTGATCCCTGGTTGGGAAATTAAGATCCCACAAACCGGGCTCTGTGCCACGCCCCCCAAAAAGTTGCAATTAGCTAGTACACTGGTGGAAATGATCCTAAACAAATGACCCATTTTCTTCTTCAAAAAAGAAAAAAAAAAAAAAAAGTAAGAAAGAGAGAGAGAAATTAAAAGAGGCCTAAAAGACAAAACAGGTAAATGCAATGTAGGTAACAATGCTGAGATCCTGATTCAAATGATCTAAACCTTTAAAACATTTTCTCTTGATAAAATTGGGGAAGTGTGAACCCTGACTGTGCAATTTGAAATTGCAGTCTGAAATGCAAGAAACTGAAATCTCCTGTTCCTGGGGGCTCTGTATTTGTCAGCCCTGCAGAGGAAAGAGCAGGGAGTGACCGAGGAGATCCCTGTCTTCAAAAGTTCACATCCAGTAAATAATGTGAGACATTCCTCTGCTCTGTCCACTCAGAGGTGATCATAGTTAATTTCATTTCAAACACAGAGCAACACTACCGCGTGAAGAAATTTAAATACAAGTGAATAGTGTAACTGGCACTCTCCTTGCCCCACCAGACACAACTAACCCGTTAAAATGTTCATGTTTACATCCTGTCTTTCGCATAATGTGCTTTACTATGGCAAATCAGCAAATTGTAGGAGCACCTCCATAAAAAGTTTTATGTATGTTCTGCAGCAGCTCTCAAATCTTCATATTGTCTCTGTCCTCCCACTGACAATTCCAAGGAGGCAAGTCTAAGCCTTAAGGCCCATTTCATTTCCGTACATAAGGTAATCTTACAAGGGAAGATGGGAATGTAGTTAATATGGGCAGACATAGGCCCACAAAACAGGGGCGAATACATTCAAGTGGAAAACTTGTAGTTTCCAGGCAACCGCACATTCGGGTTCCGTCCGCAGGCCCCACCCAACTCCATCTTTTTTTAAAATATTTGTTTATTTTTATTTTTGGCTGCATTGGGTCTTCGCTGCTGCCTGTGGGCTTTCTCTAGTGGCGGCGAGTGGGGGCTACTCTTCATTGGGGTGCACGGGCTTCTCATTCCGGTGGCTTCTCTTATTCCTGAGCATGGGCTCTAGGCACATGGGCTTTAGTAGTTGCAGCATGTGGGCTCAGTAGTTGTGGCTGGCGGGCTCTAGAGTGCAGGCTCAGTAGTTGTGGAGCACAGGCTTAGTTGCTTCGTGGCATGTGGGATCTTCCCGGACAAGGGCTCGAACCTGTGTCCCCTGCATTGGCAGGTGGATTCTTAACCACTGAACCACCAGGGAAGTCCCCCACCTTCTCATTTTAAATGGGCATTAATATGTGTTTATGGATTCAGAGCCAGGTAATTAGAATCCCATGTTGGAAACAAACATACAACTAAAAGAGGATGTTTAAATAAATAATGCACCATTCACACAACAGAATATCAACATTTGTAAAACTGAATGAAGAACCTCTCTAGGCATGTGTATGAAGTTATCTCCAGAAGAGAAGAGGAGATGGGGAAGAGAATGCATAGTATGCTACAATTTTCTTAGGATTCTGAATGAATATGAATACACACATGTATATGTATTAAATTGCTTTAAAAATCCGTATTAGAATGAACCCCAAACCCATATAAGATGAATGACACAGAGATGCATAAACAATACAAGCTTGGAGGTTCAGAAATGAAAACTAGATGTATATGGGTTGATCATGTGTTATAGTTTTTACTTTTAATAAGAACTGAAAGTTCACTTCACTTAAAATGTAATTTTAAAAGTCCTAAAATTCAAAGGCAAATTTATGATAAAACATATAAGGCTCATTATGTAATAGGTATGTGGCCTATCCATAGAACATAGTAAGACTTTAAGTAACTTAAAAAAAATGTTTGGGGGGGACTTCCCTGATGGCGCAGTGGTTAAGAATCCTCCTGCCAATGCAGGGGACACGGGTTTGAGCCCTGGTCCGGGAAAATCCCACATGCCACAGAGCAACTAAGCCCGTGCACCACAACTACTGAGCCTGCGCTCTAGAGCCCGCGAGTCACAACTACTGAGTCCGCGTGCTACAACTACTGAAGCCCGTGTGCCTAGAGCCTGTGCTCCACAACAAGAAGCCCCCGCTCAACACAACTAGAGAAAGCCCATGTGCAGCAATGAAGACCCAACGCAGCCATACATACATAAAATAAAATAAAATAAAAAATAAAATGTATATACCAAGCTAAAACAGGCCCTGCTGCATGAGGCACTCAGAGGAAGTAGCAACATACCCTACACCACAGACGGTAACTTGCCAAAACCTCCAGTAATGACTCTACCTCTTGTTCAGTGGGGACCAGAGGATGAACGTTAGTGCTCTCAAAATAAGAAAGACAATGGTCTTCCTTTACCAATGGAGCAAGCACAGGGTGTAAGGAATTCATACAATGCAGTCTATCCCCACTATTCACTCACTCCCGATTTCCACGTGGGGAATAGACCACAGTGTTGAATAAGCAGAGTGCATGTAATTCTCCTACTGGTACCACATGCTCTAGATAAACATTTCCCTAACGTTCATATTTTTACTGACTTCTAGTCAGTGGATAGTGGACTATTTGGTTGAGACTTTGGGAAAACTAGGGCAGGAAAATACAAGGCGAAATGGGGTGGGAGAAATCACCACAGTGGCTCCCCCTCTGCCAATCCTGGTGCAACACATGTCAGCTCACACCGAACAAGGCATGCAGGAGGCACAATACAAGGCCAAAGCTGGCAAACTAAATAAACCACGAAAGCAGGTAAGCCTCTTGGTAGAGGGGAGCCACAGAACTTTAGGACAAACCACCATGTTTCTTCTATCTATGAAGATGCGAGATCAGAGCAATGGGGCATTATGGGGATTATGGAAATAGGCTGTTAATACAGGAATTGATCCACAGAGCATGATTTACATAAAGTCATTAGAGACTGTGTAACATACCAGGAAACTAGACACTAGGCCTACTATATGGGAGGATAAATTCACAGAGTGGACAGGACACCAAATGCCGCAAAAAGACTTCATGGGTACTCTTCCTACAGCACAAGGAGCCATTAAACATGCCTTAACAATTGGAGATTCCTATTCTGGTCTCCTCCTGGCCTACCCATGCAAGGTACTAAATCTGATAATATTACTGAGGAGATAACAAAACAGCTTTTATACCCTTTGAAAACGTCCACGAGTTATACAGTTAGATATAGGCTCCCACGTCACCACAAGGCAAACACAACACTGGCCATTAAAAAAGCATTGCTGAAAGCTTTTCCTCTAAGAGCAGGAACAAGACAAGAATGCCTACTCTCACAACTTTTATTCAACATAGTACTGAGAGTCCCAGCCAGTGCAGGTAGACAAGACAAAGAAATAAAGGCATCAAAATGGTAAAGGAAGAAGTAAAATTGTCACTATTTGCAGACGACATATTATATACATAGAAAACCCTAAAACTAAACACCAAAAAGCCTGTTGGAACTAATAAACAAGTTCAGTAAAGTTGCAGTACACAAAATCAATATGCAAAAAACAGTTGCATTTCTATACACTATCAGAAAGAGAAAATTTAATCTAACAATCCCATTTACAATTGCATAAAAAAGAATAAAATATATAGGCTTCCCTGGTGGCGCAGTGGTTGACAGTCCGCCTGCCGATGCAGGGGACATGGGTTCGTGCCCCAGTCCAGGAAGATCCCACATGCCGCGGAGCGGCTGGGCCCGTGAGCCATGGCCGCTGAGCCTGCATGTCCGGAGCCTATGCTCCACAAC
>NC_041230.1:5147849-5158352 GCF_002837175.3 Physeter macrocephalus
CGGGAGAGGCCACAACAGTGAGAGGCCTGCATACCGCAAAAAAAAAAAAAAAAAAAAAAAAAAAAAAAAAAAAAAAAAAAAGAATAAAATATATAAAGAACTTATATAACTTAACTATTTAAAAATAGTCAAACAATCCAATTAAAAAATGGACAGAGGATCTGAATACACATTTTTACAAAGAAGACATAAAAATGGCCAACAGGAACATGAAAAGATACTCAACACCACTGATCATCAGGAAAGTGCAAATCAAAGCCACAGTGATTTATCACCTCACACCTCTTAGAATGCCCATTATCAATAAAACAAATAAGCGTTGGTGAGAATGTGGAGAAAGGGAACACCTGTGCACTGTTGGTGGGAATGTAAATTGGAAAACAGTATGGAGTTCCACCGAAAAATTAAAAGAACTACCATATGATCTAGCAATTCCATTTCTGGGTATTTATTTGGGAAAAAAAATGAAAAAAGATATATGCACCTCCATGTTCAGTGCAGCATTACTTACAGTAGCCAAGACATGGAAAAAGCCTAAGTGTCCACTGGTGGATGAATGGATAAAGAAAATGTGATACAGTGGACTTACCTGGTGGTCCAGTGGTTAAGACTCCACGCTTCCAATGCAGGGATGCAGGTTCAATCCCTGGTCGGGGAAGTAAGATCCCACATGCCGTGGGGCAACTAAGCCCGTGCATGGCAAAGCCCGAGCACTCTAGAGCCCCTGCACCACAACTAGAGAGAAGCCGGTGGGCCACAACGAAGATCCCGTGTGCCGCAACTAGGACCCAATGCAGCCAAATAAACAAATAAGTAAATAAATGTTTTTAAAAAATGTGATACATACACAAACACAGACACATACACAACAGAATATTATTCAGCCATCAAAAAAGAAGGAAATCTTGCCATTTCGGGCAACACAAATGGACCTTGAGAGTATTATGATAAGTGAAATAAGTCAGATAGAGAAAGAAAAATATCATATAATCTCACTTATATGCAGAATCTAAAGAAACAAAAACATCAAAAATAAGAACCAAACTCATAGATACAGAGAATAGATCGGTGGTTGCCACTGGCAGGAGGTGGAGGGTGGGTAAAACGGATCAAAAGGTACAAATTTCCACTTATAAATAAGTCATGGGGATATAACATACAGCATGGTTACTGTAGTTAATAATGCTGTATTGAATATTTGAAAGTTTCTAAGAGAATTTTGAAAAGTTATCACAGAAAAAGAATTTTTTAGCTATGTATGGTGACAGATGTTAACTAGACTTAGTGTGGTGATCATTTTGAAATAAACATATACAAATATCAAATCATTATGTTACACCTGAAACTAATACACTTCTATATGTCTATTACACCTCAATAAAAAAATACTCCTGTGTTCTTCAGTTACCCTATCATTGCACAGCAGCTGGTATCACAGAATGATATAATGGGCATTTAAAACAGGGCTGCTGAGAGAACTTGGAAGATGATCCCCCAGTTGGTCAAGAATACTGTCCATAATTGTCTCTACATTAAATCTAGACACCTATCACATAATTATACCATACTTAAATGCATGGGAAATAAGGAGACTACCAATTGAGCCACGGGGACCTTTGCTGATGCACACACCCACACCATAAAATGCAGTTTCCAGTTTTCCCAGACACCAGAGCCCTGATATTGCTACCCCTAGCAAGGGAACATCCACCTCGTACTTTCACTTTTCCCTCATAGAGAATCCAGAGCCCAGTCACTTCTCCCTGGATCCCAGTGTGGACCTTAAGTGCACCACTAGCTCTGGGACCATCCTCAGCCTGTGTTCACTTATCATCCAGTGCAAGCCAAAAAAACCCCACCACTACTCTCTGAAGAGGCAACCTAATCTGCCAACCATGTACTTTGCTCCACTAAAGGCATCGTGGAACAACCCGGACCTGATTTCAACAACAAGAAGTGGAACTAATCACCCCCAGAACAAGTGACACCATTTGGGTGATACCCAAGGGACAAACAAATGCCCTACTACTGGCCTCCGGATGACCCCCTATTTTAATCCTTACTCTGTTGCTATACCCCTTCCTTATCTGAGAAATTCCAACCCTGTGTGGACTACACATCCATTGGTGGACTAACCGATCCATGGTAAGCTACACTCTCTTCATGCACACCACAGGGAACCACACAAGCATCAGATTAGGATCAATGGGAAACATGTTGTTGGCTATTTGGCTTGATCACTCCCACCAACCACAATGATAGATATCAACACCAAGGCCAGTACACTTCCTATCTCTATTGCCACTAATAACTCCTCTTCCACCAAAGTCAGCCTCCATGATACTGCCTATAGGCCACACATGTCTCCATACTACCATGGGTGAAATCTTGTTTCAAATGAGATTAAACACAATATTACCAACCAATGCCATCAAACAAGTAAAGATTCAGTACCTATGGAATCTCATTTAAAGACTGCCCATGCAGGGACTTCCCTGGCAGTCTGGTGGCTGGGACTCCACGCTTTCACTGCCATGGCCTGGGTTTGATCCCTGGTCAGGGAACTAGGATCCACAAGCTGCATAGTGCAACCAAAAAAAAAAAAAAAAAAAAAAAACAACTCCATACAGCAACATGGATGGACCTAGAGATTATCATATATATTTTTTAATGTGGACAATTTTTAAAGTCTTTATTAACTTTCTTACAATATTCCTTCTGTTTTATGTTTTGGTTTTTTGGCCATGAAGTATGTGGATCTTAGGTCCCCGACCAGGGATCAAACCCACACCCTCTGCATTGGAAGGTGAAGTCTTAACCACCAGAAAAACAATAATCATATCATATCACTTATATGTGGAATCTAAGAAAAAAAAAAAGATACAAATGAACTTATTTATAAAACAGAAACAGACTCACAGACATAGAAAACAAACCTACGGTTACCAAAGGGGACAGTGGGGGTGGGGGGAGAGGGATAAATTAGGAGTTTTGGATTAACATATTCACACCACTACATATAAAATGGATAAAAAAGAACTTACTGTACAGTACAGAAAGTATATTCAATACCTTGTAAAAGCCTATAATGTAAAAGAATCTGAAAAAGAATACACACAACACACACATACACATATATAACTGAATCACTCTGCTGTATACCAGAACCTAACACAACATTGTACATTAACTACACTTCAATTTTTTTTAATGGTTAAAAAAAGTATTTTTAAATAAAGAATGCCCAGACATAATGTGCATCCAATAACATAATCAAGATGCCCATGTCTGTGCAAGCAAATTAAGATTAAATTCACACAGAACCAGTACCAGAAAACACTTTGGGATTATGACATAAAATAACAACTCTTGCTTATCAAAGAAATGATAATAAATGTCAAATACTGAGAAGAATGTACACCTTTACAAATATTGGCATCCTTCCCTATCAATTATAACAATCTACTATCACTTCTGGTAAACCTCACTGAAGGCAAAAACCCGATCAAATGCTCAGTGCATACTGCTATAGCTTTCATCTTTAACCACTAAATGAAATTTACAGGGAATAGGATATATGCAACGTATCACCTGGGGGATTATATTTGAAAATATTTTTAATTTTCTGTGGATGTTATTGAAGTTATGAAAAATGCCTTATATTTTAGAAATGCACTATGAAGAGGTAATCACATGATGTCTAGGATTAAAAATAAGGGACTTCCCTGGTAGTCCAGTGATTAAGACTCTGCACGTCCACTGCAGGGGCATGGGTTCAATCCCTGGGCAGGGAACTAAGATCCCACATGCCTCTCGGTGTGGCCAAAACAAAAACCCAATAACAAAAAACCAACAAAATAAAATAATCACTCTGCATGGAGACAGATGAAAAATGAACTAATGAAATAATCATTAGTAAAAAATAAAGGTGCTTCCCTGGTGGCGCAGTGGTTAAGAATCCGCCTGCCAATGCAGGGGACATGGGTTCGATCCCTGGTCTGGGAAGATCCCACATGCTGCAGAGCAACTAAGCCTGTGTGCCACAACTACTGAGCCTGAGCTCTAGAGCCTGAGAGCCACAACTACTGAGCCCACACACCACAACTACTGAAGCCCGTGCACCTAGAGCCCATGCTCCTCAACAAGAGAAGCCAATGCAGTGAGAAGCCCACACACCACAATGAAGAGTAGCCCCTGCGCACTGCAGCTAGAGAAAGCCCGTGGGGCAGCAACGAACATCCA
The DNA here is from genome assembly GCF_002837175.3 of Physeter macrocephalus. Taxonomy (NCBI): domain Eukaryota; kingdom Metazoa; phylum Chordata; class Mammalia; order Artiodactyla; family Physeteridae; genus Physeter; species Physeter macrocephalus. The sequence goes on from NC_041230.1 coordinate 5,152,092, forward strand.
ACGCAGCCAAAAATAAAATAAATAAATAAAGTTTAAAAAACAGAGATAAAGATGTAATAAAAGATGGAGTATTGGGGGAAGGATTAACAAAGCTTCATAATTTTTTTCCATTTTTTGTATTTATTTGAAAATAGTCATTAAATATGTAGAATGTCCTTTTATCATCATTTTATGTTAATAAAGATGAATTTTTAAAGGCAGGAGGAAATTTTTGGTTTCAGAGTGTAAGTATGTATCAAATATCAAATGTACACCTTAAATATGTGCATTTATATGTTAAGTCAATTACACTTCCACTAAATTGTTTTAAAAACAAATATTCAAGGGACTTCCCTGGTGGCTCAGTGGTTAAGAATCCGCCTGCCAATGCATGCAATACGGGTTCGAGCCCTGGTCCAGGAAGATCCCACACACCACGGAGCAACTAAGCCTGCAGGCCACAACTACTGAGGCTGCACTCTAGAGCCCACGAGCCACAACCACTGAAGCCCGTGCACCTAGAGCCCATGCTCTGCAACAAGAGAAGCCACCACAATGAGAAGCCTGTGCATGGCAACAAAGAGTAGCCCCTGCTCTCCACACCTAGAGAAAACCCATGCGCAGCAACAAAGACAACACAGCGAAAAATTAAAAAAATAAATAAATAAAGTTTAAAAGAAAACGTATAATGGTGGGCTACTGGCAACTTTACCCAACTCCATGTTCAGTGATGCCACAGGTGGGAGTATTTACACCAGGGAAATTGGCAAACACTACAAAGCAGGATTTTATTTATTTATTTATTTATTTATTTATTTATTTGTGTATGGCCGTGTTGGGTCTTCGTTGCTGTGCGAGGGCTTTCTCCAGGATTTTATTTATTTATTTGTTTGTTTGTTTGTGTATGGCTGTGTTGGGTCTTCGTTTCTGTGCAAGGGCTTTCTCCAGTTGTGGCAAGCGGGGGCCACTCTTCATCACGGTGCACGGGCCTCTCACTGTTGTGGCCTCTCCCATTGCGGAGCACAGGCTCCAGACGTGCAGGCTCAGTAATTGTGGCTCACGGGCCCAGTTGCTCCGCGGCATGTGGGATCCTCCCAGACCAGGGCTCGAACCTGTGTCCCCTGCATTAGCAGGCAGATTCTCAACCACTGCGCCACCAGGGAAGCCCCAAAGCAGGATTTAATGTACTGTATTATTTAATGTCTGAAGTCAGGAACATGATGGAGAATATGTGAATCATACAGATTTAACTTAAAAGTGGGACTTCCCTGGTGGTCCAGTGGCTAAGACTTTGTACTCCCAATGCAGGGGGCCCGGGTTCAATCCCTGGTTAGGAAACTAGATCACACATGCCAGAACTAAGAGTTTGCATGCCGCAACAAACATCCCGCATGGAGCAATGAACATCCCACATGCCACAACTAAAACCCAGCACAGCCAAATAAATATTTTTTAAAAAATAAATAAAAGTGTACAGTGTATGTGAGCATTACACTGTGCATAGCATGAGGAAAATATGACCTGTTTCTTTGCTAATGAAGAGAGAAATAGCCACAATCCATAAAAAAGTAAATAGAGAAAAAACATAAACAGACATTTTAAAAAAGACATACAGGTGGCAAATAAACACATGAAAAAATGCTCAACATCATGAATCCTTAAGGAAATGAAATTAAAACTATTGCACACTTATTAAAAGGGTAATTTCAAAAGACTGACCATAATAAGTATTGGTAACAATAGGGAAGAACTGAAACTTTCATACCTTCCTAATAGGTATGCAAAATCGAACAACCATTTTAGACCACTGTCTAGCAGTCACAAGTAAGCCATCATCTATCCTGTGACTCCAGATACTTTGAGTTATTGGCTCAAGAGAAGTGAAACATATATACATATAAAGAATTAAACACAAATGTCCATAGCAGCATCATTTGCAAATAGCCAAAGAGCTGGAAATAACCCAAATGCCCATAAATTGGTGAATGGATAAACAAATGGTTATCCGTAGAAAAGGTACTACTCAGGAAAATAAAGAACTGCTCATAAGCATCACTGAAGAAGTCTCAAAATAATTATATACAATGAATGAACTCAGAAAATAAGAAAACATTTTATTAATTAATTCAAATAAAATTCTAGCAATACAGATTAGTCTATTATAAATAAAAGCAAACTAATAGTTGCCTAGAAGGCTGAGGAGGGGAAGGAGAGGTTTCCAAAGGACATTAGGTAAATTAGGGGTGACAGATATATTCATTACCATGATGATGATTTCATGGGTTCATATGTATGTCCAAAAAAATTTTACACTTTAAACAACTGCAGTTCATTACACATCACCTACATTGACAAAAGCTTTGCAGGGTTCAAAATAACATTGAGACCTCCACTCTCTTCAGAAAATCATGTTCGGCAACCCTGTATTGACTCTCGTTCCTGATAAACTAAAGAGGGGGAGACTTGCCTCAGTAGCAGCAAATATTGGTGAGCAATGAAGTTCTTTTCCATCTCAGTCACCAGGAATGATGGCTGCATCCCAAATCCACACCGCTGGGTTAAGGGATCTCCCTTTTATCTAAGCCTGTTTTCTTCCTTGTGCATCAATGGCTTTGAGGTGAACATCCCACAGAAGCTACAGGAATCCACAAAAACTTCTCTGACAATAAATAAAAAAGATGAACATGCCTAGAGGTCCTAATAGCTTCTGTGCACATTGATCCTGCAGTCACAATCACTGGAACATTTGTGGATACACTTTTATAAGCAACACATACCATCTACGTGGCTGCAGTCTTCTCCACTCTCTATTAATCAAGTGTTTCTGTACCAATGATTGCGCCCCCTTACCTCTGTACTTTTACAGTGACACTAGCCCACTGAATTCTGGGTATCAGGATACATGCTTCCTTTGCAGTATTTGGGGTAGGGATTCCCAGCAGCAGTAATGGGCATTATGTGAACAAGAAAAACGATTCATGTTGCTCCCAGAAGCACTGATTGTCACATCATCTTCCCAACTCCTCAAAATGTTTTCTGAGCCCACAAAATAATCCTGGCATCCAGCCCAGAAGTAGAAACACAAAATTCTACAGTCCTTCCTAGGAAGCCTTGGGCAACAATGCGGCGCAAGGGAGAAGCTTTTGGATCTAGGCCAAAACTGGAAAGACAGCTATATCCTTCTATCATTATCTCACCTCTGAGAAAAAGTATGGAATTCCCCCAAAAGCTGTTCATCCTTTAACACTGGCAGAGCCAAATTCTATTCTGGAACCACCTCACACAGTGAACAGAACACCAAGATCAAAGGCAGCTTGAACAATACCTATTTTACTGCAAACCCCAAGGCACTGTGAGACAGAAAATTCTCAGGTTGGTGACTTGGAAGCTGGAAGTATCACATGAAACATTTCCCTAAAAAGGCAGTCTTTCTCAGCAAGCCACGAACAGAACTGAAATTGCGGTATCTCGGCCAAATCTGGGTCAGGTCCCGCCCAATAACATCAGAGAGAAGGGAATAAGGATCCCAGAACAGCTAAGACTACTGATGCTTTCCTCCAACAAATGGGGAGAGGGCAGAGATGGGCTTCCCTAAACATGATGGGGTGATGACGAACGCACACTGTTTAGACATGCCATGTGGCAGAGGTGAAATCGCTGTAGCCACAGAAACTGGCACCAATATATATCTGCTAAGAGACCTGGGCATGTTAGGAAGTGCAACTCAGATCCTTACAGGTCCCCATATACCTGGGATGTATGAGGAATCTCCCCACCATAGACACACCTCCAGGTATATGAGAGGCAATTCAAGTAGACATCCCCATCACAGGGATTCTCTTCCAGTGTAATTCTATTAAAGAAATTGTGCATCCCTGTACATCTCAGTCCTTTCCCTAGTGTGAACACTCTGGTGTTGGTTGAAGCTGAAGCTTCAAATAAAAGATTTCCCCCATACTCATAAGGTCTTTCTCCACTGTGAACTCTTCAGTCTTGAATGAGGGTGAACCTCCAGCTAAAAGATACTCACATTCTTTGCACTTAAAAGGCTTATCTCCAATATGAACTTCCTAGTGCTGAATGAGGCTGGATTTCCCAAACTCAGCACACTCACAGGCCTTTACCAAGTGTGGACTTTCTGATGAGCTAAGCACCTCGAGATATGCTTGAAGGATTTCCCATACTCACGACATTTCTATGGCCTCTCATTACTGTAAACTCTCTGGCATTGCATGAGGCTGAAGTTTCAGCTAAACAATTTCCCATATTTGCTGCATTTATAAGGCCTTTCTTCAGTGGGAACACTGATGATAAATGAGGTTGAACTTTGGCTAAAAGATTCTCCATGTTCTTTGGACTTACCAGGCATTTCTCCAGTGTAGATTTTCCTGTGGTTACTGAGGTCATAGCTTCAACTAAAGGAATTTCCCACATTCACTGCACTCATAAGGCCTTTTTCCAGTGTGAACTCTCTGATGTGTAAGGAAACCGTACTAGAAGATAAAAGATTTTCCTGAATAACTGCATTCATACGGCCCTTTTTGCCAGTGTGAACTCTCTGATGTAGAATGAGAGGCACCTTTAGATAAAAGATTTCCCACATTCAGTGCACACATAAGGCTTTTCTCCAGTGTGAACTTTCTGGTGTTGAATAAGGTTAGTTCTTTGGGTGCAGGCTGTCCCACATTTGCTGAACTCACAAAACCCTTCACTAGTGAGGACTCTCTCATCCTCAACAACTATTTCTGTCTGGCTGGAGGCTTTCTTGCCTTTTTCCCAGCTGTGATGACCTTTTAAACTGTGAAAAACAGCTTCACACTCCTTACTGTTGTTTTGTTGCTTCCTGGTATTAGAGGCCTCTTGCTGGAATCCCATGTTGGCCATGAAGTCCTTCCCAAACTCCATGTAGGTAGAGAGATTCCCTGATGCGTAGACTGTGCAGCTCTTCAAAAACGAAGGTCTCCCCACATCACATCAGAAGGGTTTCTCTCTAATGTGCTGCTTCTGGTGCTGTTGAAGGTTGCAGTGAAATAGAATTCTTTCCCACATGCCCCACATGTGTATGCTTTCTGGCCCCTATTTATTACTTGCTCTTCAGCAAAGTGCAAAATGTCTCTCAAGACTGGGACACACATCTTACAGGGCTGGGCCTTCTCAGGAGATAAACCTGCCCTGGGAGTCCTCATCTGTTGACACTCCATCCTCAGATATGTTCTATTCATGCTTGACTCCACACCAAGAACCTGAAAACAAAGAAGTGATGGTGAAGTTCTTGTTGACTCCACTGCAGGTAGTGAGACCATCACGATTGTATGTCTGACACATGAAGGAAACAGTCCAAGGGATCGTGTTCAGGAAATGAAGTTGGGGTCACACTGAGGAAGCAGCTGCTTCCACGTACAGGGCACAAGGACTGGATGAGGCCCAAGACAAAAAGCGAGTTCTACAATTCACTCCTCTGTCAGTTGGTTTTACCAGGACCACATCTCCTGATGACCTGCAATACTGTGCAGAAGTGTATGTCCAGCCCCCAGAAAATCTGACTGGAACAGATAGCTGGTGTCCAAGAAATATTAAAGGATACCTGCGTGTTTGAGAACATAACAATGTCAGTAAGTACTACAGGGAAAACAGTGTGAAGACCACATGAGGTAAGTGGTTTAGAGAGGTGGTAGAGAATAGATTCTAGCTTAGCATCACACTGAAAATGGGAGTAATAGAAATAACAAACTGGCAAAGTGTCAAGAAAGGAGAAAGGAGTAGAGAAGTGATTTGGGGCCACTGGCAATGGCACTAAAACACTAGTCACACAAGATAACGTTCCTGATATGACCTGAACAGAGACTTGATGTCAAGCCCTCTTCTAGCTGCCATTCACCTTATCCAGGCTACCTCTGAACTCTTTAAGCTGAGACCAGAGTCATGTCCATCCCATGAAGCATCAAGCACTCTTCACCCCCAGCTGAAAAACTACATGGGATGCAAATGATACAAATCCTAATGGAAAGTAAGCACAGGTGAGTGGCCAACACTGGCCCAGAGAAATTCATCACACAGCAGACAAAGAAATGATATTTAACTGTTCCAAAAAGAACCTCCAGGGCTTCCCTGGTGGCGCAGTGGTTGAGAGTCTGCCTGCCGATGCAGGGGACACGGGTTTGTGCCCCGGTCTGGGAAGATGCCACATGCCGCAGAGCGGCTAGGCCCGTGAGCCATGGCCGCTGAGCCTGTGCTCCACAACGGGAGAGGCCACAACAGTGAGAGGCCCGCGTACCGCAAAAA
>NC_041230.1:5158362-5250790 GCF_002837175.3 Physeter macrocephalus
CGTACCGCAAAAAAAAAAAAAAAAAAAAAAAAAAAAAAAGAACCTCCAGTACAGCCAGAGAGAAGGATGTACAGCAGATGGAGAACCAAGTGTTAGGAATCCATCTCCTCACCTAAACAACAATTGTATGGGCAGAATATAACTGAGGTAATTATTTTGCAACCCTGGATTCTACTGAACATTTGCAGTGCCCCAAACAACAAAGTTTGAAGAGACAAAGGAAGCTTCAGAACCAGAATTAGATAACACAGTGATGTCGGAATGATCATATTGGGAATATAAAAGAATTACAATTAACATCCTAATTCGTATCTGCCAGTGGATAAAGCAGACAGCATACAAGACCAGAAGGGCAATGTAAGCAGAGAGATGGAAATTCTAAGAAAGAACCAAAACAAAATGCCAGAGATCAAAAACACCAGAACAGAAATGAATAATGACTGTGATGAGCTTATTCATAGACTGGACACAGCTGAGCAAAGATCTCTGAGCTTGATGTTCTCACAGTAGAAACTTTCAAAACTGGAAAACAAAGGGAAAAAGGACTAAAAGAAGGAAGAAAGGAAGGAAGGAAGAAAAAGAGAAAGAGAAAAAGGAAACAAAGAAAGAAAGAGGGAGGGAGGGAAGGAAGGAAGGAAGGAAGGAAGGAAGGAAAGAAGGAAGAAGAAAGAGGGAGGGAAGGAAGGAAGGAAGGAAGGAAGGAAGGAAAGAAGGAAGAAAAGGTCAGAAGGAAGGAAAGGTGGGAAGGAGGAAGGAAGGGATGAAGGAAGGAAAGAAAAAGAAATGCAAATCAAAACTACAATGAGGTACCACCTCACACAGGGCAGAATGGCCATCATTAAAAAGTCTACAAATAGGGCTTCCCTGGTGGCACAGTGGTTGAGAGTCCGCCTGCCAATGCAGGGGACATGGGTTCGTGCCCTGGTCTGGGAAGATCCCACATGCCGCGGAGCGGCTAGGCCCGTGAGCCATGGCTGCTGAGTGTGCGCGTCCAGAGCCTGTGCTCCGCAACGGGAGAGGCCACAACAGTGAGAGGCCCGTGTACCGCAAAAAAAAAAAAAAAAAAAAAAAAAAAATTTTAAAGATTAAAAAAAAAAAAAGATACATGCACCCTTATGTTCATAGCAGCACTATTCACAATATCCAAGACATAGAAACAGCCTAAATGTCCACTGACAGATGAATGGATAAATACGATCTGGTACATATATACAATGGAATACTACTCAGCCATTAAAAAAAATAATCCCATTTGCAGCAACATGGGTGAAACTAGAGATTATCATACTCTAGTTGAAGTCAAAAAGAGAAAGACAAATACCATGTGATATCACCTATATGTGGAATCTAAAATATGACACAAATGAACTTATGTATAAAAACAGAAACAGACTCACAGACACAGAGAACAGACATGTGGTTGCCAATGGGGAGGGGGAGAGTTGTGGGGGGGTGTAGGACTGGGAGTTTGGGATTAGCAGATGCAAACAATTATATATAGAATGGATAGACAACAAGGTCAACTGTATAAGCACAGGGAACTATAATTAATGTCCTGTAATAAACCATGGTGGAAATAATACATAAATAATAATGTATATATGTGAATCACTTTGATATACAGTAGAAATTAACACAACACTGTAAATCAAGTATACTTCCATTAAACAGAAACAAAAACAAAAAAACAGAATACCCCAAAACTCTGGATCAACTGCGAAAGGTTTATTCATACTATAACTTATCCATATATAAACTTATAACCTTATAACTTACTCATCTTATAACTAAAACTCTGTAGCTTCTGGTACCCTTCACCTATTTCATCCAATCCACTTCCTCGGCTCTGGCAACAACTAATCTGTTATTTGTATCTGAGTTTTGTGGGGTTTTTTGTTTTGTTTTGTTTGCTTTTAAAGATTCCACATGTAAGTGTAATCAGGTAGTAGAGCTGACCCTTGAACAACATGGGTTAGAACTGCATGGGTCCACTCACATATGGATACTTTTCAATAAATACACACAGCATTACATGATCTGTGGTTGGATGAATTCACAAATGTGAAACTTCAGAATCAGAGGGATGACTATGGGACTTCAGCATCCACAAACTTCAGGATGTGCAGAGGCTCCTGGAATCAATACTCTGCAGAAACAGAGGGACAAACTTTGTCTTCCCCTGTATGACTTATTTCACTTAGCAGAACGCCCTCAAAGTCCAACCATATTGTTGCAAATGATAAGATTTCCTTATTTTATGGTTAATATCGAATTGTATTCCATATATACGTGTTTGTTATCCATTCATCCATCAGTGGACACTTAGGTTGTTTCCACCTCTTGGATATTGTAAATAATGCAGCAATAAACATGGGGTACAAATATCTTTTTGAGATGATGACTTCAGCCCCCTTGGATAAACACACACCGGTGGAACTGCCAGACCATATGGTAGTTCCTTATTTAATTTTGTAAGGATTCTCCATGCTCTTTTACATAGTGGCTGCAACAATGTACATTCCCACCAACAGTGTACAAGGGGTCCCTTTTTTCCACATCTTCACCAACACTTATTTCTTGTTTCTTTTGTAACAGACAAGATAACAGGTGTGAGGTGGTATCTCATTGTGGTTCTAATTTGCATTTCCCCAACCATTAGTTATATTGAGCATCTTTTCATGTATCTGTTTGCCTTTTGTATGTCTTCTCTGGAAAAAGCCTATTTAAACCTAACAGATAACACTGTTCAAAATAACACTAGCAACAGTGTACTCCATTATGCGTTTTTATACCCGCACACAGTATGCATTCTTCTGTAAAAGTGAAATGAATGACAACAATGATACAATGGAGGAAAGTAATGAGGATTTTTTAAAATTAGAAGGTACTCAAATTACCTGTCAAGCCATACAGTGTTATTCGAAAGTGGACTTCGATTAGCTGTAAAAACATATTGTAAATGCCAGGGCAACTACATAAAAAAAGATAAGAAGTACAACTGATATGCTAACAAAGCAGAGAGAATGAAATCATACAAAATACTCGATTAGAATCATAAAAAGGAGAGTGGAAGATTAAAACAGGAACAAAGGCAATGAATAGGAAATGGTAACAAATACATTAGATACTTATTCCACTATATCAATAAATTAAACATCAATAGTCTCAGTGTACCAATTCAAAGAGAGATTACCAGAGTGGGTCTAAAAACATGACTCAATTATATGTTGTCTCCAAGAAACCCACTTTAAACCCACAGATGCTTACAGATTATATGTGAATGGATAAAGAAAGATAAGACACAGCTGAGGAAAGAATCTCTGACCTTGATGTTCTCTTAGGAGAAACTTTCAAAATTGGGAAAAAATAAAAAAGAGAAAGGACTAAAAAAACAAAAAAATTAAACACAATATCCAAGAACTGTGGGACAACTACAAAAGGTTTAACATATACATGTGGAGAGACCTCCCTTGTGGTTCAGTGGATAAGACTCTGTGCTCCCAAAACAGGGGCGTTGGTTAGAGCCCTGGTCAGGGAACTAGATCCCACATGCCGCAACTAAAGATCCCGCATGCAACAACAAAGATCCCACACTTAGCAACTAAGACCCAGCACAGCCACATAAATAAATAAATATTTTTAAAAATACACACACACACACACACACACACACACACACACACGGAAACATCACAATGAGAAAGAGACAAAGGAACAGAAGAAATATTTGAAGAAATAATGGTACAGAATTTGCACCAAATTAATGTCAGGCACTAACCCACAGATCCAGGAAGCTCAGAAAACAACAAGCAGGTTTAATGCAAAAAAACCAAAAAAACAAAACCAATAAACAAAACAAAAAAACCCCTACACCTTGGCATATCACATTCAAATGCAGAAAAAAATCCTGAAAGAGCCAGAGGAATAAACCCCTTAACCACAGAAGAGCAACAAAAAGAATTACATTTGAATTCTCCTCAGAACTCACCCAGACAATAAGGGAATTGAGTGAAACATCTGAAATGTGGGGGTGGAGTGAAGATGACACACACACACATTACCAACCTAGAATTCAGTATCCAGCAAAATTACCCTTCAAAACTTATGTTCAAATAAAGACTTCCTGTGACACAAAAAAAATTGCAGGAATTTATAAAAAGAAGTTTAACAGAGAGATGAAAAAAGATATAGATCAGAAATTTGGGGTTCATAGAGAAGGGGAAAACATCAGAGAATTTAAAGAATTTCATTTTCATACAATTGACATGGAACACTGTATTTGTTTAAGCTGTATAAGGAGATTTGACATGTGTATACATTCTGCAATGATTACAATTAGTGAACATAGTTATAATTTTTTTTTCTGATGAGAATTTTTAAGATCTACTCTCTTATCAAACTTCAAATATACAACACAGTATTGCTAACGAGAGTCACTCTGCTGTGCTTAAATCATCAGGACTTATTCATCTTATAACTAGAAGTCTCTCACTTCTGACACACTACACCCATTTTATCCACCCCCTCCTCTTCCCCCACTGTGGCAACCACTAATCTGTTGTCTGTATCTGAGTTTGGCTTTTATTTGTTTGCTTTAAAGATTCCACATTTAAGTGTAATCATGTAGTACAGTTAAACCTTGAACAACATGGGTTAGAACTGCGAGGGTCCACTCATATTTTTCAATAAATACACACAGCAGTAAATGATCTGTAGCTGGATGAATCCAAAAATGCAAAACTTCAGAATCAGAGGACTGACTATGGGACATTAGAATCCGCAGATTTCAGTATATTCAGTGGCTCCTGGAACAAACCCTCAGCAGAAACGGAGGGACAACAGTATTTGTCTTTCCCTGTCTGACTTATTTCACTTAGCACAATTTGCTGAAGCTCCATCCATGCTGTTGCAAATGACAGGATTTCCTTTTTTTTATGGTTGAAAATATTGAATAGTATTACATACAAACCACATTTTGGGTAGCCATTCATCCACCAATGGACACTTAGCTTGTTCCCATGTCCTGGATATTGTAAATAATGTTGCAATAAATACAGGGTCCAGATATCTTTCTGACATAATGATTTTACTCCCTTTGGAGAAGTACACAGAGGTGGAATTGCTAGATCATAATGTAGTTCCTTCTTTAATTTTTTAAGGATTCTCCATACTCTTTTCCATAGTGGTTGCAACAATGTACATTCCCAACAACAGTGCACAAGGGGTCACTAATCTTCACATCTTTACCAACACTTATTTCTTCTCTTTCTGATAAGAGACATTAAAACAGGTGTGAGGTGGTATCTTATTGTGGTTTTGATGTGTACTTCCCTGAAAATTAGTGATAGTCAGCATCTTTTCAAGTATCTTCACAATTTGCATGTCTTCTTTACAAAAATGTCTACTCAGATCTAACAGATACCAGTTTGTTCAAAACAACAATAGCAACAGTGCACTCCATTATACATTTTTATACAACACACTTAGGTAAGTTTATGTAATATTAAAACAAATAACAGTAATACAATGGAGGAGTGAAAGCAATTAGGATTTTTTTTAATTATCAGGTATTCAAACTAACAATGAAGCCATATACTGTTATTTGAAAGTGGACTTCAGTTTGTTGTAAATACATACCACAAACTCTACGGCAACTACATTAAAAAAATGAAAAGAAACAAGTATGTCTGACATACTAACAAAGGAGAGAAAATGAAATCACACAAAATATGCAATGAAAAACACAAAAAGAAGAGTAGAATATTAAAACAGGAACAAAGAAGGAGGAGAATGAATTGAACATGTTAACAAATATGTTAAACATTTATCCAACTATATCAATGTATGAAACCTCAATAGTCTCAACGCACCAATTAAAAGAGAGATTACCAGGGTGAATCAAAATACAGGTAACATATGTTGTGTCCAAGAAACCCACTTTCAACATAAAGATGCATGTAGATTAAAGGTAAATGGATAGAGAAAAATAGGTTAACACTAATCTTTTAAAAAGTGGTAGTAACGGGCTTCCCTGGTGGCACAGTGGTTGAGAGTCTGCCTGCCGTTGCAGGGGACACGGGTTCGTGCCCCGGTCCGGGAAGATCCCACATGCCGTGGAGTGGCTGGGCCTGTGAGCCATGGCCGCTGAGCCTGTGCATCCGGAGCCTGTGCTCTGCAATGGGAGAGGCCAGAACAGTGAGAGGCCCGCATACCACAAAGAAAAAATAAATAAATAAATAAAAAGTGGTAGTAACTATATTAATCTCAGAGCAGATTTAAAGGAAGCAAAGTTATCAGGGATAAAGACGTCAATTCACCAGAATCCACAACAATCCTTAACATATCTGCACCTAAAACCAGAATGTCAAAATATGAGGCAAAGCAGAACTACAAGTAGAAAGAAATGAATCTGTTATAATAGTTGGAGACTTCATTTATCATCCCTCTACCAGAAATGAACAGATCCAGCAAACTGAAAATTCATAAGGATCTGTTGAACTCAGGAGCACCATCATCAATGCACTGGATAAAACGACACCTACAGACTACTAGGCTACTCCATCCAACAACAGCAGAAGAGACAGTCTTCTCAAGCTGACATAGAACATTCACCAGATAGACCACATCTGGGGCCAAAAGACAAACCTTAACAAATTTAAGAACAGAAATCATTGAGACTTCCCTCGTGGTCCAGTGGTTAAGAATCTGCCTTCCAATGCAAAGGACGTGGGTTCGATCCCTGGTCGGGGAACTAAGATCCCACATGCCGCAAGGTAACTGAGCCCATGAGCTGCAACTACCGAGCCCACGCCCTCAACTAGAGAGCCTGAGGGCCGCAAACTACAGAGCCCGTGTGTTCTGAAGCTCATGCACCACAACTAGAGAGAGAAAACCCGCACACCACAACTGGAGAGAATTCCGTGTGCAGCAACTAAGACCTAACACAGTCAAAAATAAAAATAAATAAATAATAAATAAGTATTGTAAAAAAGAACAGAAATCATACATCTGTTCTCAGACCACAACAGAATTAAACTAGAAATCAGTAACAGAAAGATAGTTGGAAAAATTCCAAAATAATGAGAAATTAAAGAATACACTTACAAATAATATATGGATCAAAGAAGAAATCTCAAGATAAATTTTTATGTATTTTGAAAGAAACAAACATCACTTTTCAAAATACGTGGATGAAGTGAAAGCAGTGTTTATAGGAAAATTTATAGCACTGAATACTTATATTAACAAAAAAGAAAAATTTTAAATCAATCATCTGTGCTTCCACCTTACAAAACTAGAAGAAAATTAAATCCAGAGGAAGAAAGAAAGACATAATTAAAACCAATAGACAGGGCTTCCCTGGTGGTGCAGTGGTTGAGAGTCCACCTGCTGATGCAGGGGACACGGGTTCGTGCCCCGGTCTGGGAAGATCCCACATGCCGTGGAGCAGCTAGGTGCATGAGCCATGGCCACTGAGCCTGCATGTCCGGAGCCTGTGCTCCACAATGGGAGAGGCCACAACAGTGAGAGGCCCATGTAACGCAAAAAAAAAACCCAAAAAACAAAAAACAATAGAGAAAAATCAACAAGCCAAGAAAAGCTGGTTCTTTAAAATGACCAATAAAATCAAAAACATTCTACTATTGCTACTGAAGAAAAATAGGAGAGAGAACACAAATTACTAACATCAAAATGAAAGAAGAAACATCACTACAGATACCATGGACATTAAAAGGACAACAATAAAATATATGACAACAAACAAAACTATAAATTTGATAACTAGATGAAATGGATCAATTGCCTGAAAGACGCAGTCTACCAAAACCCACACAAGAAAAAATAGAAAATCTGAATAGGTCTACATGTATTTAAGAAATTGAATCAATAAATAATAACCTTCCAAAACAGAATGCAACCGGCTCAGATTGGTTCACTGGTCAATTCTGATGAACATTTAAGGAAGATATTATACAATTCCCTACAATCTCTTTCAGAAGACAGAAACAGAGAGAATACTTCCTAAATCATTCTAAGAGACCAGTATTATTCTCTTAATACCAAACCAAAGACAGTACAGGAAAACTGTAAACCAATACCTCTCATGAACACAGACACAAAAATCCTCACAAAATATTAGGAAATTTATGCAAAAACTATACAGAAAGAATCATACACCATGACCAAGTGGGACTGATGCAAGGTATACAAGGGTGGTTTCACATTTGAAAATTAATATCATCCATGTCCTCGACAGGTTAAAAAACAGCACATGATCTCATCAATAGACAGAGAAAAAGGATCTGACAATATCCCATACCCATTCATGATAAAAATCTCCAACAACTAGTTAACTAAAAAGAGGAAAACTTCAACTTGTTAATCCAAATAAAATCCTATAACTATCATCATACTTACTAAAGAATACGAACAAGCTTTCTCACTAAGAGGAAAAACAAGGCAAAAATGTTTCCTCTTACCACTCCTTTTTGCCTTTATTTTGGAAGTCATAACTAATGCAATGAGATGACAAGGTTATAGAGAAGGTATATTGCTTGGGAAGGAAGGAATAAAACTGTCTTCATTCTCAGATGACATGATCAGCTATGTAAAAAATCCGAAAAATAGACCAAACGAACAAAATCATGGAACCAAAAAGCAATTATACCAAGGTTTCAGGACACAAGGTTAATATACAAAAGTCAATCACTTTCCTATAAATCAGAAATGAACAAGTGAATTTGAAATTAAAAACACACTATCATGCACAATAGCACCAAAAAAGAAAAAAAAAAAGAGAGAGAGAGAGAGAGAAAGGAAAGAAATATTTAGTTATAACTCTACCAAGACATGTACAAGATCTACGAGGGAAACTATAAAACTCTGATAAACAAATTCAAAGGACTAAATAAATGGAAAAATATTTGACATTCTAAAATAGGAAGACTCACTATTCTCAAGATGTCAGTTCTTCCGAAACTCATCTAGATTCAGTGCAATCAAAATCAAAATCCCAGCGAGTTATTTTGTGAATATAAATACTCAGATCCTAAAGTTCATATAGAGAGGCAAAAGTCCCAATCAGGATACTGCAGAACAAAGCTTGCAGACTGACACTACTCAACTTCCAGACTTTGTATGTACAGTAATCAAGCCTGTTTGCTATTGTTGAAGGGATAGAAAAACTGATCAATGAACAGTACTGAGAATCCAGAAATATACCCATAGAAATATACTCAAATATTTGAAATATACTCATCTGTTAAATATACTTTAACAGATGAGCAAAGGAAATACAATGGAGAAAAAGGAAGTCTTTTTAATAAACAGTACCGGAACAACTGAACATCATATACCAAAAAAAAAAAAAAAAAAAAAGTCTAAACAAACCTTACATCCTTCACAAAAAAATTATCTCAAAATGGATCATAGACGTAAAGGTTAAATACAGAAAAACTTAAAACTCAGCAAGTAAACAAAAACCCAAATACAGAATGAGCCAAACACCTTAATAGACAAGCCTCATTAAAAGGAAACGTACATATGACAATTCAGCATATACAAAGAAGCAAAGAAATGCAAATTAAACTCAAGAGATACCATTACATACCTATAAGAATGGCCCAAGTTGGGCTTCCCTGGTGACGCAGTGCTTAAGAATCCGCCTGCCAATGCAGGGGAAACGGGTTCGAGCCCTGGTCTGGGAAGATTCCACATGCCTCGGAGCAACTAAGCCCGTGAGCCACAACTACTGGGCCCACGTGCCACAACTACTGAGGCCCGCGCACCTAGAGCCTGTGCACCGCAACAAGAAAAGCCACCACAATGAGAAGCCCACACACTGCAACGAAGAGTAGCCACCACTCACCACAACTAGAGAAATCCTGCGTGCAGCAACAAAGACCCAATACAGCCAAAAATAAAATAAATGAAATAAATTTATTTAAAAAAATAAAGAATGGCCCAAATCCAAACACTGACACAAATGCTGCTAAGGGTGTGTAGGAACAAGAATTTCATCCATTGCCCATTGAAATGCTTAATGGTACAGCCCACTTTGAAAGAGAGTTTGGCAGTTTTCTACAAAACTAAACTCTTACACATCATATAGAAATTGTACTCCTTCGTATTATAAAAAAGGAGTTGAAAACTTACATCCACACTAAAACCTTCACACAGATATTCACAGTAGCTGTATTCATAACTGTCAAAACTTAGAAGTAGTCAAGAATTCCTTCAGCAGACAAATGGACAATCAAGATATATCAAGATACTGGGAACATTATTTAGAGCTGAAATGGAATGAGCTATCAAGTCATGAAAAGACATGCAAGGGAGTTCCTTCATGGTCCAGCAGTTAGCACTCGGCACTTTCACTGCCATGGACCGGGTTCTGGAACTAAAATCCTGTAAGGCACGTGGCGGGTGGTTAAAAAGAAAAGAAAAACAGAAAACTTAAATGCATGTTACTAAGTGAAGGAAACCAAGATGAAAAGGCTGCATAATGTATGACTCTAATTATATGATACTCTAGAAAAGGGAAAACATAGAGACAATTAAAAAAAAAAAAAATCAGTGCTTACCAAGGAGTACAGGGGAAGAAAGGATGAACAGGTGGAGTACAAAAGATTGAAACACTGAAAACCAATTTAACCACTCTATAATGGGGAATGTGAATCATTAAACATTTATCAAAGCCCATAGAATGTACAATATACCAAGAGTCAACCCTAATGTAAACTTCAGATTTTGAGTGATAATAATGTGTCAGTATAGACGCATCAATTTTAATACTTGTTTGGGAGATTCCTGAGTCAATACAATACCTACTAAATTCCCAATGACATATTCAAAAAAATAGAAAAACTCTTCCAAAAATTCAAATGGACTCTCAAGGGATTCCATATAGCCAAAGCAATTATGAAAAACAACAAAGTTGAAGGACTCATACCACCTAATTTCAAACGTTACTACAAAACTACAGTAAGCAAAATACTATGCTACTGGCATAAAGACATATATACACAGCAATGGAATAGAACAGGGAGTAGTCTAAAAGTAAACCCTCATATTTATGATCAAATAACTTTAAACCAAAAGACCATTACTATTCAATAAGGGCAGCCTTTTCAATAAATGGTGCTGGGAAAACTGGATACCCGCATACACAAGAATGAAGTTGGGAACTCACATAATACCACATAGAAAAATTCACTCAAAATATATCAAAAGCCTTAGGACTTCTCTGGTGGTGCAGTGGTTAACACTCCACACTCCCAATGCAGGGGGCCCGGGTTCAATCCCTGGTTGAGGAACTAGATCCCACATGTGTGCCACAACTAAGAGCTTGTGAGCCGCAACTAAGGAGCCCTCCAGCCACAAGTAAGAAGCCCAGCTGCCACAAATAAGACCCAGTGCAACCAAATAAATAAATCATAAATTTTAAATATATATATATATCAAAAGCCTAAATATAAGAGCTAAAACTAAAAAAAAAAAAAGCTCAAACTATAAAATAATCCCTGGTTGAGGAACTAGATCCCACATGTGTGCCACAACTAAGAGCTTGTGAGCCGCAACTAAGGAGCCCTCCAGCCACAAGTAAGAAGCCCAGCTGCCACAAATAAGACCCAGTGCAACCAAATAAATAAATCATAAATTTTAAATATATATATATATCAAAAGCCTAAATATAAGAGCTAAAACTAAAAAAAAAAAAAAGCTCAAACTATAAAATTCTTAGAAAAAGCAAAGGGGAAAAGCTTCAAAATGTTCGATTCAGTTATGATTTCCTGACTATGACAACAAATGCACAAGCAACAAAAGAAAAAAGACAAAAACTGCACCTAATAAAAATGAACAATTTTAGTTGGATGCCTTTAAGATATACAACATTATGTGTCAATTATACCTCAATAAAGCTGGGGGCAGGGGGGAAGCAAAAAGAGACAAACTTTTGTACATCAAAGGACACTATGAACACAGTAAAAGAGCAACCACAGAATGAGAGAAAATATTTCCAAATCAGGTATACAACAAGGGATTAATATCCAGAATACATGGATAATGCCTTGAAATCAACAACCGCCAAAGAACCAACTTCATTAAAAAATGGAAAAATGGGCTTCCTTGGTGGTGCAGTGGTTAAGAATCCGCCTGCCAATGCAGGGGACACGGGTTCGAGCCCTGGTCCAGGAAGATCCCACATGCCGCGGAGCAATTGGGCCCGTGCGCCACAACTACTGAGCCTGCGCGTCTGGAGCCTGTGCTCTGCAACAAAAGAGGCCCGCGCACCGCGATGAAGAGTGGCCCCCACTTGCCGCAACTAGAGAAAGCCCTCGCACAGAAACGAAGACCCAACACAGCCAAAAATAAATAAGTAAATAAATAAAATTTAAAAAAAAAATGGAAAAAGGACCTGAATTATTCTAAAGATATACCAATAAACACACCAATAAGCACATCATTAATGGAAATGCAATTGAAATGGTAAAAATACACAAGTTCACATCCATTAGGACAGCTATTATGAAAAAACAAAATAACATGTGCTGGTGTGAATGCAGAGAAATTGGAAACGTGGAAAAAGGTTCATGGTCTGTTTCAGTAGTGACCGAGTCAGTGACTGTTGTACAGTCAGGCTCAAATAAATGTCAGGTTCAGGAATGAAGCAAAACTTCGGTACCATGGATTTTGACATTCGCCTGGTCAGAGAGGCCAAACAAGGAGAGAGCTACCAGGATGACTGCAACACTACTGACCCTGAAGCATCACCTGCAAGACTTTGGGGCTACAAGTGTCCAGGCACTAAGGAGTAGGGAGGCACTAACCTAGGTGTAGTAACCACAGCACATAACCAAGGAATTTAACAAGGTGTGCCCAGGGTCCAGATGTGAGAAACAGGGCTGTCCTTGGGTAAGAAAAGAAAAGCAGAACCTAGGTCAGAGGATGGAGGTGGGTGTGAGAGCCTTGCTCAGCATGCTGACAAGTGCAAAGTTCTCTAGCATGACATCAAGGTACAGGTGTATCTGAACCTCATTAAGAAGACATCATTCCTCCCAGGCAAAGTACACAGCCACATCCTCAAAGGTCACACTGCCCTGGTAAACAGGGACAAATAAAACCATAAACAGTCTCACTCCTGAAAACCCACAATCCATCTTCCCATACATTTCCCCTACTGCCCGACCAGATGGAGACTCTTGAGACCTTGGGAGGAAAACCTCCCTCCTCTAATCTGAAGCTCCCATTGCCTCCAGAATACACAGGCAGACGTTTAAAGCAGAATTCCTGCTCTTCTGTGTTATTTCCACTAGAAAAAAAAAGAAAAAAAGGAGACCTGCACTTACCTAAACCAACTCAGCCTCACCTTGACGCACTTCCACAACTGGTATCGAATCCAGGAGTAACCTTACACAGCTCCTTCCATTTGAGGTGGGGAATGGGACCCCCTCCATAGAAACCGGCCTCCACTCAGGATCCTGAACATGGGGTTCTCCAGGGTTCCCAAACCAAAGGGCTGGGAAAATGACTAGTGAAGAACCCCAAGACCCTTCTCAAATACAGAGAATGTGTGCGTGGGGTCACAACAGGTGAGGGACTGGGACAACCTCCATTTAACAAAGGTGCTTCTCTGGCCCTTGGAATCTGTAGGAAAAGGCAGGCGATGGAGGAAAAGTGACCAGGGCGGTGCTCCAGGGGCACAGGCCTTCCCTGGCCCCCTGGCGGTACCAGAACGAGGTAACCTCAGGCTGACTAGCAAACCTCTCCTCTGTGCCTCAGTCCACAGTGCTACCGCTTACCAGTTGGGACCTTGGAAAAGCCACAGCTTCCCTCTGCCTCACTGTCCTCCTCACCCCCCTACATTATGTTCTTCCACTGAGCGGGCTTTGGAGCATTTTTAAAACCCTAACTCAAATCATGTCCTTCCTATGCTCAAAACTTTCCACAGGGACTTCCCTGGTGGTGTAGTGGTTGAGAATCCGCCTGCCAATGCAGGGGACACACTTCGATCCCTGGTCCGGGAAGATCCCACATGCCGCGGAGCAACTAAGCCCGTGTGCCACAACTACTGAGCCTGTGTTCTACAGCCCGCGAGCCACAACTACTGAAGCCCACGTGCCTAGAGCCCGTGGCTCCTCAACAAGAGAAGCCACCGCTATGAGAAGCCCACGCACCGCAAGGAAGAGTAGCCCCGGCTCACCGCAACTAGAGGCCTGCGGGCAGCAACGAAGACCCAACGCTGCAATCAATCAATGAATGAATAAATAAATAAATGAATGAATAAACGAATGAATGAATAAATTTATTTATTTATTTATTTATTTAAAAAACAAGTCTCCACCGCTCCCAGGGTCCAAAGAGAAAGGTACAACTCTCATCTACCACTCCAGGTGCAACCTGGCCTCAAACTTTTTTCCTCCCATAAACAGGACGGACTCCAGGTTCCGAATGTTCCTCCTTTAGTTGCGTCTACAAGGCTCACCCAGACCACATTACACTGGTGGTCAGAAACAGGGACACGACACCTGAAGGCTTCACTGTCTTGGACCAGACGTAAACATGCGCCTCTCACACCGGCCGTTCGTATTTGGGTGGGGAAACGGGCAGGGGGGAACCCGAAGCACGCAGCGTTTACCTTAGCCGGGTGCCTCAGCACGGCCGCCGCCACCGAGTCCCCAAGCGGAAGGGCCACAGCCCAGTGACCAGGTCGGACTCGGCGTGGATACTCCACGCAGACCGCGGTCTCCCCGACCCCGAGACCCGTCCCTGTGCAGTGCGCACAAGACCTCCTTCTATGCCTTCTTTCCCCGTCAACTGACCCCCAACACCGCACACCTCGACTTTCTGACGAGCTCCTCAGACTCCACAGCAATCAAAATGTCTGCCACGAAGACGGCCCTCTCCCGGAGGTTCGCCCTCCCGGAAATGCACCTTCTGGATTTTCATTGGATCAACGTGGCTGCCTTAACGCAAGTTATCCTGGGTAATGTAGTGCAAAGGCCTCAAGGAAGCACGGGGCCCCACACCTGAATCACTTTGAAAACAGCCAAGCAGCCCGAGGAGCGCTGGGAAACGACTTCTAGGGCGGGGGTGGGGGTAGGGGGCTCCATTCTTCTTATGGGGGCGGGGAAACTTTCCGGTGAGTGTTGAGCATTTAAGGCTCTATAATGCTACTGATTGCTGAAGTGTCTGGATGTTATCTCAGACTCCGCGAAGCCAACCCAAGTTGACATCCACTGGTAACAGGAAGCAAATAAACATTATCCTATTGCTCTTGAAACGCATGCGGTCTGAAGCGTTAGTCATCTTGTAAGCTTTGGTAAGGGACAAGAGAAAAGTAAGACAGGACCCTGACCAGGAATATGGAAAGGAGATATTAGGCAGCCTGAAGCAGCTGGACAAGAGGGAAAGTGCTGGTTCTGGTCACATCAGAAATGGCTCTCCTGTCTGCATAGTCAATGACTGTGCACAACTCAGCAAGAGATGGATGATCACGCCACCGACCATGGCTGTCCTCTTGCTCTGTACATCCCCTGGTCCAGCAGTCTAACTCACCTGCACCCTACTCACATGGCTGGCCTTCCCTCTTAAACATAAAGCCTAATCAGCAAACACCTGGGTACCTGCCCAGGCCTCAGCTAGTGATTAATCTTTAGATCAGAAACTCTCCACTTTGATAGTGTTATCAGAGGGGATGTGAGGAGCATGCTCCTCTGCTGCTTTCCTTGATAACCAATGAGCCAGCATGATGTCAATTCCCACTAAAGCTGGTAACCTCCTTCTCCAGAAGCTAAAACTGCTGAAACATCCTGCCTGCTGCCTGCCTACCAAGATGGGGTGTCTCTCCAGGACCTTGCTTTGGATAACTTAGATCCAATATCCATTAAACCATTGATGTCTCTGTCACTCATTTAGCAATACATCTTGCACCTGACAGCTCCTTAGGGAGACCACTTGTCTACTTAAAAACGCCTCCCTTCCTTCAGGGCCTGCATTATTGTCTCTTGTCTGTATACACCCGAGTCTGGCTCTGAGCAACCAAAGGCCCCTCATTCCCTGCAGGGTCCCTCCTTCAGGGCACAAACTGTATGCAGATGCCCAGGGGTCCATCTCTGCTGGTCAGGCCGCATTTCTACCTCCTCAGCCTCAGGACAAAGGTCAGTTCCTGTGGCTGACTGAGGGGGGATGAGGGGGTGTCTTGAGGACAGTGTCAAGGATGCTTCCTGTCCTGGGAGACTGTCTTAAGGCTGTCCAGGCGGGAGTGTGGAAGTGATGGGTCTGAGTCTGAAACCCCACATCGGGACCGCAGAGGGCAGGGGCGTCCCGGAGTGGACCAAGACCCTCGAGCATGGGCCCAGGTGCCACAAACCTTCTATTTCTTCCTCATCAAAGTGCACGTGGCCTCTGGGCCCTGAAGGAGGATTCAGCCAGGAGGAGGGGGATTGGTCACCGCCACTCAGGAGTGCACTTCTGTGAGGGAGCCATGCCACGGCAGTGAAAAGGAATGACTCAGCCTTTGGGCAAACGTTCTGGATTTCGTGTGTTGGGCCAAGCCTGAGGGAGCACGGGGAACACAGCCTGGGGGACCAGGGAGGATTCCCAGCCCAGGGGTCTTCTGTATGGCCCACCTTCGTGTGGTGCCACCATCTCCAGGTTTCCCCCATGTCCCCAGGCCACCCCACCCTCCTCTGGGAGTCTGTGGTTCCCCAATGCCCCACCCTGGAGACCACCTAGCTCTCTTCCTTTATCACTGTCTCCTCTGATAGGTTACCTCAGATCACACGTGGCACCCCTGGACTTGGTGCACATGGGTCTGCAGAGGAAAAGGCCTCAACAGGTTCCCTCTGGTACACAGGCACGGGAAGAGACACGAGCAAAGCGGCCCTTGTGGGGTGCCCTTAGGACCCTCCACCCTGCACTCCTGGGCCTGAGTCCTTCTGAGAAACCCCAACAAGAACTGGCATGAACTCAGTAACCCCGGAACCCCCAGCGTCTTCCCAATTCAGGGTGTCTGGAAAAGCAGCCCCCAGAAGTGGTGAAATCCATGCAGGTAAATAGCTGCTGGAGACCAACAATCAACAATTACAGAATGGGACAGATGAAAATCACTTGGACTAGAGCGCAGAAGGTTAGAACCCCTTACAAGGGAACTGGTTGTGTTTCTGCATTTCCTGTAAGAATAAACGCACAGGGGGACTTGCTGTGCTACTAAGGAGGTGGGGCGGGGGAGGGGAGTCATTCCCTATTTCCTTTTGATCTTGATAGGTTCAGAGTAAAGTACATCAAAATATCGCATCTTGGCATACAGAATATCTTAAGCTCAGGAGATTAAGAAAACCACAGAAGCAGAAAGGTCACTATGACCTCCCTCCACTGCTGAAGAGAAAATTGCCAACCCGAGATTTCTATATACAGCAAATATGTCCTTCAAGAACGGATGAAACAAAACGATTTGAAATGAGAAAATTACTGCACAATTAACCCAGAAAAATGAACATTAAAAGTTCTATTCAAGGACAATGAACAATGGATTGTACCAGTTGAAAGATCACTGATGACAGAAGGAATGATAACTGGAGAGAAATGCATGTGTTGATTGACATACATGTCACTAATTATGTAAAGCATGAGTAATATTTCCTTACAGATTTAGAATGACAGAATCCCTATGCATACCTTGAAAAACATATATTCCTATGGGAAAAATTAATGTTTTAAACCCCTTGTAATATGCAGAATGAAGAAAAAAATGTATTTATAACTCTGTGCTCTAATGTGTTAAATAAGTGATTTTGGGCTTAAACAATAAATAGAATAAAGGTATATATTTTCAAAACTAGAAGTAAAGAAAATTGAATTACAAATAACTAATAAATAGAAGGTTAAATTTTTTTTTAAGGCCAAGATAAAGAACAGGGGGCAGGGGAAGAAATCCACAAAATAAAAGGATATATTTCAACCCAAATATATCAACAATTACATTAAAGGATTGAAATAAACATTCAAAGTAGCTGTCAGTACTTTTGGATGGCCCTAAACTTCCTTAGCAAGGGATTTAATTTTCATCAAGTGAAGTTCAAGGGCAAGTTTTGAATTTCTATTCAAAGAATAACTAATGTTCCCTAGCAGGCTCAAACACATACAGCTACAGATGCTACAGATACACACCACCACCACACAAGTCTTCCTATCCAGCCTCATCTAACCCTGGCAGGCCCAAGGAAAGCAAGGCCACATAAAACTCATCTACCCAAATAACTGTCAGGGAGCAGTCCTGCCTATTTTGTGTCCCAGGCATTGGAAACTTTGGCTGCAGTTACTCAACATAGCTGACAGCTGATCCAGGAATCTAAAAGAACAAGCTAAGCCTCTCAGGCCCACAACTGCAACGGCTCGCTCTTGAGGACTGAAGGGAAAAAAATCATTCTCTGGGACTCACCCCATCATCTCAATTATGCACACGTCCTGCCAACTCTGCCTCCTAATATGTTCCAGGTCATCCTGTCCTCACCATCTCCAATGCCACCATCCTGGGCTGGTCCATCATCAAAGGGCTCCCAACTACACAAAGGATTCTGTCCTATCTCTTACATCAGTTCTTCCCTCCTAAGTTCACTCTCCACACAGAAGCCAGAGAGATTTAGAAACAAATAGACGATCACACCATCTTGCCACACCCCTTCTTCAGCCTCCCAGAGTAGTAGGAACAAAATCCAAAGGATATCACCATAAAGAAGTGATCAAAGGAAACACTGCCAATACTGGGAAAACAGACATCATGTTTCCTGATATGGTACACTGAAAAGGACAAGGCAGCACTTTTGCATTATCTTGGACGGGGGCAAAACAGCAACAATAAAAACAATAAACCACATAATCTGAATCTATTTATAAGGATATCTTATTGTATACCAAGTGAGGGAAATTTTACAAAATAATTGTCGTGTATTGTATAAAAAATACCAAGGGAAAACAACTTGAAGGAAATCAGATTGTGTCAGAATGGACATTAAAGGGAGATGAGAAATAAATGTAATTTGTGTGACTTTATATGATTCTGGACTGAAAAGACTAGATATAAAGGACATAAATAGGATGCTTGAGATCAGTAGGATGGCAGTTCTCTGCATTACACTGGTATTCCCTAATATGCCAGAGGTCCTCTCTAATGCAGTAAAGAAAATGAACATTTAACAATTGGAAAAGAGGAAAGCAAGCTGTCCTTCCTTAACACAGTATTTCCACAACTGTCCACCTTCACTAAAATCCTACTCTGGATACTCTATTTACTCTTTCAACCCATCCCAAACCCCCGTTTTTCCTCAACTGTAACTTGCTCTTTTTCTCCCTTTTCATAGGAGCATCTTATTCTAATATTCCATGAAATCTAATTACCTAGGTGCAGTTTCCATCAACTACAATATTGCTTCCATAAGGACTGACTCCTTTTTGTCTTGGACATTAATATATCCCATTTACTAGAATATGCCTTACTCACAAGATTGCTGCTATATTTCTTGAGACACTGAACACATATGACAATAGAATTGTGTTCTTCATTTGCATCACTTCGGATATTTTTTCTAACTCCATTCGTTATGTCTTCTCTGTTTCACGATTGCTTTGCATAGTATTGTCATTGTAACAATCTTAATTCTTCCAATGCAAGAGCACAGGATATCTTTCCATTTCTTTATCTTCAATCTTCTTCATCAATGTTTTATAGTTTTCTGAATATGTCTTTCAAGCCCTCAGTTAATTTGCTACTAGGTATTTTATTTTTTCTGATGTGATCTGAAGCATTTTTTTTTTTACTTTTTCTGATAGTTCATTATTAGTGCATAGAAATGCAACAGATGTCTGTATATTTGTACTATATCCTATAGCTTTGCTGAATTCGTTAATTAGTTCTAAGAGTTTTAAGGTGGACACTAGGGTTTTCTATATAAAGTATCATGTTATCTGAAAATACTGTTTTACCTCTTATCTTCCAATTTGGATGCTTTTGCTTGTCTGATGGCTGGGGCTAGGACTTCCAATACTATGTGAAATAGAAGTGGTGGGACTGAGCATACTTCTCTTCTTCCTGAGTTTAGGGGAAAGCCTTTCAGCTTTCCACCAGTACGACGTTTGCTGTGGGTTTGTCATAAATGGCCTTTATTGAGATATGTTCCCTCTATACCCACCTGGATGGGTTTTCATCATGAATGGATGCTGAATTTTGTCAAATGCTTCTTCTCTGTCTACTGAGATGATCATGTTATTTTTCACCCTTCCTTCTGTTAATGTGGTGTCCTATATTGATTAGTTTTCTCTGTCCTGGGACTGGGTCACATCCACATCCCAAGACTGAGTCTGTTCCTCGATTTTGTCTGCCCCACATCCACTGCAAACATGTGGCATGGAGTTAGCAGGACCAGATCATTGTCGGGAACATAAGTCAGATCCTTCATAGGAAAGCCATCAATATTTGTTTCCAGTGAAACGACAGTCCTGTCAAGTCACATGTAGGGAGGAGGGGGTGTCCTGAGCAGGCCTCTTTGTGTCTGTGTGGGGGTGGCAAGAGGGTGTCCGAACGGACAAAGTGTTCTTTGAGTCCCCAAAGCAGGGTAGGGAGTGAAAGAGGAGTGCTGTGACCAGACTCATGGCCTGAACAAGTCAACCTAGCACTGTATCCTAAATCCCTGTCCATTGCTGGGAGTTCACAAGCAGATGACACCCCTTCTCTCACCCTGAGTTTCCTCTCTAGAAGTGGTCCATCTGTTGCACGATGACTGCACCTGTTCCTCCCATTCTGTTACCATGTCAAACTCCTCCGAACCCCAGTGGCGTCCTTATCGGCTGCATTCATAGGGTGTTTTCTCCACGGTGAACTCTCTGATGATGAATTAAACTGCACTTTTGGATAAAAGATTTACCACATTCTTTGCACTCATGAGGCCTTTCTCCAGTATGGATTTTCCTATGGGTACTGAGGATCTGTCTTTGGCTAAAAGATTTTCCACATTCACTGCACTCATAAGGCCTTTCTCCAGTATGAACACTCTGATGATTTCGGAGGCCAGACCTAGAAGTAAAAGATTTCCTACATTCCTTACACTCATAAGGCCTTTCTCCTGTGTGAACTCTCTGATGATTCTGGAGGCCAGATCTCGCAGTAAAAGATTTCCCACATTCCTTACACTCATAAGGCCTTTCTCCCGTGTGAATTCTCTGATGATTTCGGAGGCCAGCTCTCGCAGTAAAAGATTTCCCACATTCATTACACTCATAAGGCCTTTCTCCTGTGTGAACTCTCTGATGTTTAATAAGGCCAGAAATAACAATAAACAATTTCCCACATTCACTGCACTCATAAGGTCTTTCTCCAGTATGAACTCTCTGATGATTTCGGAGGCCAGACCTAGCAGTAAACGATTTCCCACATTGGCTGCACTCATAAGGCCTTTCTCCTGTGTGAACTCTCTGGTGTATAAGAAGTTGACATCTATGAATAAAGGATTTCCCACATTCATTGCACACATAAGGCCTTTCTCCTGTGTGAACTCTCTGGTGTATAAGAAGTTGACATCTATGGATAAAGGATTTCCCACATTCACTGCACTCATAAGGCCTTTCTCCTGTGTGAACTCTCTGGTGTATAAGAAGATGACATCTATGGATAAAGGATTTCCCACATTCACTGCATTCATAAGGCCTTTCTCCTGTGTGAACTCTCTGATGATTTTGGAGGGCAGACCTAGCTGTAAAAGATTTCCCGCATTCATTGCACTCATAAGGCCTTTCTCCTGTGTGAACTCTCTGGTGTATAAGAAGTTGACATCTATGGATAAAGGATTTCCCACATTGGCTGCACTCATAAGGCCTCTCTCCAGTATGAATTCTCTGATGATTTTGGAGGGCAGACCTAGCTGTAAAAGATTTCCCACATTCACTGCACTCATAAGGCCTTTCTCCTGTGTGAACTCTCTGGTGTATAAGAAGTTGACATCTATGGATAAAGGATTTCCCACATTGGCTGCATTCATAAGGTCTTTCTCCAGTATGAATTCTCTGATGATTTTGGAGGCCAGACCTAGCTGTAAAAGATTTCCCACATTGGCTGCACTCATAAGGCCTTTCTCCTGTGTGAACTCTCTGGTGTATAAGAAGTTGACATCTATGGATAAAGGATTTCTCACACTGGCTGCACTCATAAGGTCTCTCTCCAGTATGAATTCTCTGATGATTCTGCAGGACAGACCTAACTGTAAAAGATTTCCCACATTCACTGCACTCATAAGGCCTTTCTCCTGTGTGAACTCTCTGGTGAATAAGAAGTTGACATCTATGAATAAAGGATTTCCCACATTCACTGCACTCATAAGGCCTTTCACCTGTGTGAACTCTCTGGTGTATAAAAAGTTGACATCTATGGAAAAAGGATTTCCCACATTCACTGCACTCATAAGGCCTTTCTCCAGTATGAACTCTCATATGTTGAAGAAAATTGGACTTTTTGCTAAAAGATTTTCCACATTCACTGCATTCATAATGCTTTTCTCCAGTGTGAACTCTCTGATGTTGAATGAAGCTGGACCTTTGGAGAAAAGATTTAGCACATTTCTTGCATGCATAAGGCTTTTCTCCGGTGTGGATCTTCCTATGCACTCTGAGGTGGTGGCTTCGGCTAAAGGATTTTCCACATTCGCTGCACTCATAAGGCTTTTCTCCAGTATGAACTCTCTGATGCTGCATAAGATTACAACTTTGGGTGCAGGCTTTCCCACATTTGCTGCACTCACAAAACCCTTCACTAGTGACGACTCTCTCACACATATCTGTGTGGCTGGAGGCTTTCTTGCCTTCTCCCCAGCTCCGATGAATTGTTCCACTGTGAAAAACAGCTTCACACTCGTGACTGTTGTTTCGTTCCTTCCTGATATTAGTGGCCTGTTGCTGAAGTCCCATGTTGGCTGCTAATTTCTTCCCAATTTCACTGTACACAGAGAGATTCCCTGATGTGTAGACTGTGAAGCTCTTCAAAAATGCAAGTCTCCTCACATCACATCGGAAGGGTTTCTCTCTAATGTGCTGCTTCCGGTGCTGTTGAAGGTTTGCAGTGAAATAGAACTGTTTCCCACATGCCCCACATGTGTATGCTTTCTGGCCCCTATTTGTTCCCTGCTCTTCAGCCAAGTGCAAAATGTCTCTCAAGACTGGGACGCACATCTTACAGGGCTGGGCCTTCTCAGGAGATGAACCTGCCCTGGGGGTCCTAATCTGTGATACTCCCTCCACACATATGTTCTCTTCAGAAGATGTCTCTTCATCGACTCCACGCCAAGAACCTGAAAACAAAGACGTGACGGTGAAATTCATGTTGACATTGTTGGATGGGGGTGACACCATCACAACTGTATGTCTGACACATGAAAGAACCAATCCACGGGACTGTGTTCAGCAAATGGAGTTGGGGTCAAATTGAGGATGCAGCTGTTCTGCATTACTGGGACTTAAGGTCACAGAATTGAGGAGACCTCACCAAGTACAGGACACAAGGACTGGATGTGGCCCAAGGGTGAAAGGCATGTTCTACAGTTCACTCCTCTGTCAATGGCTTTCACTAGGACCACATCTGCTGCTGATCTGTGATACTGTGCACAAGTATATGCCCATGCACCAGAAAAATCTAACTGAAACAGTAGCTGGTATTCATGGAACATTAAAGTATACCTGCCTAATGCCATTCAACGATACCTGCACAACGTCATAAAGTATTATAGAGAAAACAATATGAAGACTACATGAGAGAAGTGGCTTAAGACAAGTGCTAGGGAATAAATCCCAGGCTGTAGTCAGAATAAAAATGAGTAGTCGTAGAAATGACAAGTTGGCAGAGTAGCAAGAATGGAGAAAAGACAAAAGAAGTGATTTGGGGCCACTGGCAATGGGGCTAAAACACTAGTCACACAAGATATGTTCCTGATATGACTTAAAACACAGACCTGATATCAAGCCCTCCCCCAGCTGCCATTCATCTTGGCCAGACTACCTGTGAGCTCTTTTTGCTGAGACCAGAGTCATGTCCATCCCGTGAAGCCCCAAGGACTCTCCATCCCCAGCTGAACAACTACATGGGACACAAATGACATAAGGCCTAATAGAATGTCAGGATGAGTGAGTGGCCAATACGAACCCAGAGGAACTAAGCACACAACAGACAAAGAACGATATTTAAATACTACAAACAGAAACGTCAGTGAAGCCAGAGGGAAGGATGTACAGTGGATGGAGTACAAAATGCTAGGAAACAAAATGTTAGGTGTTTTTCTCCCCACCTGAAAAACAGGGGATGGGTTAGGAACCCATCTCCCTACCTGAAAAACACTGGATGGAGTAAAAGGTGATAGGAATCCACTCCCAACCAGAACAACAGTGGATGGAGTACAAGGTGTTATGAATCCGTCTCCCCACCTGATTTTAAGGGTCAGTGTCTCTTTTCCTGCTCTTCATTTTTCTGGTTTTTCGCATTTGGAGAGTGAGATATTTAAAGACTAAGACATTCAAAATCAGCCACTTATATGGAGGAATTTCAAAAGTCATAGTGCACCCCCAAAAAAGGCACAGTGAAAACCCCTTAAGTTTACACCTCATGTTGATATCCAGGAAAGAGTCACCTGAAAACATCAAAAACAAAGAGAAGCCCCCACCAGCAAACCCTTGTAAAAGTGAATACAGGATCTCCAGAGTTACAATATTATAAGATACCAATGCTCAGTTTTCAATGACAAAAACTCACAAGACATACAAAGAAACAGGAATGTATGATGCAGTCAAAGGAAAATAACAAATCAACTGCAACTGTAACTTATAAACAGGTACACAAAAAACAGATGGCCAACTAACTAGAAAGACTTAAAAACAACTGACTAAAGGATGTTCAAATAGCTAAAAAAAAAAACCAGGCATACAGAAAAAAAAAATGTTGCCTGAACAAAGTGGGAATAACAATAGAGAGAAAGTATAAGTATTGTAAAAATGGAAATTTGGGAAGTGAAAAGTATAACTGCTAAAAAAAAAGCAGGTGTACAGAAAAAGTGTTGCCTGAACAAAGTAGGAATAACAATAAAGAGACAGAAAGTATAAGTATTGTAAAAAAAGGAAATTTGGGAACTGAAAAATACAATTGCTGAAGTGAAAAAAAAATTAAAAACACTAGAGGGATTCAAAACAGAAAAACATAGCACACTTATGGATTGATATGAATAGTAACATCCATAAATCTAAATAAACTCCAAGCAGAATAGACTGTGAGAGCCATACTGCAGCACATTATAATAAAACTGTTGAAATGCAGAGACAAAGAATCTTGAAATCAGCAAGAGAAGTGACTCATTCCAGACAAGGGATCCCCAAGAAGGTTATCAGCACATTTCTAATCAGAAATCTGGCCAGAAAGCAGTGGGCTGATATATTTATAAATTGTTGAAAGAAAACGTGTCAACCAATAACCCTACATCAGGGAAACATCCTTCAAAAACTAAGGAAAATTAACAATTTCCAATGTAAACAAAAGCTAAAGAAGTTCTTTAACACTAGACTTGCCTTGCAGCAAATGCTAAATGGAGTCTTTCAGATTGAAATGAAAAAAACACTAAACGGTAATTCAAAGTTATTTGAAGAAATAATGATCTCTGATAAAGGGAAATCTATAGAAAATTATAAAAGCTACTGTGATTGTAATTTTATAACAGCACTTTTTCGTTTTCTACCTGATCGCAGAGAATAACGCATTTAAAAAAACCGTAGTCTCAAGTTAAACACACCGCATACAAGTATGTAATTCTGTAAAATCAATACTAGAAAATGGTGGGGATAGAGCACTACAGAAGCAGAGATGTTTTTGTAATGTTATTGATGGTAAGCTGGTGTAAATTAAAATTAATATGCTGGTAGGTTTAGGATATAAAATGTAATCCCCATGGTAACTACAAATAATCATATAATGTACACAAAGGAAATGAAAGGACAATTAAAACATATCACTAAACAAATTTAACTAAATACAAAAGGAGAAAATAACAAAAAATAAGGAAAAACAAGCTCTACGGCATACAGAAAACAACGAGCAAAATGACAAAAATACCTCTTATCAGTAATTGCTCTAAATGTGAATGGATTAAACTCTCAAAGCAAAAGACAGACTGATTTTTTTAAATGATCTAACTGTATGCTGTTGACAAAAGTCAATTAAATTGAAAAGGTTAGAAAAATATTTCATGCAAATAGTAACCAAAAGAACACAGGGGTGGCTATTATTCATATCAAACAATAAAGAAGTCTAGGGACTTCCCTGGTGGTGCAGTGGTTGGGAATCTGCCTGCCAATGTAGGGGACAGGGGTTCAATCCCTTGTCTGGGAAGATCTCACATGCCGTGGAGCAACTAAGCCCGTGCGTCACAACTACTGAGCCCACGTGCCACAACTACTGAAGCCCACACGCCTAGAGCCCGTGCTCTGCAACGAGAAGCCACCACAATGAAAAGCCCACATGCCACAACGAAGACCCAACGCAGCCAAAAATAAATACATAAAATAAATAAGTTTTTTTGTTTTTTTTTTTTTTTGAGGTACGCGGGCCTCTCACTGTTGTGGCCTCTCCTGTTGCGGAGCACAGGCCCCGGACGCACAGACCCAGTGGTCATGGCTCATGGGTCCAGCCGCTCGGCGGCAAGTGGGATCTTCCCGGACCAGGGCACGAACCCACATCCCCTGCATTGGCAGGCGGACTCTCAACCACTGCGCCACCAGGGAAGCCCAAAATAAATGAATTTTTAAAAAGAAAGACCCAACGCAGCCAAACATAAAAATAAGTATATATATTTACACACCTCATAATAGACAATCAAAAGATATAAAGCAAAACCTGACAGAACTGAAAAGAGAAACAGTTCTACTATAGTATGGGAACACTTCAATGCTCTGCTCTCAGCAATAGACAAGAACAATAGTTTAAATTAGATAAAGATCATACAAACTGTCCTCTCCAACTGAAACAGATTGAACATAGAGATAAATCACATATGGAAAACTTAAATACCCACAAATTTCTGGAAATTAAACAACATGCTTTGAAGCAACCAATAGGTCCATGAAAAAAAACACAGGAAACTAGAAAATACTTAAGAGACTAAAGAAAACAATAATGTAACATACTAAAACTTACAGGATGCCACAAAAGCAGTACTAAGGAGAAAATTTACATCTATAAATGCTTACATATAAACAAAGAAATATCAACAATCAACAACTTACCTTTACAACTTGAGAAAGTACAAAACAAACTAACTAAACAAAGCCTTCTGAAAAAGGAAATGATGAAGATTAGAAAAACAAAATAGCCAGAACATTCTGTTCTTAACAAAGCCTGCCCTCAGTAGAAACTACTTAACCAGAGCCTAACCTACTGTCATTTTATCAGAGCCTAACTTACCTGGGAAAGAGGAAATACCCAACTACAGCCCCCAATACCCATCCTGTCCCAACTAAGGTAGGGAAAATTAAATTGAGAAGAAGTTGTGAAGTTCAGGATCCAGACACACAGGCTCATTAAAAGACTGAAAATTAAATATAATATGAATGCTAACAGCAACATGCATGCTTCCACTCTCCACATCTTACCAACACATCAATAAAGGCCTATCTACCATGGTTCCTTTTAGGGAATACATCATGCCAGTTTCAAAGAAAAAAATTACAGGGCCAACTAAAAGGCCAAAAAACAAATTTTGAAAAGGCAAAGGAAGCTTCAGAACTAGAATCAGATATCACAGGGAGAGACTTCTCTAGGGATCCAGCAGTAAAGTCTCCACAGTTCCACTGTAGGGGGCACTGGTTCGATCCCTGGTAATGGAAATAAGATCTTGCTGTTGGGAAGGGAAGGGAAGGGAAGGGAGGGGAAGGGAGGGGAGGGGAGAGGAGGAAGAAAGAAAGGAGGGGAGGGAGGGATATCACAGGGATGTTGGAATGATCAAATTGGTAATGTAAAACAATTATGATTAATATGCTAATTAATGCCTGCTAATGGATACAGCAGACAGCATACAAGACAAGAAAGGCAATGCAAGCAGAGATGAAAATTCTAATAAAGAACCAAAAGGAAATGCTAGAGATCAAAAAGAACAGAAGAGGAATGACGAATGAATAGGATGGGCTTATTAAGACTGGACACAACTCAGGAAAGAATCTCTCAGCTTGAGGTTCTTGTAGTAGAAACTTCTGAAACTGAAAAACAAAGAGAAAAAGAACTAAAAAAAAAAAAAGAATATCTAAAAACTGTATAACACCTGCAAATGCTTTAACATACATATATAGAAACATCAAAAGGAAAAAAAGAATAAGGAATAGAAAAAATATTTGAAGCAATAATGATGGAGAATTTCCACCAAATTAATGTCAGACACCAGCCCACAGATCCAGGAAGCTCAGAGAACATCAAGCAGGTTTAATGCCAAAAAACTACACCTAAGCTGGGGCTTCCCTGGTGGCACAGTGGTTAAGAACCCGCCCGCCAATGCAGGGGACACAGGTTCGAGCCCTGGTCCAGGAAGATCCCACATGCTGTGGAGCAACTAAGCCCATGTGCCACAACTACTGAGCCTGCGCTCTAGAGCCTGCAAGCCACAACTACTGAGCCCATGTGCCACAACTACTGAAGCCTGTGAACCTAGAGCCCATGCTCCGCAACAAGAGAAGCCACGACAATGAGAAGCCCGCACACCACGATGAAGAGTAGCCCCCGCTCACCACAACTAGAGAAAGCCCGCGGACGGAAACGAAGACCCAACACAGCCATAAATAAATAGTTAAATTAAAAAAAAAAAAAAAAAACTACACCTAAGCATATCACATTCAAATACAGAAGAAAAAAAAATCCCCAAAGAAACCAGAGGAATAAACACTTTAGTCATGGGGAAGCAACAAAAAGAATAACATCTGTATTTTCAGAAATCATGCAAACAAGAAGAGAAAGGAGTGAAACATTTAAAGTTTGGCGGGGGGGCGGGGGTGTGTGTGGCCAATGTCAGCCTAGCATTCAGAATGCAATAAAATTACTCTTCAACAGTGATGGTGAAATAAACACTTTCTTAGATGCACAAAAATCGTGGGAATTCATTTTTAAAAAGTTCTTTAGAGTGATGGAAAATAATACAGATCAGAAATTTGGGTTTCACAGAGAAAGGAAGAGCATTGTAGAATTTTAAAAGTTTCACTGACATATAATTAATGTGGAACATTTTATTTGTTTAAGCTGTACAACATAATTTGATATGTGTATACATTGTGCAATGATTACAATAAGTTCAGTTAACACCACAATACAATTTTTTCTTCTGATGAGAACTTTTAGGATTTACTCTCTTAGCAAATGTGAAATACACCGTACAGTATACTTAACTATAATCACTAAGCTATGCATTACATCCCCAGGACTTATTCACGTTACAACTAGAAGTCTAGCTTCTGACACCATTCACACATTTCATCTAACCCTGTTCGCCCATCCCCCACTCTGGCAACCACTAATTTCTGTGCTGTCTCTGAGCTTGGGGGTGTGTGTGTGTGTGTGTGTGGTTTTTTTCTTTAAAGATTCCAGGGACTTCCCCAGTTGTCCAGTGGTAACGAATGCACCTTCCAATGCAGGGGACGCAGGTTCGATTCCCAGGTTGGGAAACTAAGATCTGACATTCTGCAGGAAAACTAAGCGCGCACGCCACAACTACTGAGCTCGCGCGCCTCAACTAGAGGCTCTGCGTGCCACAACTATAGGGCCCACAAACCCTGGAGCCACATCTAGAGAAGAGAAAAACCTGCACACCACAACTAGAGAGAAGCTTGTGCCGCAACGAAGTGCCCGAGCGTCCCAACAAAAGATCCCACATGCCTCAATGAAGATCCTATGTGCCGCAACTAAGACTTGTCGCAGCCAAAAGGAAAAGATTCCACATGTATGTGTAATTATGGAGTACAACTGACTCTTGAACAACATGGGTTAGAACTGCATGGGTCCACTTACACATGGTTACGTTTAATTAAATAAACACAGCACCACATGATCTGTAGTTGAATGAATCCACAAATGCGAAACTTCAGAATCACAGGGCTGACTGTGAAACTTCATCATCTGCAGATTTCAGTATATGCAGGGGCTCCTGGAATCAATCCCCTCTGGAAACTGGCAAACAACTGTATTTGTCTTTCCCTGTTAGACTTATTTCACTTAGCATAATGCCCTCAAGGTCCATCCATGTTATTACAGATGGCAGGATTTCTTTCTTTTTTAATGGTTGAACAATATTGAATAGTGTTCCATATACAGCACATTTGTTACCCATTCATCCATCAATGGACACTTAGGTTCTTTTCATGTCTTGGATAGTGTAAATAATGCTGCAATAAACAGGGGATACAGATATCTTTTTTAAAAAATAAATTTATTTATTTATTTTGGCTGCTTTGGGTCTTCGTTGCTGCACGCGGGCTTTCTCTAGTTGTGGCAAGCAGGGTCTACTCTTCGTTGTGGTGCATGGGCCTCTCATTGCGGTGGCTTCTCTTGTTGTGGAGCACGGGCTCTAGAGCGCAGGCTCAGTAGCTGTGACACATGGGCTTAGTTGCTCTGCGGCATGTGGGATCTTCCCAGACCAGGGCTCGAACCTGTGTCCCCTGCATTGGCAGATGGATTCTTCACCACTGCGCCACCAGGGAAGTCCCCCCAGATATCTTTTTGATATGATTTCACACCTTGTGGATGAACACACAGAGGTGGAATTGCTGGATCATACTGTAGTTCCTTATTTAATATTTTAAGGACTTCCCTGTGGTGCAGTGGTTAAGAACCTGCCTGCCAATGCAGGGGACATGGGTTCGATCCCCACGCTGGGAAGATCCCACACGCCGCAGAGCAACTAAGCCCATGCACCACAACTACTGATCCTGCACTATAGAGCCTGCACGCCACAACTACTGAAGCTCACACGCCTAGAACGTGTGCTCCGCAACAAGAGAAGCCACCGCAATGAGAAGCCCATGCACCACAAAGAGTAGCTCCCACTCGGCTCAACTAGAGAAAGCCCACACGCAATGAAGACCCAATGTAGCCATAAATAAATAAATAGATAGACAGACAGACAGATAAACAAATAATGTCGGGTGCAGAAATGGAGCAAACTTTGGGTAGTATGGATCCGTACCCTCACTTGGCCCAAGAGAGGACAAGCAAGGAGGGATCTCTAAAGCGGATTGCAACACTGATGAACCTGAATGGTCACCTGCAAGACTTTGGGGCTACAAGTTTCATGGCACTAAGGAGTAGGGATGCACTCTGCCTAGCCATTGTAACCGCAGCACATAACCGCAGCACATAACTTCAAGAAGAAAGCAGTGCCCATGGTCCAGATGTGAGAAAGACAGAACTACCCTTGGGGAAAAGGAGAAAGGCAGAGCCTATCTCAGAGGATGGGGATGGGTGTGAGGGCCTTACCCAGCATGCAGACAAGGGCAAAGTTCTCCAGCATGACATCAAGGTACAGGTGTATCTGAACCTCATCAAGAAGACACCATTCCTCGCAGGAGAAGTACACGGCCACATCCTCAAAGGTCACACTGCCCTGGTATAACAGGGACAAATATAACCATGAACAGTCTCATTCCTGAAAACCCACAGTCCATCTTCCCACACATTTCCCCTACCACCCAACCAGATGGAGCCTCTCGAGACCTGGGGAAGAGAACCACTCTCCTTTGACCTGAACCTCCCATTGCCTCCAGAATACACAGGCAATCATTTCAAGTCTAACTCCAGTTCTTCCCTGTTTATTTCCATCAGAAAAAAGGAGACCTGCACTTACCTAAACAAGCTCAGCCTCACCTCAAAACACTGCCACAGGGACTTCCCTTGTGGTCCAGTGGTTAAGGCTACGAGTTTCCACTTCAGGGGGCACAGGTTCAATCCCTGGTGAGAGAACTACGGATCCTGCATGCCGTGTGGTGCGGCCAAAAAAAACATTGCCACATACTGGTACCGGTTCCAGGAGTAACCTTCCACACCTCCTTCCATCAGTGGTGGGAAACTAGAACCCCCTCCACAAAAACTGGCCTGCACTCAGGAAACCAAGCATGGGGTTCTCCAGGGTCCCCAAACCAAAGTGCTGGGAGAATGGCAGGTTAAGAACCCTAAGACACCTCAAATACACAGAATGTGTGCGTGGGGGGTGAGAACAAGTGAGGGACTGGGACAACCTCCACTTGCCCAAAGTGCTTCTCCAGCCCATGGCATCTGTGGGAAAAGGCAGGCGATGGAGAAAAGTGACCTAGGCAGTGCTTCAGGGGCTCACACCTTCCCTGGACCTGTGCCCAGTACCAGAGCCAGGTAAACTCTGGCTGACTTGCTAACCTCTCCTCTGTGCCTCCATCCTCAGTGCTCCCACTTACCAGTTGTGACCCTGAAAAAAGCCACAACTTCCCTCTAACTCAATGTCCTCATCACTCCCCTACATTCTGCTTTCCGTTGAACACTTTGGAGAATTTTTTAAAGCCTAGGCTCAGATTGTGCCCTTCCTTTGCTCAAAACTCTCCACCGCTCCCAGGGCCCTAAGAAGAGAAACACAACCACTCATCTACCACTCCAGGTGCAGCCTGGCCTCAAACTGCGTTCCTCGCAGAAACAAGATGGACTCCGGGTTCCCGAATATTCCTGCTTCAGTTGTATCTCCAAGCCTCACTCAGACCACATTACAACGGTGGTCAGAAATAGGGACACCACCCCTGCAGGCCTCACTGTACTGGACCAGACGCCTCTCACTCAGGGGTTTCGTATTTGGTTGGGGAAACGGGCAGGGGAGAACCCGGAGCCCGCAGCATTTACCTGAGCCGGGTCCCTCAGCGCAGCCGCCGCCATCGGAGCTCCTGGGAGGAGAGGAGTGGCGACAGTCGAGGGATCCGGTCGGACTTTGTACCGATGCACCCCGCAGGCGGCGGTGTCCCCAACAGTCAGGCCGTCCCTTTGCAGTGTGTACAAAGCCTCCTCCTGCGTCTTCTTGGCCCGTCACCTCGCTCCCGTCACCGCACACTCCGACCTTCCGACTAGCTCTACGATCAAAATGGGCGCCACGAGGACGCCGGAAGTTCTTCTCCCGGAGGTTCGCCCTCCCGGAAATACCCACTTCCTGGATTTTCATTGGATGAACGTCGCTGCCTTAGCGCAAAATCTTCTGGGTAATGTAGTGCCAAGGACTCAGGGAAGGTCACCCCGCACCTGAATCGCCGGGAAAAAGCCAAGCTGCACCACGGAAGCACTGGAAAATGACCTCTAGGGCGGGAAAGGGGCTCCTGTCTTCTTAAGGGAGCGGGGAAGGTTTGTTGTTCTTTTTCTAATTCTCATAGGTAGTAGTTTAGGGGCTCCAATCTTCTTAAGGGGGAAGGGAACCTTTGTCGTTCTTCTTTTTCTAATTCTCATTGGTAGTAGGTTAGGCTATTTATTTGAGATGTCTCTTGTTCCTTGAGGCCTGCATTGCTATAGACTTCCCTCCTAGAATTGCTTTTGCTTCATCCCATAAATTTTGGAATGTTGTGCTCCAGTTTACATTTGTCTTAAGATATTTTCTGCTTTCCCATTTGATTTCTTCACTGACCCATTGGTTTTTTAGTAGCATGTTATTTAGACTCCACATATTTGTTCTTTTCCCATTTTTCTTATTGTAGTTGATTTCTGGAGAGATCCCTGCTCGCCTAGTGGTTAGGATTCAGCGCTTTCATTGCCATGGCGGGGTTCCATCCCTGTTCAGGGAACTGAGATCCCACAGTCATGTTACAGGGCCCCCCCCAGAAAAATAATAATAATTACTGTAGTTGTGTTTTTGATGTCATATTTTACATCTTTGTGCTTATCCTGTTGTGTGTAGTTCTACTTCCTTCTACATTTTTAAAAAATCTACTTACCAGCTTATTTAAACTATCTTCATTCTTTACTACATATTTGCCTTCTCTAGTGGGATTTTCCCTTTCCTGAAGAGTATTACTTATTTTCCATTTAGAGAAGACTCTTCAACATTTCTATTATGGTAGGATTAGTATTGATGAATTCTTTTGGGTTTTGCTGATCTGGGAAGTTCTTTATCTCTCCTTCTTTTCTAAATGATAATCTTGCTGGGTAGAGTATCCTAGGTTGCAGCTTTCTCCCTTTCAGCACTTTGAATATATCCTGCCATTCCCTTCTGGCCTGCAAAGTGTCTGCAGAGAAAACAGCTGATAGCATTATTGGGATTCCTTAGTTTATGACTCTTTTTCTCTTGATGCATTGAGAACTCTATCTTAAACTTTTGCCATTTTCTTATGATATGTCTTGGTGTCTGTTTGGGTTAATCTTATTTGGGATCCTGTGTATCAATACTTCCTGTACCTGAATACCAGTTTCCTTCTTCAGGTAAAGGAAGTTTTCAGCCATAATGTCTTGAAAAATATTTTTGTTCCCATGCTCCCTCTCTTTTCCTTCTGGAACCCCTATAATTCGAATATTGGAACACAACATTATCCTAGAGATCTTGTACATTCCTTTCATTTAAAAAAAAGTAGTTTTTCTGTCTGCTTTCCTGATTCTGTGATTTCCATTATTCTATCTTCCAGACCATTTATGCATTCTTTGTATCTCTTCCTCTGCTGTTCATTCCTGCTAGAGTGCTTTTTATTTGAGCCATTGAACTTTTTTTTTTTTGGCCACGCCACACAGCTTGTTGGGTCTCAGTTCCCCAACCAGGGATTGATCCTGGGCCACAGCAGTGAAAGCCCAGAATACTAACCACTAGGCCACCAGAGAACTCCCTTGTTTTTTTGTGTTTTTTAGTTTCCAGGATGAAAACATAAAGAATATACTGACTAAAATTTCAAAGAAAAATAAAATTATTTTCTGGATAAGCTAAAACTGCCAGTAGTTATCTTACCAGTTCAATAACTGCTGGCTAAACTGGCCTATGGGAGTGCTTTTTTCCCCTAGAACTGTGGGAAATATGCATTGACATCTCTTTTTTTTTTTTTTTTGTGGTACGCGGGCCTCTCACTGTTGTGGCCTCTCCCGTTGCGGAGCACAGGCTCCGGACGCGCAGGCTCAGCAGCCATGGCTCACGGGCCCAGCCGCTCCGCAGCATGTGGGATCTTCCCAGACCAGAGCACAAACCCGTGTCCCCTGCATCGGCAGGCGGACTCTCAACCACTGCGCCACCAGGGAAGCCCGAAGTATTTATTTTTCATTGGGTCTCCTTTTGTTTTCTAGTTCTCTGTTAAAATGTCCAGTGTTTAGGTCAATTATTTTTCCTAGTTCAGTTAATATTTTTATTACCAATGTTTTGAATTATTTACATTGTAACAGTTATTTCTGTTTCATTGTTTATTCTTTCAGGGGTTTTCTCTTTCTCTCAATTGAGAGTATTTCATTGGCAATTTACATTTTATTTAACTTTCTCTACCTCTATAAACTTAGGTGATACAGTTTCCCTTTGGGGTCTTGAAGGGGTGTCCTTTTGAGGGACTATGACTATGCAGAGTGGGTATATCCATTGCTTTTGGTGGGAGGGCTGGATTTGATGTGGGTGCAAGTCACGTCTTTCCTCAGAGCATGATGGCAGCTATCACCACAGTAAGGGCTGAGACTGGAGATTGAGGGACTACAGCCAGCACCAGGTGTGAGACCTGATCCCAAGCTGCAGGAACAGAAGCCATGAGGGTTAGGCTGGGGCTGTCTCTGTTCCCATTAAGTGTGTGTCCTTCCCTCTCCCCACACTGGGACTTTAGCCACAGGAAGGGAGTGCTGAAGCAAGTGGGGTTTTCATGCATACAGGGGTCTGGTATGCTGCCTGTGTAGGTCTCTGTGGCTATGCTCAGATGCAGCCTAGGGTCTTTTCCCCAGTTGTGGCTGCCTCAGATCCAGTACTGCACTGTGGCATGCAGTGGTCTGGAGCATTTTCTTGGCTTGGACAGGGTGCACTGGACTGGGGGCCATGGTGAGGTGATCATGGTGAACTCAACAGCTGCTAGAGGCCTCTCTGACCTTCATTGGAAACAAGACCTCTTGCTCTCTCACAGCTGATCAGTATCTCCACTCTCTGTCACTCCCGCTGTGTTGTGGCACCACTCCATAGGGAGGAGGCGGGCCCCTGTGGTTTCTGTGCGTGTATGGTGGGGTGGGTGAGCTGTGGCCAACCAGCTGCCATCAGAAGACTGGGCTGCTTCTGATATACCTGGGGAGTAAGTGCGAAGAATGGCTACCAAAGCCCCACTCTGACTCTGCACTGGGACCAGGTTGTCTCTGCTTCCAAAGGTCGACTCTTTTCCCAGGTCTTGGCGGCCACACATGCAGTCCTATGCTCTGGCATGGAGTTAGTGAGGCCAGAGCATTTGCTCCACTCTGACTTGGGTGTGCTAAGATCCTGGTCACCAGAAACCTGCAAAAACCTGCTAATGCAGACCTCTCTCTGCCTGGCCGCAGGAAGAGGCATTTGCTTGCTCACTCCTCCCAAGCAAAGTCCAGGTTCCTCCAGCCTTTCTATCTGTCCCAGTGGTCCTCCACCCCATCAAGGAGGCTTGTCTCCACAACATAGACACGAGGACTGGAACACCTAGTCTGTACTTCAAGCCACTCACTCCCCGGGGAGTGAGCTCACTGCCCGAGTGATTGCCCTTCCTCTCTGAGTCCCACATCTCCTGACCACATTGCTTTTCTTCCCTTCCTGCCCAATTACAAGTATATGTTTCTTACAGCCTTGGTTGTACAGGAGTCCTGCAAGTTTTCAGTGAGGATTGTTCCAAAGTAAATGGTTTTTTTTTGTTTTTTTGTTTATTTTTGCGGTATGCGGGCCTCTCACTGCTGTGGCCTCTCCCATTGCAGAGCACAGGCCCGGACACGCAGGCTCAGCGGCCATGGCTCATGGGCCCAGCCGCTCTGCGGCATGTGGGATCCTCCCGGACCAGGGCACGAACCCGTGTCCCCTGCGGACTCTCAACCACTGCGCCAGCAGGGAAACCCCCAAAGTAAATGTATTTTTGATGTGTTCGTGGGGGAACGAGCACAGGCCCGGACACGCAGGCTCAGCGGCCATGGCTCATGGGCCCAGCCGCTCTGCGGCATGTGGGATCCTCCCGGACCAGGGCACGAACCCGTGTCCCCTGCGGACTCTCAACCACTGCGCAAGCAGAGAAACCCCCAAAGTAAATGTATTTTTGATGCGTGGGGGAACGTGAGCCCTAAGCCCTCCTATACTGCCACCTTGATTTCCTCTCAGCTGGTCCATAATGAACAAAAACAACCAAATGAGAAATGAACCTATATTGTTTGGAGGACAAGCCTGCTTAGCCCAGTTTTATCAAGAAACCTGAAAAGCCAGTTTTGTAAGAATAACTCCCCCATTGATATCTGATCAAACACCCATTTCCTACCCTTGATATCTGATCTGAATAGCGAGATTCTTAATAAATTGGTTTAGCAAGAACACCCGTTACCCTGTTTTCTGTTGGTAATTTTCCATCCACTGACTCCTTCACTCTACTTCTTGGCTATAAATCCTCAGCTGTCTTTACTTAATGTTGAACTCAATATTTCAGTCTTTGGGGACTCCTTTAAAGAACACCTGGCCCATCCTG
This sequence comes from Physeter macrocephalus, assembly GCF_002837175.3. Taxonomy (NCBI): domain Eukaryota; kingdom Metazoa; phylum Chordata; class Mammalia; order Artiodactyla; family Physeteridae; genus Physeter; species Physeter macrocephalus. Next base: position 5,196,034 of record NC_041230.1, read on the forward strand.
ATACCCTGTGACCCTCCACCCAAGAGCCCTGCTCATACCCTACACCCCATGCTGAGGGACAAGAGTATATTTTACTGGGAACCAACATTGATGGCTTTCCTGTGAATGACCTCATTTATCTACCCAATCTGCCTAGTGCTACCTAGTAATTATTATTACTCCAGTTTGTGAAAGAAGTCTGCAACTTAGAGAGGTGGAGGGACTTTCACAAAGGTACACAGCTCTCAGGCCTTTGATGAGAGTGATTCCTCTACGCTGCACCTGTCCAGTGGCATCTCTTTGGGCCCTGCCAGCAGGCACTCCATCTGCTGTGTCCCAATCATGAACTACACACACCTGACGTCTGCATCTCCATCAGGGCCTCCAGCTCCACTATCCCCAGTGCACACCACCTCTCTGCAAACAGCCTCCCTCTTAGGAAGTTCTTCACAGGGACAGCAGCACCACCCAGCAACACACACAGGTCTTCGGTTTCACCTCAGATGTGACACAGGCCTCCACCACCACATGCAGTGATTTGTGTCCAAGGTCATGTCCATCTTCATGAACCTGCTTCATGATGTGCCTGTGTCCAAATTCTCCCAGTTACTATTCCGAGCACTGTGAGGGACCCTGAAGGACTAGGAATGTCCACTGTAGCCCTCTCCCAGTCCCCAAGTCTCTTCCTCCTAACTTTAGGACCCACTGCCTAACTGCTCCTCCTACCCACCAGAAAAATATGTGACCAAATAATGATTGCTAATCACCAAGAACGTGCCCACATCTCGGGACTCATGCTTGACAAACCTAAGTCTAAATGCTATGTGCTGAATGCAGGCTGACACCTCCCATAAATCCTCTAAAACCCCACCCCAAGTCCTTCTGCTTGCTTGACAAAGCTGCTCACAGGTGTGAATCTCCAGGTTGTAACAAGGTGGTTACCCAGTCCCTGGTCTGAAAACCATCAGTGCATCATACTTGTAGTGATGTGGGAGTTGTTCTTTCCAAACCAGTCTGCACTCACCTCATCACACATTATCCAGGAGGACTGGGAGATTATGTGCGGCCCACACACCAGAATGTTGGGCATCCCTATCACACCTGCCCCAAAATCTCGCTGGAGCATTTGTGAGTTTTGTAGTCACACCTGCTGTGCTGGGTCAGCACCTCCCACTTTATTTCCCAAACAGGTTCTCACTTCTGTCATAAATCCTTTGTGCTGTGGTACACAAGTTTGTAGGTCCAGGATGCATCGAAGTGTGTTAGCAATCAAAATCTGTCACAGTGTCCCCAGTTGTGCTGATATACACTGATATTTAGAATATTTTCGTGTGTAATAAAGTTACTGGAGTTATGAAAGGGCTCTTTTATTTTAGAAACACATTTTAAGAAATTATGTATTCAGCGGCTTCCGTGGTGGTACAGTGGTTGAGAATCTGCCTGCCAATGCAGGGGACATGGGTTCGATCCCTGGTCTGGGAAGATCCCACATGACAAGTGCTGCAACTACTGAAGCCCATGCGCCTAGAGCCTGTGCTCCACAACAAGAGAAGCCACCGCAATGAGAAGCCCATGCACCGCAAAGAAAAGTAGCCTCCACTTGCTGCAACTAGAGAAAGCCTGTGCGCAGCAACAAAGACCCAACACAGTCAAAAATAAATAAAATGAATTTAAAAAAAAAAGAAATTTATGTATTCAAAGACATGATACCTGGGATTATAAACTGTAAAAACCACTAAGTAAATCATGATACACAAACACAAAAAATCTGCAAAAATACAGTAAATGATGTAAGATACAGGAAGTTTCCTACATAGTCATTCCATTTATATATACATTTGGAAAAAGTTATTTCAAAAGTAGAATATGCTCTTGCATCAATATTTTTAATTTTGAGGATGAATTAAAAATGACAGGAGGAAACTAGTTTCAGGGCTTTACACGAGTATCACAGTGTTAGAATGTACATTTAAGATACATGTAATTTATTTTCATTCAACCATACGTATATACATTAAGTGATTTTTAAAACAAATATGCAAATATGTCACTTTATAATCATTCTACTATGGTTTATTAGCGACATTCTTAAAATTATTTGTGGCTACTGTACCTGTAAGGTAGAAAAAGAATACAATGGTGGGCTCCTGGCAATGCTTCCCAACTCCATATTCAGTGACATTTTATGTTGGTAATTTGACATTTGATATGCTGGGAATATTTACACCAGGGAAATTGGCAAAGACTACAAACCAGAATTTCATTTACTGTGTTACTGAATATCTGGACTTAAGACTGAGGTAGGATATGGGAGTTCCCCGGTAGCCTAGTGGTTAGGATTCTGGGCTTTCAGTGCTGGGGCCTGGGTTTGATGTCTGATTGGGGAACTGAGGTCCCACAAGCTGTGTGGTGTGAGGGAAAAAAAAAAGGGGGGGGGACTGGGAATTTAAAAAAGGAAAAAAACCTGTGGTAGTATTATGTTAATAGTGCAGATTTATCTTTAACATATATAATGTATGTGGCCATTACATTATGCATAAGACCAAAATTAAGAAAATTGAGAACATATTCTTTCACTATGCCAAATTACAGTTCCATGCAGAAAAGAAGTCACTCACATTGGGTAAACGTGTGAAATCTCACAGATAACCTCTGTTGTTTCCCTGATCTACTTGTCAAGGAAAGAGAAAATAGATAAGAACTCACAAAATAAAAGCAGGTAAAAGACAGAAATAGAAATTTATCAAAACAAGACATGCAGGTAAAAAATAGACACGTTTAAAAAAAAAACAAAAAACAAAAAAAACTCAAGAATCCTGAGAGAGGGAATCCCCTGGCAGTCCACTAGTTATGGCTCTGCGCTTCCACTGCAGGGCGCTCGGGTTCAATCCCTGGTTGGGGAACTAAAATCCCACATGCCACAAAATGAACCCCCACCCCCACCCCAAAAAAAGAACCATGAGAAAAAAGCAATTAAAATCATACTGATTTTATACTGCGATTTTACAGTCTTCATCAGAGGGGTCAGCCTGCATTCAGTCTTTTTTTTTTTTTTCCCGGTACGCAGGCCTCTCACTGTTGTGGCCCCTCCCGTTATGGGGCACAGAACCCCCACCCCCACCCCAAAAAAAGAACCATGAGAAAAAAGCAATTAAAATCATACTGATTTTATACTGCGATTTTACAGTCTTCATCAGAGGGGTCAGCCTGCATTCAGTCTTTTTTTTTTTTTTCCCGGTACGCAGGCCTCTCACTGTTGTGGCCCCTCCCGTTATGGAGCACAGGCTCCGGATGCACAGGCTCAGCGGCCATGTCTCACGGGCCCAGCCGCTCCGTGGCATGTGGGATCTTCCCAGACTGGAGCACGAACCCACGTCCCCTGCATCGGCAGGCGGACCCTCAACCACTGCGCCACCAGGGAAGCCCCAGTCTTAGCTTTTAAGCTAGGTTGGTCAGATGTAGGTCGCAAAAGGGGGGCAGGAGTTCTTGCTGATTAAAAATCATTATTTGGTGACTTACATTTTGGGGGGGGCGGGGGAGGAGCAGTAAGGGGATGGTAAAAGGGATTAGGAGGAAAAGCCTTGGGGACCAGGCCATGTGAGGGCCACAGTGGACATTCCTAGTCCTTCAGTGTCCTTCACATTACCCAGAACAGTGAGCGGGTCAACTGCATAATGGGGAAACAGGGACATCCTGAAGTGAGTTTATGAAAAAGAAGGTAAGGACCTTGCAAATTAATCACTGCATATGGCAGTGGAGCCAGTGTCACATCTGGGTGACTCCAACGATCCTCTCCACAGTGCCTGGCTTGGTGCTGCTGTCACTGTAAGAACGTCCCAACAGGGAGGGTGTTTGCAGGAAGGCAATGTACACTGGGAAAAATGAAGCTGGAGGCCCACGTAGAGAAGAACACAGCAGGTGTTGGTAGTTCATCGTTGGGACAAAGCAAATGGAGTCCCTGCTGGAAGCAGAAGAGAGGCCACTGGAAGGATGCAGTGCAGAGGAAGCACTCTCATCAAAGGCCTGGCAGGAATTCCACTCCTTGTGGAATTCCCTCAACGTCTCTGGGCTGCACATGCCTTCCTTTACAAATGGGAATAAAAACACTATGAGCACTGGTTTGGTTGGGTAGATGAATGGAGTCATTTCCAAGAAAGCCATCAATGTTTCCCAGAGAAAGACAGCCCTATCCATCAGCATGGGACTATGGTTATCAGCAGGGCTCCTGGGTTGGGGGGCAAAAGTGTCCAGATGGACAACGTGTCTTTGAGTCCTCAATGGGGGAAGCGGGGGGAAGAGGACTGAAGTGACCAGACTCCCCATGTTCTGAACCAGGCAACCTGGCATTGAATCCAGATCGCTGTTCACAACAGATGATACATTCTCTCTGTGCCGCAGTTTGTCCCAAGAAAGGGTACATTTGCTGCACAGTAACTGCATGGGTTCTTCCCACCCTGTTACAATCTCAAACTCCTTGAACATTAGTCCCATCTATATTCGCTATATTCATAAGGCCCTTTTAACAGTGTGAACTGATGTTTAATGAAGTGGCACCTTTCAATAAGATTTATCACATTCCTTGCACTCACAAGGCTTTTCTCCAGTGTGGATTTTCCTATGGATATGGAGGAGCTGTCTTCGGCTAAAGGATTTCCCACATTCAGTGCACTCATAAGGCCTTTCTCCAGTGTGAACTCTCTGATGACGACGAAGGCTTGACCTATCAGTAAAACATTTCCCACATTCGTTGCACTTATAAGGCCTTTCTCCTGTGTGAATTCTCTGATGAACATAAAGATCAGATATAATACTAAAACATTTCCCACATGCACTGCACTCATAAGGCCTTTCTCCACTGTGAACTCTCTGATGACGATGAAGGCTCGAGCTACCAGTAAAACACTTCCCACATTCATTGCACTCATAAGGCCTTTCTCCACTGTGAACTCTCTGATGATAATAGAGACCAGAACTAGTAGTAAAAGATTTCCCACATTCACTGCACTCATAAGGCCTTTCTCCACTGTGAACTCTCTGATGATAATAGAAACCAGAGCTAGTAGTAAAAGATTTCCCACATTGACTACACTCATAAGGCTTTTCTCCACTATGAACTCTCTGATGGTAACGAAGGCTCGTCTTAGCAGTAAAAGATTTTCCACATTTATTGCATTCATAAGGCTTTTCTCCAGTATGAACTTTCTTATGGGCACTGAGGTGTCCGTTTCGGCTAAAGAATCTCCCACATTCACTGCACTCAAAAGGCTTTTCTCCACTGTGAACTCTCTGATGATTACAAAGGATCGACCTATTACTAAAAGATTTCCCACATTCACTGCACTCATAAGGCCTTTCTCCAGTGTGAACTCTCCTATGATAATAGAGGCCAGACCTAGTCGTAAAAGATTTTCCACATTCACTGCACTCATAAGGCCTTTCCCCACTGTGAACTCTCTGATGTGTAAGGAAACTAGATTTGTGGGTAAAAAATTTTCCACACTGGCTGCATTCATAAGGCCTTTCTCCAGTGTGAACTTTCTGGTGCTGACTATGGTTACTTCTTTGGGTGCAGGCTCTCCCACAGTTGCTGCATTCACAAAACCTTTCACAAGTGAGGACTCTCTCAGACTGAACAAGTATTTCTGTGTGGCTGGAGAATTTGTTGCCTTCTCCCCAGCTGTGATGACCTTTTCCACTGTCAAAAACAGCTTCACACTCCTTACTGTTGTTCAGTTTCTTCCTGGTATTAGTGACCTGTTTCTGAAGTCCAATTTTGGCCATGTAGTTGTTCCCAATCTCCATGTAGGTAGAGAGATTCCCTGTTGCATGGATTGTGCAGCTTTTGAAAAATGCGGGTCTCCCCATATCACAGCTGAAGGGTTTCTCTCTAATGTGCTGCTTCTGGTGCTCTTGAAGGTTTGCAGTGAAATAGAACTGTTTCCCACATGCCCCACATGTGTATGCTTTCTGCCCCCTATTTGTTCCTTGCTCTTCAGCCAAGTGCAAAATGTCTCTCAAGACTGGGACGCACATCTTACATGGCTGGGCCTTCTCAGGAGATGAACCTGCGCTGGGAGTCCTGATCTGTGACACTCCTTCTGGAGATACGCTCTGTTCAGAAGGTGTCTCTTCATCCTCGACCCGGTGCCAAGAACCTGAAAATAAAGAAGTGATGGTGAAGTTCTTGTTCACGCTATTGGGTGTGAGTGACACTATCACAACTGTGTTATCTGACACATGAAGGGAGCAGTCCACAGGACTGTGTTCAGGAAATGGAGTTGGGTTCAAATTGGGAAAGAAGGTGCTCTCACCAAGTACAGGACACAGGGACTGGATGTGGCCCAAGGCAAAAGGCGAGTTCTACAATTCACTCCTCTGTCAATGGCTTTTACCAGGACCACACCTACTGGTGACCTATCATACTATGCAGAAGTGTATTTCCAAGTCCCAGAAAATCTGACTGCAACTGGTAGCTGGTGTTCAAGAAATATTAAAGGATATATACATGGTTGAGAACATAAACAATACCAGTAAGTACTAAGGGGAAAACAATGTGAAGACCACATGAGATAAATGGGTTAGAGAGGTGGTAGGGAAATTATCTCAGGCTGGAGTCAGAATAAAAATGGGAAGTAGGGAATTCCCTGGTGGTCCAGTGGTTAAGACTCCATGCTTCCAATGCAGGGAGTGTGGGTTCAACCCCTGGTTGGGAAACTAGGATCCCACAGGCCGTGGGGCATGATCAAAAAAAAGGGAAGTAGTAAAAAGGACAAGTTAGCAGAATGTCAAGAACGGAGAAAGGACAAGAGAAGTAACTGGGGGCCACTGACAATGGCCCTAAAACACTAGTCAAATAAGATACATTCCAGGTATTACTTCTCAACATAGACCTTATAACAAGCCCTCTCCCAGCAGCCATTCATCTTACCAGGCTATCTGTAAGCTCTTTATACTGAAACTAGAGTCATGTACATCCCATGAAACCACCAAGGAGTCTCCATCCCCAGCTGAAAAACTACATGGGACAGAAATGATACAAGCCCTAAAAGAGCAGGGACAGGTAAGTGGCCAACATGAGTCCAGAGTAACTCAGTACACAATAGACCAAGGAACGATATTTAAATACCACAAAAAAAAAGTCCAGTGGAGCCAGAGTGGGGAAGGATGCACAGTGGATAGAGTACAGACTGTTAAGAATCCATCTCCCCACCTAAACGGGAACAATCTAACTGATGTAACTCTTTTGCAACTATGGAGTCTACTGAAGATTTGCAGTGTCCCACAAAACGAAGTTTGAACAGACGAAACTTCAAAACCAGAATCAGATATCACAGGAATGTTGGGATGATCATGCTGGGAATATAAAACAATTATGATTAATATGCTAATTAATGTCTGCGAATGGATAAAGCAAACAGCATACCAGAGCAGAAGGGCAATGTAAGCAAAGAGATGGGAAATCTAACAAAGAATCAAGAAATGCTACAGATCGAGAACAGCATAACAGAAATGAAAAATGACTGGGACAGGCTTATTTATAAACTGGACATAGGTGAGGAAAGAATCTGAGCTTGATGTTCTCTTAGAAAAAACTTCCAAAACTGAAAAGAAAAAAGGACAAGACAAAAAAAAAAAAAAACTCCAATATTGGTGGGACAACTACAAAAGGTTTAACATACACATATGGAAACATCAAAAGGAGAAAGAGACAAAGGAACAGAAAAAATATTTGAGGCAATAATGATGGAGAATTTCCACCAAATTACTATCAGACACCAAAGCACAGATCCAGGAAGCTCAGAGAACATCAGGTAGGTTTAATGCGAAAAAACTACACCTAGGAATATCACATTCAAATGCACAAAAAACTCCTGAAAGAAGCCATAGGAATAAACACCTTACCCACAGAGAAGCAACAAAAACATTTACAGTTGAATTCTCCTCAGAACTCATGCAGACAAGAGAATGAAGTGAAACATTTAAAGTGCTCGGGGTGGGTGTGGGAGGTGACCTTCAGCAACCCAGAATTTGGTATCCAGCAAAAATTACCCTTCAACAGTGATGGTGAAATAAACACTTTCTTACATACAGAAAAATTGTGGGAATATATTAAAAGAAGTTCTTCAGAGAGATGAAGGGACTTCCCTGGCAGTCCAGTGGTTACCATGCATGCTTCCACTGCAGGGGGCATGGGTTTGATCCCTGGTCGAGGAACTGAGATGCCATATGTGGCACAGCATGGCCAAAAAAAAAAAGAGAGAGAGAGAGAGATGGTAAATGATATAGATCAGAAATTTGGGTTTCATAGAGAAAGGAAGAGCATCAAAATAAAAAATATTTTACTGACACATAATTGTTAGGGAACATCGTATATCTTTAAGCTGTACAACATGATTCTACATATGTACACACTGAAATGACTACCACAGAAGTTCAGTTGAATTACGTCTTAACAATTTTCTTTCTTCTGACGAAAACTTTTAAAATCTACTTTCTTAAAAACTTCTAAATATACAATACAGTTTTGTTAACTAAAGTCACTATGCTGTGAATTACATCCCCAGGACTTAATCATCTTATAACTAGAAGTCTGTAACTTCTGAAACCCTTTACCCACGTCATCTACGCACCTTCCCGCATTCTGGCAATCACTAATCTGTTGTCTGCATCTGAGTTTGGTGTTGTTGTTGCTGTTTTTTCAAAGATTTCCCATGTAAGTATAATCATGTAGTACAGTTAAACCTTGAATAACATGGGTTAGAATTGCTTGGGTCCATTTACACAGGGATATTTTCCAATAAATACACAGCACTACATGATCTTTAGTTGGATGAATCCAAAAATGGGAAACTTGGGCTCCCCTGGTGGTGCAGTGGTTAAGAATCCACCTGCCAATGCAGGGGACATGGGTTTGAGCCCTGGGCTGGGAAGATCCCACATGTTGTGGAGCAACTAAGCCCGTGTGACACAACTACTGAGCCTGCACTCTAGAGCCCGTGAGCCACAAATGCTGAAGCCTGCGTGCCACAACTACTGAAGCCTGTGCGCCCAGAGCCCGTGCTCTGCAACAAGAGAAGCCACTGCAATGAGAAACCCGCGCACCACAACGAAGAGTAGCCCCCGCTCGTTGCAACTAAAGAAAGCCCACATACAGCAACGAAGACCCAACACAGCCAAAATAAATAAAATTAATTAATTAATATTTTTAAAACAACGGGAAACTTCAGAATCACAGGTCTGACTATGGGACTTAAACATCCCCAGATTTCAGTATATGCAGGGGATCCTGGCACCAATCCTCTGTGGAAACATAGGGACAACAGGATTTCTCTCTCTGACTTATTTCACTTAGCATAATGCCCATAAAATCCAATCATGTTTCCGTAAATGGCAAAATTTCCTTCTCTTTTTAATGGCTGAACAAAACTGAATAGTATTCCATATATATGATGTGTTTGTTATCCACTCATCCATCAACGGACACTTAGATTGTTTCCATGTCTTGGATATTGTAAATAATGCAGCAATAAACATGGAGTACACATATCTTTTGAGAGGATGATTTCACTCCCCTAGATAAATACACAGAGATGGAACTGCTGGACCAGATGGTAGTTCCTTTCTTAATTCTGTAAGGATTCTCTACTCTTTTCCATGTGGCAGAAATAATGTACATTCCCACCAACAGTGCACACAGGGTCCCTTTTCTTCACATCTTCTCCTATACTTATTTATTGTCTTTTTCATAACAGACATTATAACAGGTGTGAAGTGGTATCTCATTGTGGTATTAATTTGCATTTCCCTGACCATTAGTGATACTGAGCACCTTTTCATGTAGAAAGTCACCATTTGCATATCTTCTTCCGAAAACTGTCTATTTAGATCTAACAGTTTGTACAAAACAACAATAGCAACAGTGTACTCCATCAGGTATTTTTTTTTTTTTTTTTTTTTGTGGTACGCGGGCCTCTCACTGTTGTGGCCTCTCCCGTTGAGGAGCACAGGCTCCGGACGCGCAGGCTCAGCGGCCACGGCTCACGGGCCCAGCCGCTCCGCGGCACGTGGGATCCTCCCGGACCGGGGCACGAACCCGTGTCCCCTGAATCGGCAGGCGGACTCTCAACCACTGCGCCACCAGGGAGGCCCCATCAGGTATTTTTAAACATACCCATATACATAAGTTTATGTAAAATTAAAACAAAAGACAACAATAATACAATGGAGAAGATGGAAAATTAGGATTTTTTAAAATTATGAGCTTTTTAAACTACCCACAAAACCACATAGTGTCATTTGAATGTGGGCTTGAATTAGTTGTAAATACATACTGGAAACTATCGCGACTACATAAAAAATGAAAAAGAACAAGTATAGATGATATGCTAACAAAGGAGAGAAAAAGGGTCATTGAAAATGCTTCATTAAAACCACAAAAAGAAGGGTGGAAGACTAAACTAGGAACAAAGAACAAGGGCAATGAAAAGAAAATGGTAACAAATATGTTAGCTGTTTATCCAACTGCATCAATGTATTAAACATCGATAATCTCAATGCACCAATTAAAAGAGAGATTATCAGAGTGGATCAAAAAACAAGACTGAATTATATGTTGTCTCCGAGAAACCCACTTTAAATACAAAGATGCACACAGAGGAAGCTCCCTGGTGGTGCAGTGGTTAAGAATCCACCTTCTAATGCAGGGGATGCGGGTTTGATCCCTGCTCTGGGAACTAGATCCTACATGCATGCTGCAACTAAGAGTTCGCACACCACAACTAAGGAGCCTGCGAGCTGCAACTAAGGAGCCGATCAGCTGCAACTAAGGACCCCACCAGCCATAATTAAGGAGCACACGTGCCACAACTAAGGAGCACATATCCCACAACTAAAGGAGCCTGCGAGCCTCGACTAAGACCCAGCAGAACCAAAATTTTAAAAATTTTTAAAAAGATGCTTAAAAAAAAGATGCATATAAATTAAAAGTATGTCAATACAGAAAAAGAGGTCAACACAAATCAAAAGAAAAAAAGGAAAAGTGGTAGTAACTATACTGATATCACAGCAGATTTTGCATAAGCAAAGTCATCAGGGATAATGAGAATGACACAAAAGGAGTCAATACTCCAGAATACACAACAATCCTTAACATGTCTGTGTCTAACAACACAATGTCAAAATACGAGGCAAAACAGACCTACAAGTAAAAAATAGATGAATCTGCTATAACACTTGGAGACTTCATTCAACACATCTCTATAAGGAATGAACAGATCCAGAAAAGAAAATATCCATAAGGATGCTGGTAAACTGAGGATCACCATCATCAGTCAACTGGATGTTAACAGCCAACCATCGATTACTAGGCTACTCCACTCAAAAACAGCAGAATATTCTTCTCAAACTGACACAGAACATTCACAAGATGGACTACATCTTGGGCCAGAAAACACATCTTAACAAATTTAAAAGAATAGAAAACATACAAGGTCAGTTCTCAGAACAAAGTGGAATTACACCGGCAACCAGTAACAAAAGGATAGCTGTAAAATTGCACAACACTGATAAATTAAACAATACATTTCCAAATAAAACACAGGTCAAAGAAGAAATATTAAGATAAATTTTTAAGTATTTTGAAAGAAACAAACACAGCACTTGTCAAAACATGCAGATGGGGACTTCCCTGGTGGCGCAGTTAAGAATCTGCCTGCCAATGCAGGGGACACGGGTTCAAGCCCTGGTCTGGGAACATCCCACATGCCGTGGAGCAACGGAGCCCTTGTGCCACAACTACTAAGCCTGCGCTCTAGAGCCCACACACCACACTTACTGAAGTCTGCACGCCTAGAGCCCATGCTCTGCAATAAGAGAAGCCACCATAATAAGAAGCCTGTGCACCGCATTGAAGAGTAGCCCCCACTCACTGCAACTAGACAAAGCCCACACACAGCAACGAAGACCCAATGCACCCAAAAATAAACTTAAAAAAAAAATGCTGATGCAGTGAAAGCAGTGTTTATATGGCAATCGGTAGCACTGAATGCATATATTAGATAAGATGCAAAACCTAAAATCAGTCATCTGTGCCTCTATCTTAGGAAACTAGGGGAAAATGAAATACAAAGGAAGAAGAAAAGAAATAATTTTTAAAATCAGTAGAGAAAAATCAACAAAGTCAAAAAAAAGCTGGTTCTTTAAAATGCCCAATAAAATCAAAAACATGCTAGTCAGCCTAGTCACAAAAACAAGAGAGGACACAAATTACTAATATCAAAGTGAAAAAGTAGGGCTTCCCTGGTGGCGCACTGGTTAAGAATCCGCCTGCCAATGCAGGGGACACGGGTTCGAGCCCTGGTCTGGGAAGATCCCACATGCCACAGAGCAACTAAGCCCGTGAGCCACAATGACTGAGCCTGAAAGCCACAACTACTGAGCCCGCATGCCACATCTACTGAAGCCCACGCGCCTAGAGCCCGTGCTCCACAATAAGAGAAGCCATTGCAATGAGAAGCCCACGCGCCACAATGAAGAGGAGCCCCCCACTCGCTGCAACTAGAGAAAGCCTGTGCGCAGCAACGAAGATCCAATGCAGGAAAGGAGGGAGGGAGGGAGGGAAGGAAGGAAGAATTATACACCATGACCAACTGAGAATGATCCACATTATACAATGCTGATTTAACATTAAAGAATCAATATAATCCATGTCATCAACAGGTCAAAAACCAACTCATGATCTCATCAATAGATGCAGAAAAAGGATCTGACAAAATCCAACAGCCACTCATGTTAAAAAATCTCCATATGATATAGCCTAAAAAATTGAAAAAAAAAACCTTCAACTTGATAAACTAAATAAAACCCTATAGCTACTATCATACTTACTAGAGAAAAACTAGAACTCTCCCACTAAGATGGAGAAGGCAAGGATGTTCCCTTTTACAGCTCCGTTTCAACTTTATAGTGGAAGTCAAAACAAAGGCAAGGAGATGAGGTTATATAAATGGCATACTGATCAGGAAGGAAGGAATAAAACTGTCTTCATACTCATATGACATGACCAGCTATGTAAAACACCCAAAAAATAGAGGAAAAAAAACTTCCTGGAACTAAGAAGCAATTATAGCAAGCTTTCAGGACATAAGCTTAATATACAAAAGTCAATTACATCCTATATACCATCAGTGAACAAGTGAATTTGAAATTAAAAACACAATACCATGTAAATTAGCACCCACTCAAAAAAAAAAGAGAGCAAAAGAAATATTGAGTTACAGATCTACCAAAACATGTACAAGATATAAATGAGAGAAACTATAAAACTTAGATAGAGAAATAATGAATTCCATGGCGGTCCACTGGTTAGGACTCCATGCTTTCACTACCATGGGCCTGAGTTCGATCCCTAGTAGGGGAACTAAAATCCCTCAGGCCTCGCAGTGCAGCCAAAAAACAAACAATCAAACACTCTAATAAAGAAATCAAAGAACTAAATAAATGGAAAGATATTTCACGTTCATAAACAGGAAAACCCAGTATCATCAAGATGTCTGTTCTTCCCAACTTCATCTATAGATTCAATGCAACCCAAATCAAAATACCAGCAAGTTATTTTGTGGACATAAATACTTTGATGCTCAAAATTTATACAAAAAGGCAAAAGTCCCAGAATACCAACACAAAACTGAAGAAGAACAAAGGTGGCAGACTGACACTACTCAACTTTAAGACTTAGTATCTAAAGTAATCAAGCCAGTGTGATATTGTTGAAAAGACAGAGAAACTGTTCAATGAACAGTATTGAGAACCAAGAAACAGACCCATAGAAATACACTCAACTGACCTTTGACAGATGAGCAAGCACAATACAATGGAGAAAAGTTAAGTCTTTTGAATAAATAGTACTGGAACAACCGAACATCACATGACAAGAAATGAATTCTAGACACAAACCTTCACAAAAAATTAATTCAAAATGGACCACAGACCTAAATACTAAATACAAAAAACTCTTAAAACTTAGTAAGAAAACAAAAACCCAAATACCAGATGAGCAAAACACCTTAACAAACACCTCATTAAAAGAAGATATATCCCTGGTGGCGCAGTGGTTAAGAATCCGCCTGCCAATTCAGGGACACAGGTTCGAGCCCTGGTCCGTGAAAATCCCTCATGCCGCGGAGCAACTAAGCCCGTGTGCCACAACTACTGATACTGTGCTCTAGAGCCTGCAAGCCACAACTACTGAAGCCCATGTGCCACAACTACTGAAGCCCGCGTGCCTAGAGTCCGTGCTCTGCAACAAGAGAAGCCACTGCAATGAGAAGCCCGCACACCACAATAAAGAGTAGACCCCGTTCGCTGCAACTGGAAAAACCCCACGTGCAGCAACGACCCAACGTAGCCAAAAAAAAAAAGATATACAGATAACAATTTAGCATATACAAAGATGCAAGGAAATGCAAATTAAACTGAAAAGTACACACTATTACATACCTATAAGATGGGCCAAAATCCAAACATTTACAACACCAAATGCTGATAAGGGTGTGGAGCAACAGGAATTTCATTCATTGCTGACCAGCATGCTTAACAGATGCCAGTGTTGATAAACAGAAATTGGAACCTTGGAAAAAGGTCTTACAGAAACAGCTCATGGTCTGTTTTAGTAACGACCATGTCAGTGACAACAGTCTGTTGCGAAGTCAGGCACAAAAAAATATCATGAACAGGAATGGAGCAAAACTTGGGTACCATGGATTTTGACAATCGCCTGGGCAGAGGGCGAGCAAGGAGGGATCTATCAGACTGAGTGCAAGACTACTGAACCTAAATCCTCACCTGCAAAACTTTGGAGCTACAGGTGTCCCAGCACTAAGGAATAGGGATACACTCTGCCTAGCCATAGTAACCACAGCACATAACCAAGCAACTGAAGAAGAAAGCAGTGCCTGTGTTCCAGATGTGAGAAGGACAGAACTGCCCTTGAGGAAGAGAAGAAAGGCAGAGCCTAGCTCAGAGGATAGGGGTGGGTGTGAGGGCCTTACCCAGCATGCATACAAGTGCAAAGTTCTCCAGCATGACATCAAGGTACAGGTGTATCTGAACCTCATCAAGAAGACACCATTCCTCCCAGGAGAAGTACACGGCAACATCCTCAAAGGTCACACTGCCCTGGTAAACAGGGACAAATAAAACCATGAACAGTCTCACTCCTGAAAACCCACAATACATCTTCCCACACATTTCCCCTACTACCCAATCAGATGAAGCTTCCTGAGACCCCCAAAAAATAGAGGAAAAAAAACTTCCTGGAACTAAGAAGCAATTATAGCAAGCTTTCAGGACATAAGCTTAATATACAAAAGTCAATTACATCCTATATACCATCAGTGAACAAGTGAATTTGAAATTAAAAACACAATACCATGTAAATTAGCACCCACTCAAAAAAAAAAGAGAGCAAAAGAAATATTGAGTTACAGATCTACCAAAACATGTACAAGATATAAATGAGAGAAACTATAAAACTTAGATAGAGAAATAATGAATTCCATGGCGGTCCACTGGTTAGGACTCCATGCTTTCACTACCATGGGCCTGAGTTCGATCCCTAGTAGGGGAACTAAAATCCCTCAGGCCTCGCAGTGCAGCCAAAAAACAAACAATCAAACACTCTAATAAAGAAATCAAAGAACTAAATAAATGGAAAGATATTTCACGTTCATAAACAGGAAAACCCAGTATCATCAAGATGTCTGTTCTTCCCAACTTCATCTATAGATTCAATGCAACCCAAATCAAAATACCAGCAAGTTATTTTGTGGACATAAATACTTTGATGCTCAAAATTTATACAAAAAGGCAAAAGTCCCAGAATACCAACACAAAACTGAAGAAGAACAAAGGTGGCAGACTGACACTACTCAACTTTAAGACTTAGTATCTAAAGTAATCAAGCCAGTGTGATATTGTTGAAAAGACAGAGAAACTGTTCAATGAACAGTATTGAGAACCAAGAAACAGACCCATAGAAATACACTCAACTGACCTTTGACAGATGAGCAAGCACAATACAATGGAGAAAAGTTAAGTCTTTTGAATAAATAGTACTGGAACAACCGAACATCACATGACAAGAAATGAATTCTAGACACAAACCTTCACAAAAAATTAATTCAAAATGGACCACAGACCTAAATACTAAATACAAAAAACTCTTAAAACTTAGTAAGAAAACAAAAACCCAAATACCAGATGAGCAAAACACCTTAACAAACACCTCATTAAAAGAAGATATATCCCTGGTGGCGCAGTGGTTAAGAATCCGCCTGCCAATTCAGGGACACAGGTTCGAGCCCTGGTCCGTGAAAATCCCTCATGCCGCGGAGCAACTAAGCCCGTGTGCCACAACTACTGATACTGTGCTCTAGAGCCTGCAAGCCACAACTACTGAAGCCCATGTGCCACAACTACTGAAGCCCGCGTGCCTAGAGTCCGTGCTCTGCAACAAGAGAAGCCACTGCAATGAGAAGCCCGCACACCACAATAAAGAGTAGACCCCGTTCGCTGCAACTGGAAAAAGCCCACGTGCAGCAACGAAGACCCAACGTAGCCAAAAAAAAAAGATATACAGATAACAATTTAGCATATACAAAGATGCAAGGAAATGCAAATTAAACTGAAAAGTACACACTATTACATACCTATAAGAAGCCTGCAAGCCACAACTACTGAAGCCCATGTGCCACAACTACTGAAGCCCGCGTGCCTAGAGTCCGTGCTCTGCAACAAGAGAAGCCACTGCAATGAGAAGCCCGCACACCACAATAAAGAGTAGACCCCGTTCGCTGCAACTGGAAAAAGCCCACGTGCAGCAACGACCCAACGTAGCCAAAAAAAAAAAGATATACAGATAACAATTTAGCATATACAAAGATGCAAGGAAATGCAAATTAAACTGAAAAGTACACACTATTACATACCTATAAGATGGGCCAAAATCCAAACATTTACAACACCAAATGCTGATAAGGGTGTGGAGCAACAGGAATTTCATTCATTGCTGACCAGCATGCTTAACAGATGCCAGTGTTGATAAACAGAAATTGGAACCTTGGAAAAAGGTCTTACAGAAACAGCTCATGGTCTGTTTTAGTAACGACCATGTCAGTGACAACAGTCTGTTGCGAAGTCAGGCACAAAAAAATATCATGAACAGGAATGGAGCAAAACTTGGGTACCATGGATTTTGACAATCGCCTGGGCAGAGGGCGAGCAAGGAGGGATCTATCAGACTGAGTGCAAGACTACTGAACCTAAATCCTCACCTGCAAAACTTTGGAGCTACAGGTGTCCCAGCACTAAGGAATAGGGATACACTCTGCCTAGCCATAGTAACCACAGCACATAACCAAGCAACTGAAGAAGAAAGCAGTGCCTGTGTTCCAGATGTGAGAAGGACAGAGCTGCCCTTGAGGAAGAGAAGAAAGGCAGAGCCTAGCTCAGAGGATAGGGGTGGGTGTGAGGGCCTTACCCAGCATGCATACAAGTGCAAAGTTCCCCAGCATGACATCAAGGTACAGGTGTATCTGAACCTCATCAAGAAGACACCATTCCTCCCAGGAGAAGTACACGGCAACATCCTCAAAGGTCACACTGCCCTGGTAAACAGGGACAAATAAAACCATGAACAGTCTCACTCCTGAAAACCCACAATACATCTTCCCACACATTTCCCCTACTACCCAATCAGATGAAGCTTCCTGAGACCTGGGGAAGAAAACCATCTTCCTTTGATCTGCACCTCCCTTTTCCTCCAGAATACGCAGGCAGTCATTTCAAGTCTAACTCTTGCCCTTCCCTGTTTATTTCCACCAGAAAAAAGGAGACCTGCACTTACCTAAACCAGCTCAGCCTCACCTCACAGCACTTCCACATACTGGTATTGGATTCATGAGTAACCTTCCACACCTCCTTCCACTGGTGTTGGGAAATGGGAACCCCCTCCATAAAACCCGGCCTGCACTCAGGAACCTGAGCATGGGGTTCTCCAGGGTCCCCAAACCAAAGAGCTGGGAGAATGGCAGGTGAAGAGCCCCAATACACCTCAAATACAGAGAATGTGTGCGTGAGGGGTGAGAACAAGCGAGGGACTGGGACAACCTCCACTTGCTCCAAGTGCTTCTGCAGCCTGGGAACATGTAAGAAAAGGCAAACTATGGAGGAAAGAGACCATGGCGGTGTTCCAGAGGCTCCTGCACTTGTATGCATGCTGGGTAAGGCCCTCACACCCACCCCTATGCTCTGAGCTAGGCTCTGCCTTTCTCTTTTCCCCAAGGGAATCTCTGTCCTTCTCACAACTGGCCCTCTGTCGGGTACCAGAGCCAGGTAACCTCGGGCTGACTGGCAAACCTCTCCTCCGTGCCTCGGTCCCCGGTGCTACCTCTTACCAGTTGTGACCTTGGAAAAGTCACAACTTCCCTCTGCCTCAATGATCTCATCACCCTCTACAGTCTGTAATTCCACTGAACAGGCTCTGGAGTATTTTTAAAGGCCTAATTCAGATGGTGTCCTTCCTGTGCTCAAAACTCTCCACCGTTCAGAGGGCTCTCGGAGCCCTTCTCGGAGGGCTTTCTTCTCGGAGAAGAAAGGTACAACCTCTCATCTACCACTCCAGATGCAGCCTGGCCTCAAACTTTCTTCCTTGCAGAAACAAGATGGACTCCAGGTTCCCGGAATGTTCCTGCTTCAGTTGCATCTCCAAGTCTCACGCAGACAGAAAAAGGGAAAAGACCCCTGGAGGCCTCTCTGTCCTAGACCCGGGGCCTGGGATAAAGCGACGTGAACAGCCGCCTCTCATGCGGGCCGTTCGTATCTGGGTGGGGAAACAGGCCAGGAAGAACCCGGAACACGCAGCGTTTACCTGAGCCGGGTCCCTCAGCGCAGGCGCCGCCATCGGAACTTCTGGACGGAAAAGAGTGGCGACAGTCAACTGACCGGGTCCCACTCTGCACGGACACTGCACGGGTCTGTCCCCGACCCTCAAAACCGCCCCGGTTCAGTGCGCACAGAGCCTCCTCTTGCACCTCTTAGCTTGTCACCTCGCTCCCAACACCGCACACAGAAGGCTCTGACCATCTACAGAGACTTCACTGTAACTAAAATGGCAGCCACGAAGGAACCAGAAGTCCCTCTCCAGGAGGTTCGCCCTCCCGGAAATTCCCCCTTGCCCGATTTTCAATGGATTTAAGTCGCTGCCCCTTAGCACAAATTCTTCTGGGTAATGTAGTGCAAAAGTCTCAAGGAAGGAAGCCCCACACCGGGAAGCACCTGGGAAAAAGCCAAGAAGCACCCGGAGGAGCACTGGGAAATGACCTCTAGGGCTGGGGAGGGGCTCCAGCCTTATTAAGGGGGCGGGGGACCCATGGGGGCGGGGAGTGTTAAGAGCATTTAAGAGTCCTTAATGCTACTTATCAATGAAGTGTTTGGACATTATCTCAGAATCCTTTAAACCAACCCACGTTTAAACCCACTGGTACAGGAACAAAACCTAAACATTATCCTATTGCTCCTGAAATGCACGCAGCCTGAAGAGTTAAAGTGATTTTGTGGGCTTTGTTCAGGGACCAGAAAAAAGTCAGACAGAACGCTGACTGGGAATATGGAGAGGAGATTTTGGACAGGCCTGCTCGGAAAGAGGGAGAGCACTGCTTCTCGTCCCCCTAGAAAAGGCTCCTCTGACTGCATAGTCCGTGATTGTGCCCAACTCAGTGACAAAAACTGATGATCAGGCCACCCACGATAGCTGTTCTCTTGCTCTTTGTACATTCCTTGCTCCACCAGTCTGATTCACCTACACCCTATTCACGTGAATGAACTTCCCTTACTATTGTTATTTTATTTATTTATTTATTTTGGCCTCACTGTGTGGCTTTTGGGATCTTAGTTCCCCAACCAGGGATCAAACCCAGGCCCACAGCAGGGAAAGGGTGGAGTCCTAACCACTGGACCGCCAGGGAATTCCCTGACCTTCCCTCTTAATCATAAGGCCTAATCACTCAATGCATACCTACTTATCCTGGCCCCAGCTAGTGAATGTGCTAACCTTTAGATCATATTTCACTTTGTATTTCCGCATTTTTATCTATCACTGAAAATGGTTTGATCTGATGTACAGAGGCTACCCAGAGGTTTCACTGAAAACAGAGCAGTTTCGTGTGCAACGCACAATTTTCTTAATATAGACTTTACAAAATTATCAATATTGGTGGATTCCTAACCCAAGATAGATTTTTCTGTCTTTTGGAAAAAATATAACTATCAAAAACAATTGAAAAAAAAAAACAATTGAATAACTGGCTGAGCTTAGAAGCACCTGTATATTAGGCAAGATTTACTTTCTCCAGATTACTCAGTGCCCATTTATCTGATACAGCTAAGCAGAAGATACAGCTGAGTAGAAGTAGGTAATACATTTATGTTTATCTTTCTACCATTTCTTTGTCTCAAATTAAAATCAATATCTCCTAGATATGAAAGTGATGGGCATGCCAACTTGGAAATAGGGATTATGTTCCTCACTCACACTGGAGCTGAGGTCCTAGAAAACTCCTCCTGCCTTTGTCTTCATAACTTCACCTTGCTCACCAGTTATAAGTTGAGACCCACTGATCAGACTGTCAACCAACTGATCTTGGCCAACAACTGTTTTGCCAAAAGCCTGCTTTCGGTTTTAAGGTTCGTTGGATTCGCTGGCAAAATAACCACTTGTCTCACACGAATAAACAGCTTCAATCAAATCTTTAACAGAAAGTGATATAACGTAACTTCAATATACAGTCATTAGAGGGAAAGGAATAAGAATATGAACAGAGTATATAAATTTCAATATACAATCATTAGAGGGAGAGGAATAATATTAACAGAGTATATAACAGAACATACATCACCGAATTGGGCCGACACCTACTTCCAGATCCAAGTGGCAGCTAGGAATTCCCTTGAACAGCAATCTGGAGTCCCAGTTGGGAAGGTCCCGGGCAGTGAGTCCACCCCACGGGTGGGACTTCAGAGTGCTGCCCAAAGGAGTCCTACTTTTTTTTTTTTTTTTTTAGGAGTCCTACTTTTAACGCCAAGCCGCAAGCTGATACTCATCAGCTTGCGTGCAAGTGTGCAGCTCTGACTATTATCGCAAATGTTTTGATACTTTAGTTTTAAGTCTCAGAATGTTAGCTGAATTCCGGGAACTGGCCAGATTCCCAAGTCCCAGGAAGCTTTGTGACTTACTCCCTTCTTTATCCGTTGGATCCCAAGACTGACTAGCACCGTTTCTGCTGACCTGCATGTAGTCTAGCAGCTTGATGTGTAGCTCTTTCAGAGTCTTTGTTTAGTCAAAAGCCTGTTGTTGTCTCTGAAGCCTGAACAAGACTATTTTATTAGCCTCCCCAACAGCTTGGCTCTTTGCTCCAGAGGGATCCCACAGACAATGACAGCTTTTGGATTGAAACACTTCCTCTATGATCTTGGGTGTACATTTGTCTTGTATTTACAGAGTGGCCACAGGGGTTTCTCCTGGCACTACCTGCCTTCTGAGTGGCTTCCTGGCCATTAAGTTTTGCCCCAGAACCTCTTCGTAGATAGACTTCAGAATTCAATCCCCCCAAACGCATTGGCTTCTTTACTTTCCTTTTCTGGTTCCTTCAGCTGTTGGTAAATGTCTATATTCCTATGAATGTGATTGGTCCTGGAAACAGCACAAATGTGTGAAAAAAATTTTTACATACTGTTTCTCAGCCACGTCAGACAGAAATCTTGGCTTATTATATGCATTCATATTTTATGCCCTGGATGTTATTTGGGCTTCAAGATCTGGACTAGAGGGTGCATGATATTTGTCCTGCACAAATACAAGCAGCGAGCCCAATACATCCACAGCAACAGACTTTACCCCAGACCTACCCACGTGGCCAGAGCCACATGCACCATCCTTATCCTGGTGAGTTTCTTCATCTCTTTTTACTGTCTCTCTTCCATTTTGAGTCTTTGTGTTACTGTAATTGTAAATCAAGGCCAGTAGCTGATGGAAACATCTGTGCTACTAGGTCCGGATTTCCGAGCTTTCAGCCCCTTTGTGCTCATCAGCAGTGACACCGGTGTCTCTAGGTTCTTCTATGATTTCTGCTCCAAGAAAATTATTTTCCTAATATTGTTAAACATTTGTCTTCTTATTTCTGCAGTGAATCAATTAATTGTTTTTAAAGGGAAATTTTGGGATCTACTCCTTCCTAGTTCAGCCACTTGAGAGCTCTGGACCTCAATTTGTTTTAAATTTATTTATTTTTTATTATTTATTTTTCTCTGCATTGGGTCTTCGTTGCTGCGCACAGGCTTTCTCTAGTTGTGGCGAGTGGCAGCTACTCTTCATTGCGGTGCTCGGGCTTCTCATTGTGGTGGCTTCTCGTGTTGTAGAGAACAGGCTCTAGGCACACGGGACTCAGTAGTTGTGGTACGTGGGCTCAATAGTTGTGGCTCGTGGGTTCTAGAGCACAGGCTCAGTAGTTGTGGTGCATGGGCTTAGTTGCTTCGCAGCATGTGGGATCTTCCCGGACTGCGGCCTCTCCCGCTGCGGAGCACAGGCTCCGGACGCGCAGGCCCAGCGGCCATGGCTCACGGGCCCAGCCGCTCCGCGGCACGTGGGATCCTCCCAAACCGGGGCGCGAACCCGGCTCCCCTGCATCGGCAGGCGGACGCGCAACCACTGCGCCACCAGGGAAGCCCCCTAATTTTCTTTTTTAACTTAGGTGATTGTCAGGTACAATAAAAAGGTGATTGGCTAAGGGTCTTTCAATTTTCATTCATTAATTGGGATATATTGGTGAATAAGAACAGATAAATTCTTGCATTTCTAGAGCTAATAGAATATACAGAAAATGAAAATTGTATCTAGTTATACAGAATTTACTTAATCTACTTATACTTTACTACCTAATAGCAACTCTTGGGAAAGTTTTCATTAAGTAATTAAGTACAATGGAAAGAAACAGGAAATTTAGACATAAAAGTTTGTGTCTTTATGTACTTGTATCTTATATGGTTACTTTAAAAACAAATTTTTAAAGCATATTCAGATCAAGGAGTTCCAGGTAGACGAAAAAGTACCTCTAGAGCCCCACACATAACTTCACAGAGTTATCAGAGATCTAAAGATATCCACCATGTTTGGAATGCAGAAATAGAGGAGACATATGGTGGGAGGAGAAACAATAAATATATGTAATGGTTGGTACTGACATATATTATAAAACCAGTCCAAAATTCTAATTTTGTCCAAAGAATACTGACAAGGCCATTATGAGGTCTAACCAGATGTGCAATATTAGCAATTCTACAGTTTTTTTTAAAAATAAATGCTCAATTAAAAAACACATTAGATTAAAAACTTACATTTTTCACAACAAATATATATATCACATATTAGCCATCCTAATGAGTGTGAGGTGGTCTCATGATCTCAGTTTGTTTTTCTTTTTTTTTCTTTTTGGCCTTGCCACACAGCATATAGGATTTTAGCTCCCTGACCAGAGATCGAACCAGTGCACCCTGCATTGGAGTCTTAACCACTGCACCACCAGGGAAGTCCCGGTCTCAGTTTGTTTTTTAATTTATTTATTCTATTTATTTATTTTTGGCTGTGTTGGGTCTTCATTACTGCGCACGGGCTTTCTCTAGTTGCGGCAAGTGGGGGCAACTCTTCATTGAGATGTGCAGGCTTCTCATTGTAGTGGTTTCTCTTCATTGAGGTGCTCAGGCTTCTCATTGCAGTAGCTTCTCTTGTTGCAGAGCACCGGCTCTAGGCACGTGGGCTCCAGTAGTTGTGGCTCGTGGGCTCCAGAGCGCAGGCTCAGTAGTTGTGGCACACGGGTTTAGTTGCTCCGCGGCATGTGGGATGTTCCCAGAACAGAGCTAGTAGTAAGAGATTTCCCACATTCACTGCACTCGTAAGGCTATTTTCCAGTGTGAACTCTCTGATGTGCAAAGAAATTGGATTTGCGGGCAAAAGATTTTCCACACTGGGTGCATCGATAAGGTTTTTCTCCAGTGTGAACTCTCTGATGCTCAATTAACATGCATTTTTGGATGAAAGGTTTAGCATATCCTTGCATTCATAAGCCTTTTCTCCACTGTGGATTTTCCTATGTGCCCTGAGGTACTTCCTTAGGCTAAAGGATCTCCCACATTCACTGCAATCACAGAGTGTTCCTCCACAGTTAACTCTCTGATGTCCAAGGAGACCAGATTTGTGGCTAAAATAGTTTCCACAATGGCTGCATTCATAAGGTCTTTCTCCAGTGTGAACTTGCTCATGCTGAATAAGGTTACATGTTTGGGTGGCTTTCCCACATTTGCTGCACTCACAAAACCCTACACTAGTAAGGACTCTCTCATCCTGAACAAGTATTTCAATGCAATCCAAATCATAATCCCAGTAAGTTATTTTGTGGATATAAATAAATTAATCCTAAAGTTTATACACAGAGGCAAAAGTACTAGAATAGCCAACACCATACTGAAGAACAAAGGTTGCAGACTGACACTACTCAACTTCAAGACTTAGTATCTTTAAAAAAAACAAAGAAAGAAAGAAAGAAAAAGTAAAATACGACTTAGTATCTAAAGTAATCAAGCCTGGGAATTCCCTGGTGGTCCCGTGGTTAGGACTCCATGCTTTCAGTGCTGAGGCCCAGGGGTTCAATCCCCAATTGGGGAACTAAGTTCCTACAAGAGGCCTAGCAGGCAAAAAAAAAACCACAAGAAGTAATCAAACCAGTGTGGTATTGTTGAAAGGATAGAGAAACTGATCTATGAACAGTATTGACAGTGCAGAAATACAGCCACAGAAATACACTCATCAGACCGTTGACACATGAGCAAGTGCAATACAATGGAGAAAAATGAAGTCTTTTGAATAAATAGTACTGGAACAACTGAACATCACATGCCAAGACATGAATTCTGGACAAAAACCTTACACCCTTCACAAAAAATTAACTCAAAATGGATCATGGGCCTAAAAGTTAAGTACAAAAAACCCTTAAAATTCGGTACGAAAACAACAACCCAAATACAAAATGAGCAAAACACCTGAACAGACACCTCATTAAAAGACGACATCCACATGAAAATTTAACATATACAAAGAGGCAAGGAAATACAAATGAAATTCAAAAGCAGATACCAGGGCTTCCATGGTGGCACAGTGGTTAAGAATCCACCTGCCAACGCAGGGGACACGGGTTCAAGCCCTGGTCCGGGAAGATCCCACATGCCACGGAGCAACTAAGCCCATGCGCCACAACTACTGAGCCTGTGCTCTAGAGCCACAACTACTGAGCTTGCATGCTGCAACTACTGAAGCCCGTGTGCCTAGAGCCTGTGCTCTGCAACAAGAGAAGCCACCGTAACGAGAAGCCTGTGCACCGCAACAAAGGGTAGCCCCCACTTGCCACAACTAGAGAAAGCCCATGCGCAGCAACAAAGACCCAATGCAGCCAAAAAATAAAAATAAAAATAAAATAAATAAATTATTTTAAAAGTGCAGATACCAATACATACCTATAAAAATGGCCAAAATCCAAACACTGACAACACCAAATCCTGGCAACGGTGTGAAACAACAGGAATTTCATTCATTGCCGACTGGAATGCTTAATGGTAGAGTCCACTATGAAAGGTAGTTTGGTACTTTCTTACTAAACTAAACATAACCTTATATCCTCCAGCAAGTGTACTCCGTGGTATTTAGACAAAGGAGATGAAAACGGACATCCACACAAAAACCTTCAAACAGATATTTAGGGTAGCTTTATTCTTAACTTTCAAAACTTGGAAGTAATCAAGAAGTCCTTCAGTAGATGAATGGATAAACATGATACATCCAGAGAACAGCAACATTATTTACAGCTAAACTGCAATGAGCTATCAAGTCACGAAAAAACATGCAGAAAACTTAAATGCATATTACTGTGTGAAAGAAGCCAAGATGAAAAGGTTACATACTGTATGAGTCCAAGGATATGACATTCTCAAAAAGGGGAAACTAATGACAGAGTAAAAAAATAATCAGGGGATACCAAGAAGTACGGGGGAAGAAGGGATGAACAGGTGGGGCGCGGAGAATTTTTACTTGAAAACTGAACACATTCTGTATGATACTGTAACAGTGAATACATGTCATTATATATTTATCAAAGCCCACAGAATGTACAACACCACAAGTGAACCCTATTGCAAACTTTAGATTTTGAGTGATAATGATGTGTTCATGAAGGTTCATCAATTTTAACACTCACATGGGAGATTTTTGGATTCAATGCAATCCCTATCAAAAACAATGACGCCTTCAAGAAACAGAAAAGCTCAGACTCAAAATCACATAAATTCTCAAGGGATTCGATACAGCCAAAGCAGTTGTGAAAAACAACAAAGTTGAAGGATACACAACACATGAATTCAAACTTTCTTACAAAGCTACAGTAAGCAAAACAGCATAAAGTGCTACTGGCATAAAGACAGATATATACTCCAATGGAACAGAACAGAGACTAGAGTGTTTAAAAATCAGCCCTCAAATATATGATGCAATAATTACTAACAAGAAGATGATTTCCACTGAATAAGGACAGCCTTTTCAACAAATGGTGCTGGGGGGGCTTCCCTGGTGGCGCAGTGGTTGAGAGTCCGCCTGCCGATGCAGGGGATGCGGGTTCGTGCCCCAGTCTGGGAGGATCCCACATGCCGCGGAGCGGCTGGGTCCGTGAGCCATGGCCGCTGGGCCTGTGCGTCCGGAGCCTGTGCTCCGCAACGGGAGAGGCCACAACAGTGAGAGGCCCGCGTACCGCAAAAACAAACAAACAAACACAAAAAAACAAATGGTGCTGGGAAAACCAGATACCCACATGCACAACAATGAAATTAGAACCTTACCTAACACCATACACAAAAATTCAAAGGCCTAAACGTAATATATATATCAGAGGTCTAAACAATAGGACTAAACAAAGTCCTCAAAATATATCAAAGGCCTAAACGTAAGAGCTAACACTAAAAAATTCTAAGATAAAACAAACAAGAAAAGCTTCAAAATGTTGGATTCAGCCATGATTTCTTGCCTTTGACAACAAAGGCAAAAGCAACAAAATGAAAAATACACAAACCGGACCTCATAAAAATGAACAATTTTGGTCTCATACCTTAATTTACACAATCTTATGTGTCAATTATAACTCAAGAAAGGTAGGGGGGGAAATGGAAAAAAATGAAAAACTTTTTAACATCAAAGGACACTATAAACACAGTAAGAAAGAAACCACAGATTAGGAGAAAACATTTCCAAAACACGTATATAAAAAGGGATTAAGGGCTTCCCTGGTGTCGCAGTGCTTAAGAATCCGCCTGCCAATGCAGGGGACATGGGTTTGAGCCCTGGTCCGGGAAGATCCCACATGCCGGGGAGCAACTAAGCCCGTGTGCCACAACTACTGAGCCTGCGCTCTTGAGTCCGTGAGGCACAACTACTGAAGCCCATGTGCCACAACTACTGAAGCCTGCGTGCCTAGAGCCTTTGCTCCGCAACAAGAGAAGCCACTGCAATGAGAAGCCAACGCACTGCAACGAAGAGTAGCCCCCACTCTCTGCAAATAGAGAAAGCCCGCACGCAGCAACGGAAGACCCAACGCAGCCAATCAATCAATCAATCAATCAATCAAATAAAAAAGAATAGCTCAACCCCTAAAACAAACAAAAAACAAGGGATTAATATCCAGAATCTATGGATAAATCTGTAATTCAACAACAACCAAAAAACTTACCTGATTAATTAATAAAAAAGGACTTGAACAGATATTTTTCTAAAGATATACAAATGGCCAATAAGCACACCAAAAGGGATGTAACTGAAATGTGAAAGATATACCATTTCACACCCATTAGGATGGCTATGATCAAAAGAACAGAAAATAACAGGGACTTCCCTGGCGGTCCAGTGGTTAAGACTGCACGCTGTCACTGCAGGGGGTGCAGGTTCGATCCCTGGTCATCACTTCTTGGGGAACCAAGATTCTGCATGCCCCTCAGTGAGGGCAAAACAAAACAAAAAACAGAAAATAACAGATTCTGGGACTTCCCGGGTGGTGCAGTGGTTAAGACTCCATGCTCCCAATGCACGGGGGCGGGGTTCGATCCCTGGTTAGGGAACTAGATCCCACATGCATGCCGCAACTAAGAGTTTGCATGCCACAACTAAGTAGCCTGCGTGGTGCAACTAAGGAGCCTGCGAGAAGCAACTAAGGAGCCCGCAAGCCACAACTAGGGAGCCCGCCTGCGACAACTAAGACCCAGTACAACCAAAATAAATAAATTAATTAATTAAAAAGAAAGAAAGAAAGAAAGAAAATAACAGATGCTGGCGTGGATACAGAGAAACTGGAACCTTGAAAAAGCGTCTTGCAGCCACACTTCATGGTCTGTTGTAGTAGTGACCACATCAGTGACAATACTGTCACACAGTCACACAAAAAAATGTCAGGTACCAAAATGGAGCAAAACCTGGGTACCATTAATTTGGACAGTCACTTGGCCATAGAAAGGGCAAAGAAGGAGGGATCTACCACCAGGTGGAAGGGAAGACTACTGACCCTAACAAGGCAACAGAAATAATAGCAAAAATAAACAAATGGGACCTAATCAAACTTATAAGCTCTGGCAGAGCAAAGGAAATCATAAGCCAAACAAAAAGATAACCTAGGGCTTCCCTGGTAGCACAGTGGTTGAGAATCTGCCTGCTAATGCAGGCGACACGGGTACAAGCCCTGGTCTGGGAAGATCCCACATGCCGTGGAGCAACTAGGCCCGTGACCCACAACTACTGAGCCTGCGCGTCTGGAGCCTGTGCTCCGCAACAAGAGAGGCCGTGATAGTGAGAGGCCCGCGCACCGCGATGAAGAGTGGCCCCCGATTGCCACAACTAGAGAAAGTCCTCGCACAGAAACGAAGACCCAACACAGCCCAAAATAAATAAATTAATTAATTAAAAAAAAAAGATAACCTATTGCCATGTAATGTAACTGAAAAGAGCTTAATTTTCCAAAATATCTAAACAGCGGGCTTCCCTGGTGGCGCAGTGGTTAAGAATCCTCCTGCCAATGCAAGGGACATGGGTTCAAGCCCTGGTCTGGGAAGATCCCACATGCCGTGGAGCAACTAGCCTGCGAGCCACAACTACTGAGCCTGTGTGCTACAACTACTGAAACACCTAGAGACCGTGCTCCGCAACAAGAGAAGCCACTGCAATGAGAGGCCCACGTGCCGCAACGAAGAGTAGCCCCTGCTCACAGCAACTAGAGAAAGCCTGTGCGCAGCAACAAAGACCCAATGCAGCCAAAAATAAATAAATAAATAAATATTTTTTAAAAAGACAAAATATCTAAACAGCTATACAACTCAATAACAAAAAACAAACAACCCAGAAGACTTCAATAGACATTTCTCCAAAGCAAAAATGCAGATGGGCAATAAGCACATGAAAAGATGCTCATCATCGCTAATTATCAGAGAAATGCAAATCAAAACTATTCAATACAATGAGGTACCACCTCACACGAGTCAGAATGGCCATCATTAAAAAATCTACAAATAACAAATGTTGGAGAGGGTGTGGAGAAAAAGGAAACCTCTTACACTGCTGCTGGGACTGTAAATTGGTACAGCCACTATGGAGAACAGTATGGAGGTTCCTCAAAAAATGAAAATTAGAGTTACTATATATTCCAGCAATCCCATTCCTCACCATATATCCAGAGAAAAACATGGTTTGAAAGGATACATGCACCCCAATGTTCAATGCAGCACTGTTTACAATAGCCAAGACATGGAAGCAACCTAAATGTTCATCGACAGTTGAATGGATAAAGAAGATGTGGTGTTAATATACCACAGAAAATTACTCAGCCATTGAAACGAATGAAATAATGCCATTCACAGCAACATGGATGGACCTAGAGATTGTCATACTGAGTGAAGTAAGTCACAAAGACAAAGACAAATAACGTATGTTATTGATTATATGCAAAATCTAAAAAAAATTGATACATATAAACTTATTTAGAAAACAGAAACAGACTCACGGACTTAGAGAATGAACTTGTGGTTGCAGAGGGGAAGGGTGAAGGGATGGATAGTTAGGGAGTTTGGAATTGACATGTACACACTGCTGCATTATAAGTGGATAACCAGGGACCTACTGTACAGCAAATATTAAAACAAAATTGTAAATCAACAATACTTCAATAAAATTAAAAACAATCAACAAAAAAAGACTACTGACCCTGAATCCTTAGCTGCAACTTTGGGGCTACTGGTGTTCGGGCACTAAGGACTAGGGATGCACTCTGCCTAGCCATAGTAACCACAGCACATAACCAAGGAATTTAAGAAGAAAGCCCATGTTCCAGATGTGAGGACAGAGCTGCCCTTGGGGAAGAGAAGAAAGGAAGAACCTAGCTCAGAGGATAGGGGTGGGTGTGAGGGCCTTACCCAGCATGCATACAAGTGCAAAGTTCTCCAGCATGACATCAAGGTAAAGGTGTATCTGAACCTCATCAAGAAGACACCATTCCTCCCAGGAGAAGTACACGGCCACATCCTCAAAGGTCACACTGCCCTGGTAAACAGGGACAAATAAAACCATGAACGTTCTCACTCCTGAAAACCCACAATCCATCTTCCCACACATTTCCCCTACTGCCCAACAAGATGGAGCCATTTGAGACCTGGGGTAGAAAACCTCCCTCCTCTGATCTGAATCTCCCATTACCTCCAGAACACACAGGCAGTCATTTGAAGCCGAAATCCTGCTCTTCTGTGCTGTTTATTCTCACCAGAAAATAAAGGAGACCTGCACTTACCTAAACCAACTCAACCTCACCTCAAAGTACTTCCACATACTAGTATGGGTTCTAGGAGTAACCTTCCATACTCCCTCCATAGAACCTCTGGGCCTGCACTCAGTACCCAGAGCATGAGGTTCTCCAAGGTCCCAAAACCAAATAGCTAGTAGAATGGCAGGTGAAGCGCCCTAAGACACCTCAAATACAGAGAATGTGTGCGTGGGGGTCAAAACAAGTGAGGGATTGTGACAACCTCCATTCACTAAAAGTGCTTCTGCGGCCCTGGGAATCTGTGGGAACAAGAAGGCTATAGAAGAAAGTGAACATAGTGGTACTCCAGGGGTTAAGGCCTTCCCTGGCTCCATGGCGGTACCAGAGCCAGGTAACCTCGGGCTCACTGGCTAAGTGCTTCTGCAGCCCTGGGAATCTGTGGGAACAAGAAGGCTATAGAAGAAAGTGACCATGGTGGTACTCCAGGGGCTCAGGCCTTCCATGGCCCCATGGCGGTACCAGAGCCAGGTAACCTCGGGCTGACTGGCTAATCTCCCCTCCCTGCCTCCGTCCCCAGTGCTACCGTTTATCACTTGTGACCTTGGAAAAGCCACAACTTCACTGTGACTCAAAGTCGTCATCACCCACCTACAGTCTTTTCTTCCACTGAACAGGCTTTGGAGAATTTTTTAAAGCCTAACTCATATCGTGTCCTTCCTTTGATCAAAACTCTCCACCGCTCCGAGGGCCCTAAGAAGAAAGGTACAACCTCTCAGTTACCACTCCAGATGCAGCCTGGCCTCAAACTTGGTTCCTCGCAGAAACAAGACGTAGTACACGTCCCCGGAATGTTCCTGCTTCAGTTGCATCTCCAAGCCTCACTCACACCGCATATACTGGTGGTTAGAAATAGATAAACCACCCCTGAAGCCCTCACTGCCGTAGACCAGACATGACCAGGCGCCGCTCACTCGGGGCGTTCGTATTTCGGTGGGGAAACGGGCAAGCGAGAACCCGGAGACCGCAGCGTTTACCTGAGGTGGGTCCGTCAGCGCAGGCGCCGCCATCGGAGCCTTTGCGCGGAGCGTAACGGCCACAGTCCAGCGACCGGTTCGGAATCGTAACGGTTACTCCCTGCAAGCGGCGGCGTCGTCACTGTCCCTAAGACACGCCCCTCTGTAGTGCGCATAAACCCTCCACTTCCGCCTCCTAGGCCCCTCACCTGTTTCTCAACACCGCACAGCGCAGCTATTGACCGGGTCCACAGTCTCATCAACAATAAAAACGTCCGCCACGAAGACACCGGAAGTCCCCCTCCCTGATGTTCCCCCTTCCGGAAATGTCCATTTTCTACATTTTCATTGGATGAACTTCGCCTTAGCGCAAGTTCTTCTGGGTAATGTAAGGGTAAAGGCTCAAGGAGTGGCGCTCCCTACTAGAAGCACCAGGAAAAAAGAGGAGTAGCATCGCGCGGAGCGCTGGGAAATCAACTGGGGGGCAGGCGGGGAGGAGGCGCCATCCTTCTTAAGGTGTGGGGGATCCATGAGGGAATTAGCGAGATTCTTCAGAGCATTTAAGAGTCTTTAATGCTACTGATTACTGAAGTGTTTGGACATAATCTCAGACTCTTGGAGCCAACCCAAGTTCAAAAACACTGGTAATTAGAAGCAAGTAAACATTATTCTATTGCTCTTGAAATGCATGCAGCCTGAAGTGATAAAAGTCATTTTGTAAGCTATGGTCAGAGAAAAAAAAAAAAAAAACCTACAGGACCGTAACTGGGAAGATGGAGACGAGATATTCAGCAGGCCTGAGGCAGCTAAACAAGAGGGAAAGCACTACTTTTGGTCCCCTAGAAAAGGCTCTCCTGCCTGCATCGTCAGTGATTGTGCCCAACTGAGAAACGCTGAGGTATAATCAGGCACCAAAAATGGCTGTATTGTTGTTCTTTATACACCCCCTGCTCCACCAAGTCTGACTCACCGACACCCTACTCACATGGCTGAACTTCTCTCTTAATCATAAGACCTAATCAGTCAATGCCTACCTTCTTTCTCTAGCCACAGCTAGTGATCGTGTGTCTTTCTCTTTTTTCTTTTTCATTCTTTCTTTCTCTCTTTTTCTCTTTCTTGGCTGTGTTGGGTGTGCATTGCTGCCCACGGGCTTTTCTCTAATTGCGGCAAGCAGGGGGCTACTCTTCGTTGTGGTGCTCAGGGCTTCTCATTATGGTGTCTTCTCTTGTTGGGGCGCATGGGCTCTAGGCGCGGGCTTCAGTGGTTGAGGGATGCGGGTCACAGAGCACAGGCTCAGTAGTTGTGGCACACGGGCTTCATTGCTGCACAGCATGTGGGATCTTCCTGGACCAGGGAACGAACCCACATCCCCTGCATTGGCAGACGGATTCTTTTTTTCTTTTTTTTTTTTTTTTTGCGGTACGCGGGCCTCTCACTGTTGTGGCCTCTCCCGCTGTGGAGCACAGGCTCCGGGCGCGCAGGCCCAGCGGCCGTGGCCCACGGTCCAAGCCGCTCCGCGGCACGCGGGATCCTCCCGGACCGGGGCACGAACCTGTGTCCCCTGCATCGGCAGGCGGACTCCCAACCACTGTGCCACCAGGGAAGCCCTGCAGACGGATTCTTAACCACTGAGCCACCAAGGAAGTCCTAGTGATTGTTCTAATCTTTAGTTCATAACTTCTTCACATTGATAGTTTATCAAAGGGGCTGTGAGTGGCATACTCCTCTGTGGCTTTCCCTAAGAATTGATGAGCCAACCTCACATCAATTCCCTTTAAATCAGGTAAACTCCCTCTGCTCCACAGTAAAAAAGACTGCTGCCACTTCCTACCAAATGTGTCTGGACCATGGTGCAGTGTCTATCATGGATCTTGCTCTGAATAAGTAAGATCGGTATCCATTAAACCACTGATGTCTCTGTCCTTGTCTCCGGGCTCTTTCTTTGGTCTTCAGGCTGGGCAATTATTCATATATTATCCTGCCTCTGGGACAAGACCCCTTACTCTCTCCTAGCTGATCAATGTCTTCAGCCTCCGCCACTCCTGCCCTGCTGTGACACCGCTCCACAGGGAGAAGGCAGGGCCAGTGTGGCTTCTCTGCGTGTATGGTGGAGTGGGTGAGCTGTGGCCAAACACCTACCGTCAGAGATGTGGGCTGCTTCTCATGTACCAGTGGAGCAAGTTCCCACAATGGTCACCGCAGCCCCACCTGGGCTCTGCCCTGGGACTGGGTTGCCTCTTCATCCATAAATGGAGTCTTTCCCTGGTCTTGACTGCCCCAGATCCAGCAACATGTTGGGGCATGGAGTTAGTGGAGCCAGAGCATTTCTTCTGCTCTGGCTGGGGTGTGAGGTGAACCTGCTTACTGGAAACCGGCAGCTGCTGAAGCAGACCTCTCTCTGCCCGGCCCCAGGGCCAAGTGGGAGCATGCACACTCCTTCCAAACAGAGTCCAGGCTCCTCCAACCTTTCTCTCTGTCCCGCTGGTCCTCCAACCAGTAAGGAGGCTTGCCTCTACCACAAAGAACCTAGGACCTGGTCACCCAGTCTGTGGCTCGATCAGCTCACTGCCCAGGGTGGGTGTCTACCCATGTGATCTCCCTTCTCCTCTGAGTCCCGCATCTCTAGACCCCAGTGCTTTTCTTCCCTTCCTGCCGGATTACGTGTGTATGATGCTTACAGCCTTGGTTGTACAGGAGTTCTTCTGCCAGTTTCCGGGTACATCTTGATTTCCTCTCAGCTATTCCTTAAGGAACAAAAGCAAACAAATGAGAAAAAAACCCTGTGTTCTTCAGAGGAAAAAAGGTCTCTTCCTTCTCTGAACAACAGGAACTGACAGACTCTGTCTAACCTATATTTTATTTTTAAATATTTATTTATTTATTTAGGCTGTGCTGGACCTTCATTGTGATATGCGCTATCTTTAGTTGCAGCATGCGGACTTCTCAGCTGTGGAATGTGAACGCTTAGTTGCGGCATGCATGGGGGATCTAATTGCCAACAAGGGATTGAACCTGGGACCCCTGTCTCTTTGCCTAAGCTTTAGTCAGATTCCTTTGAGCTCTCTTCCCCATTCGTCCTTGGCCTTTCCCACATCCTTGCAGGGATGGCTTAGCTCAGTTTCAGAAAGAAAACTGCAAAGGTAGTTGGGTAAGAATAATCCAACCATTGATACCTGATCCTCTGATCAAATCCTCAATTCCTATCTTTGATATCTGATGTCTCTGGTCTTTCTTCAGCAAGATTCTTATTAACTCAATGTGGCAAGAACCCCCCTCACGCTTGATGTTTCCCATTAGTAATTTTCCATCCACTGAACCCTTCAATCTGCTCCTTGTCTATAAATCCTGTTGTCTTTACTATATCTAAAGTTGAACTAAATTTTTCTCCCATATTGTAATAATCTTGACACCTATCCCAGTGGTACTGAATAATGTCTTACCATTTTAATAAAGATCAGAATAATTTTTTCCTTACCTCTGTTAAATTCATTCCAGTTAAACCTGAACCTACTTCTATAGACACAGACAGAGGACGGGAGGATCCTTACCCACCTCCCAAGAGAGACACCTAGAGGGTCACCTGGGTACTCAGGGTCTTGCATGACACATATACCCTCCCCTGTCCTCTAAATCAATGGAAGGAATTGCTAATACTGCCATTCCAGGACTAAGGAAATGGAGAACAAGGGCTGACAGGGAACTTCCTCAACATCACAACCCCAGAGGGGGTCAGAGAGAATCCACGCAGAAGTCTCTGGACTCTGCAGCCCCCGGTCCTTCTTATGGCTTGGTCCAAGGACAACAGATGGTGTCAGGGGTTTTTGAGGAGTCCCATTCCCTTAG
Source organism: Physeter macrocephalus (assembly GCF_002837175.3). NCBI lineage: Eukaryota > Metazoa > Chordata > Mammalia > Artiodactyla > Physeteridae > Physeter > Physeter macrocephalus. The sequence continues at coordinate 5,231,804 of NC_041230.1, forward strand.
CTTGGAAATGAGGGAGGGGACTGAGGGTATGTTTTTTGTTTTTGGGGGGGGTGTTGGCCATGCCACGTGGCATGTGGGCCCTTAGTTTCCCAACCACGGATCAAACCTGTGCCTCCTGTAGTGGAAGCCCGGAGTCTTAACCACTGGACAACCGGAAGTCCCTGAGGGTGTTTAGATGTAGTAGGAAACAGAAAGGTCATGGAGGGCACTGGGGGTGGAGGAGTGTGGGGTGATAAGAGGGTAGGAGGATGCAGGTGCGTTAATCTTGCAGCAAATGGACCATGTCTAGGGAGGAAACAGGCAGAGGGTGGCAGTCCTCTACTCGTGATCTCCCAGTAAGAGACAGGGATCTGGAATTCAATGCCAGGTTGCCTGGTTCAGGGCATGGGGAGTTTGGTCACTGCACTCTGTTTCCCTCCCTATCCAGCTTTGAGGACTCAAAGAACACCTTGTCCATCCTGACACCCTCTGTCTCCCTCCCCCCAAGAGCCCTGCTCATACCCCAGCCCCATGCTGATGAACACAACTATCTTTTGATTGGGAACCCACATCAATGGCTTTCCTGTGAATGACCCCATTTATCTACCCAAAATGCCCAGTGATCAGTCTATTATTAGTCTTCCAATTTGTGAAAGGAGGAGTCCGCACCTCAGAGAGGTTAAGGAGCTTCCACAAAGGCACACAGCTGCCAGGCCTCTGATGACAGTGCTTCCTCTACACTGCACAGGTGCACTGGCTTCTCTTCTACACCTCCCTGAATGGAGTCCATCTGCTGTCTCACAACCATGAACTACACCTGACGTCTGCATCTCCACCAGGGCCTCCAGCTCCACCTCCCCCAGTGTACATCTCCCTGCAAACACCTTCCCTTTTGTGAAGTTGTTCACAGAGACAGCAGCACCAACCCAGGAAACCACACAGGGTCTTCAGTGTCACCCCAGATGTGATACTGGCCTCCACCATATGCCATATGCAGTGATTTGTTTCCAAGGGTCTGTCCATCTTCTGCACAAACTCGCTTCAGGATGTGCCTGTGTCCAAATTGTCCTGGTCACTATGAGCACTGTGAGGGACCCAAAATGACTAAGAATGTCCACTGTGGCACTCTCCCTGTCCCCAAGGCTCTTCCTCCTAACCCCCTCACCCATTGCCCCACTGTCCCTCCTACCCCAACAGAAAAATATGAATCACCAAATGATTGCTAATAAGCAAGAAGGTGCCCACATCTCCTCGGCACTCACCATTGACAAACTTTAGTCCAAATGCTAAAGGCTCAGTGCAGGCTGACACCTCCCATAAAGCCTGTAAAACCCCACCCCAAGTCCTTCGCTTGACAAAGCTGCTCACACGTGTGAATCTCTAGCTTCTAACAAGGTGTGACCCAGTCCCTGAACTGAACACCATCAGTGCATCATCAAACTTGAGGTGATGTGGGAGAGGTTGTTCTTTCCAAGCCAGTCTGCACTCACCTCACCACACGGATCCACGAGAACTGTGTGACTGTGTGTGGCTCACACATGAGAATTCTGAGCATCCCTATCACATACCTGTGCCACAATCTCCCTGGAGTGTTTGTGCAGCCACACCTGCTGTGCTGAGTCAGCACCTCCCATTTTATTTCCCCAACAGGGTCTTACTTCTGTCATACATCCTTTGTGCAATGGTACATGAGTTTGTAGGTCCAGGCTGAATCAACGGGTGTCAGCATTCAAAATCTGTCACAAAGTGTCCCCGGTTGTGCTGATATGGACTGATATTTAGAATACTTCCGTGTGTAATAAAGTTACTGGAGTTATGGAAGGGCTCTTTTATTTTATATATATATATATATATATATATTTGGCTGTGTTGGGTCTTAATTGCTGCACGCAGGCTTTCTCTAGTTGCAATGAGCAGGGGCTACTCTTCGAAGCGGTGCATGGACTGTCATTGCGGTGGCTTCTCTTGTTGCAGAGCACGGGCTTCAGTAGTTGCCACACGTGTGCCCTAAGGCACGCAGGTTTTAGTAGTTGGGGTGCACAGGCTCACTTGCTCAGTGGCATGTGGGATCTTCCCTGACCAGGGATCAAACCCATGTCCCCTGCATTGGCAGGTGGACTCTTAACCACTGCGCCACCAGGGAAGTCCCTGGCAGGTGGATTCTTAACCACTGTGCCACGAGGGTAGTCCCAGGGCTCTCTTATTTTAGAAATGCATTCTAAGAAGTTATGTATTCAAAGATATGATACCTAGGATTATAAATTTTAAAAACTACTAAGTAAATCTTGATACAAAACACATAAAAATGTGCATAAACACGATAAATGATGTAAGATACAGGAAGGGTCCAACACAGTCATTCCATTTATATATACATTTGAAAATAGCTATTACAAAAGTAGAATATGCTCTTGCCTCAGTAATTTTAATGTTGAGGATGAATTAACAATGGCAGGAGGAAACTGGTTGGAGGGCTATACAGAAGTATGTCAAAATGTACATTTTAACTAGGTAAAACTTAAGTCAACTATTCATCCAGTAAATGATTTTCAAAATAAAGATGCAAAACCTATCACTTTATAATCATTCTACTATGGTTTATTAGCTACATTCTTAAAATTGCGGCTACTGTACCTGTAATGGTGGAAAAAGAATACAATAGCGGGCTAATGGCAATGCTTCCCAAATGAATGTTCCGTGAAATTATGTCGGCAATTTGACCTTGGCTATGGTTGGAATATTTAGAACATGGAAACCGGCAAACACTACAAACCAGAGATTAATTTATTGTGTAACTGAATGTCTGGACTTAACACTAAGGTAGCATATATTAATAATGCAGATTATTCCTAAACCTGTATAATATATGTGGCCATTACATTATACATAGTATAAAATTGAGAAAAAGTTGAGAACATATTCTTTCACTCTTCCAAATTACAATTACATTCAGAAAAGAAATCACATTATTGGTGAATGAGTGAAATCTAACAGATGTCTTTGTTGTTTACCTGCGCTCTTTTGTCAAAAAAAGAGAAAATAGCCATATCTCACAAAATGAAAGTAGGCAAAAGATAGGAATAGAAATTTAACCAGACAGCACACATAGGTAAAAAACAGACACATGAAAAACAAAAATTCAACATCAACAATCCTAAGAAAGGGAATTCCCTGGTGGTCCAGTGGTGAGGACTCCAGGCTCCCACAGAAGGGGGCATGGGTTAGGTTCCTGATCAGAAGAACTAAGATCACTCATGCTGTGTGACATTGTCAAAAAAAAAAAAATCCTGAAGAAATGCAATTAAAATCATAATTTTTTATAGATGAATTTTAAAGTCTTCATGGGAGGTGTCAGCCTACATTCAATCTTAGCTTTTAAGGTAGGTTGATCAAGTGTGGGTCCCAAGGGGGGGAGGGCAAGTTCTTGCTAATTAACAATCATCATTTTGGTGAGTTAACATTTTTTCTGGAGGGATGGGAGGAACAGTGAGGCAATGGATCAAGGGCTTAGGAAGAGGATGCTTGGAGACCAGGCCACATAGGGCCACACTGGACATTCTTAGTCCTTCTGTGTCCCTCACACTACCCAGAACAGTGAGCAGGTCAACCACATAACAGGGCAACAGGAACATCCTGAGGTGGGTATGTAAAGATGGACAGGACCTTGGAAACAAATCACTGCATATGGCCATAGAGCCCGTGTCAAATCTGGGGTGACACCAATGACCCAGTCCGGAGTGCCTGGCTTAGTGCTGCTGTCCCTGTGGAGAACTTCCCAAGCAGGAGGGTGTTTCTGGGAGACGTGCACTGGTGAAAATGAAGCTGGAGACCCTGGTAGTGATGCAGATGTCAGATGTGGGTAGTTCATGGTCAGGACACAGCAAGTGGAGGCCCTGCTCAGAGGGGCAGGAGAGAAGACAGTGGACGGGTGCAGTGTGTAGAGGAACCACTCTCATCAAAGGCCTGGCATTAGTGAGTCCTTGTGGAAGTCCCTCAACATCTCTGAGCTGGACACCCCTTCTTTCACAAATGGCAATAATAATAACTGAATCACAGCACTGGATTGGTTGGGTAGATAAATGGAGTCAGTCACAGGAAAGTCATCAATATTGGTTCCCAGAGAAAAGATAATCCTGTCCATCAGCATGGGGCTGGGGTATGAGCAGGGCTCCTGGTGTGGGGGTCCGGGCACAGAAGTGTCAGGATGGACAAGGTGTTCTTTCAGTCCCCAAACCTGGGGGTGGGGGGCAGGGAAGGAGTGAAGTGAATGGACTCCCGATATCCTGAACTAGGCAACCTGGCATTGAAGCCCAGATCCCTGTCCATTTCTGGGAGATCACAAACAGATGACACATCATCTCTGTGTCTCAGTTTCCTCTCTAGAAAGGGTCCATTAGCTGCACGGGTTCTTCTCACTCTCTTACCACCCGGAACTCCTTCAATGTCACTGCCGGCCATGTTCGCGATATTCATAAGGCCCTTTCTTCAGTGTGAACTCTCTGATGTTTAATCAAGTGGCACCTTTGGGTGAAAGATTTACCACATTCCTTGCACTCAAAAGGCTTTTCTCCAGTGTGGATTTTCCTATGGATGCGGAGGAGCTGTCTTTGCTTAAAGGCTTTCCCACATTCAGTGCACCCATAAGGCCTTTCTCCAGTGTGAACTCTGTGATGATCACAGAGAGAGGATCGACTAGTAAAAGACTGCCCACATTCACTGCACTCATAAGGCCTTTCTCCACTGTGAACTCTCTGATGACGAAGAAGGCTAGAGCTACCAGTAAAACATTTCCCACATTCACTGCACTTATAAGGCCTTTCTCCAGTGTGAATTCTCTGATGATCACGAAGGCTCGACCTAGCAGTAAAAGATTTCCCACATTCACTGCAATCATAAGGCCTTTCTCCATTGTGAACTCTCTGATGATACCGGAGGCCACTCCTAGCAACAAAAGATTTCCCACATTCACTGCACTCATAAGGCCTTTCTCTAGTATGAACTCTCTGATGACACTTGAGGTTCAGCTCAGGAGTTAAAGATTTCTCACATTTATTGTACTCATAAACTTGTTCTCCAGTGTGAAATTTCTTATGGGCATTGAGGTGTGCCTTTTGGCTAAAGAACTTCCCACATTCACTGCACTCGAAAGGCCTCACTCCACTGTGAACTCTCCAATGATTACAAAGGTTCGACCTACTCGTAAACGATTTTCCACATTTATTGCACTCATAAGGCTTTTCTCCAGTGTGAACATTCATATGGGCACTGAGTTGCTCATTTCGGCTAAAGAATTTCCCGCATTCACTGCACTCAAAAGGTCTTTCTCCACTGTGAATTCTCTGATGATTACAAAGGATCGACCAAGTAGTGAAAGATTTCCCACATTCACTGCACTCATAAGGCCTTTCTCCAGTGTGTACTCTCAGATGATAATAGAGGCCAGAGCTAGTAGTAAGAGATTTCCCACATTCATTGCACTCGTAAGGCTTTTCTCCAGTGTGAACTCTCTGATGTGCAAGGAAATTGGATTTGCGGGCAAAATATTTTCCACATTGGGTGCATTGATAAGGTTTTTCTCCAGTGTGAACTCTCTGATGTTCAATTAAGTTCCACTTTTGGATGAAAGATTTAGTACATTCCTTGCATTCATAAGGCTTTTCTCCACTGTGGATTTTCCTATGTGCTCTGAGGTACTTCCTTAGGCTAAAGAATTTCCCACATTCACTGCAGTCATAGAGCATTCCTCCACAGTTAACTCTCTGATGTGTAAGGAAATGGGATTTGTGGCTAAAAAATTTTCCACAATGGCTGCATTCATAAGGCCTTTCTCCATTGTGAACTTGCTCATGCTGAATAAGGTTAGTTCTTTGGGTGAAGGCTTTCCCACATTCTCTGAACTCACAAAACCCTTCAGTAGTGAGGACTCTCTCATCCTGAGTAAGTATTTCCATGTGGCTGGAGGCTTTCTTGCCTTCTCCCCAGCTGTGATGACCTTTTCCATTGTGAAAAACAGCTTCACACTCCTTACTGTTGTTCAGTTTCTTCCTGGTATTAGTGGCCTGTGGCTGAAGTTCCATGTTGGCCACATAGTTGTTCCCAATCTCCATGTAGGTAGAGAGATTCCCTGTTACACGGATTGTGCAGCTTTTGAAAAATGCAGGTCTCCCCATATCACAGCTGAAGGGTTTCTCTCTAATGTGCTGCTTCTGGTACTCTTGAAGGTTTGCAGTGAAATAGAACTGTTTCCCACATGCCCCACATGTGTATGATTTCTGCTCCCTATTTGTTCCTTGCTCTTCAGCCAAGTGCAAAATGTCTCTCAAAACTGGGATACACATCTTACACGGCTGGGCCTTCGCAGGAGATGAACCTGCCCTGGAGGTCCTCATCTGTGACACTCCTGCAGATACACTCTGTTCAGAAGGCATCTCTTCATCCTCAACTGCAGAAAAAGAACCTGAAAACAAAGAAGCGATGATGAAGTTCATGTTGAGTTTATTGGGGGGAGTGAGGCCATCACAAGTCTACATTTGATAAGTGAAAGAACCAGTCCACAGGATTGTGTTCAGGAAATGAATTTGGGGTCAAATTGAGAAGCAGCTGCTCTCACCAAGTACAGGACACAAGAACTGGATGGGGCCCGAAGCGAAAGGTGTCTTGTACAATTCACTCCTTTGTCAATGGCCTTTACCAGGACCGCATCTCCTGATGACCTGTGATACTGTACAGAAGTGTATGTCCATATATACACTACGAAATGTAAAACAGATAGCTAGTAAGAAGCAGCCGCATAGCACAGGGAGATTGGCTCAGTGCTTCGTGACCACCTAGAGGAGTGGGATAGGGAAGGTGGGAAGGAGATGCAAGAGGGAGGGGATATGGGGATATATGTATACGTATAGCTGATTCACGTTGTTATACAGCAGCAACTAACACAACAATGTAAAGGAATTATACTCCAATAAAGATGTTAAAGAAAAAAAAAAAAAGAAGTGTATGTTCAGGTCTCAGAAAATCTGACTGCAACAGGTCGCTGGCATTCCAGAAATATTAAACGATCCCTTATGTTGAGAACACAAATAGTGTCAGTAGGTACTACGGGAAAAACAGTGTGAAGACCACATGAGATAAGTGGTTTAGAGAGGTGGTAGGGAATGAATCCGAGGGTGCAGTCAGAATAAAAATGGGTAGTAGTAGAAATGACAAGTTGGCAGAATGTCACGAATGGAGAAAGACGAGAGAAGTGATTTGTAGCCACTGACAATGGCACTAAAACACTAGTCAAGAGGAAATCATACTTCCTGATATGACTTAAACACAGACTTAATATCAAGGCCTCTCCCAGGTGTCATTTAAACACAGACCTAATATCAAGGCGTCTCCCAGTTGTCATTCATCTTAATCAGGCTACCTCTGAGGCTTTTTGCTGAGACCAGAGTCATGTCCATCTGATGAAGCCCAAAGGACTCTCCATCCCGATTTGACCAACTACACGGGACACAAATGATACAAGTCCTAACATAGTCAGGATGGCTGAATAGCCAACACTGGCCCAGAGGAACTCAGTACACAATACACAATATATAAATATTATATTTCATGTCTGGTGCAGGGAATTTCCTGGTGGTCCAGTGGTTAAGACTCTTTGTTTCTAATGCAAGGGGCACAGGTTTAATTCTTGGTCGGGCATGCTACACAGTGGGGCCAAAAAAAAGAACATCTGGTGGAACCAGAGGAAAGGATGTACAGTGGATGGAGTACAAAATATTAGGAATGTATCTCCCCACCTAAACAACTATTGTACTGGTAGAATCTAATTGATCTGACTCTTTTGCAACCATGGCATCTTCTGAAGATCTGCAGTGTCCCACAAAACAGTTTGAAAAGACAAAGCTTCAGAATCAAAATCAGATATCATAGGGGTGTTTGAACAATCACATTGGGAATATAAAATAATTATGACTAATATGCTAATTAATGTCTACTAATGGATAAAGCAGACAGCATACAATGCCAGAAGGGAAATGTAAGCTGAGAGATGAAAATTTTAACGAAGGACCAAAAAGAAATGCTAAAGATCAAGTACACCATAACAGAAATGAAGAATGACTGTGATGGGCTTATTCGTACCCTGGACACAGCTGAGAAGAGAATCTTTGAGCTTCTTTTTCTGTTAGGAGAAACTTCCAAAACTGAAAGATGAACTGAAAAAATACAAAAATTAAAATTAAAAAAAAAATACCCGAATATACAACATCCGTGGGACAACCACAAAAGGTTTAACACACACATATGGAAACATTTCAAACAGAAAGAAAAAAAGAAACGGAAGAAATACTTGAAGCAATAATGATGGAGAATTTCTAACAAAATGATGTCAGACACCAACCAACAGATCCAGAAAGCTCAGTGAACATGAGGCAGGTTTAATGCCAAAAACACTACATCTTAGGTTTACCACATTCAAATGCAGAAAAAAAAATACTAAAAGAGCCTAAAGGAATCAACACCTTTTCCAAGAGAAGCCAAAAAAAACAATTACATTTGACTTCTCCTCAGAACTCAGGGAAATAAGAACTGAATGCAGTAAAATATTTAAAGTGGGAAGGGGGAGGGGACATCACCAACCTAGAATTTGGTAACCAGCAACATAAATCTTCAACACTGATGATGAAATAAATACGTTCTTAAACACAGAAAAATTGTGGGACTATATTAAAAGGAGTTCTTCAGAGAGGAAATATGACATAGATCACAAATTTGGGTTTATAGAGAAAGGAAGACCATAAGAGGATAAAAAACTTTCATTGACATAAAATTGACATGGGACATTGTATTTCTTTAAGTTGTACAACATGATTTATGTATACACTGCTATGAGTACCACAATAAGTTTAGTTAACACACATAATTACATTTTTTTTCTTCTGATGAGAACTTCTAAGATCTACCCTTTGGAAACTTCTAAATGTACAATACAGTTTTGTTAACTAGAGTCACTATGCTGTGCACTACATCCCCAGGACTTACTCATCTTATAACTAGAAGTCTGTAACTTCTGACACCCTTCACTCACTTCATCTAACCACCTTGCCCCGCTCTGGCAATCACTCTCTGTACCTGAGTTTGGTGGTGGTGTTGTTTTAAAGACTCAACATGTAAGTATACTCATGTAGTACAGGTAAACCTGGAACAACATGGGTTAAAACTACTTGGGTCCACTTGTACAGAGATATTTTTCAACAAATACACACAGGATCACATGATCTGTAGCTGGATAAATCCACAAATGGGAAAACTTCAGAATCAGAGCGCTGACTATGGGAATTCAGCATCCACAGATTTCAGTATATGCAGAAGCTCCTGGAACCAATCCTCCGTGGAAACAGTGGGACAAGTGGATTTGTCTTTCTGACTTATTTCACTTAGCATAATGTCCTCAAGGTCTATCCATGTTGAGGCAAATGCCAAGATTTCCATCTTTCTTTATGGTTGTATAATATTGAATAATATGCCACATATACCACATGTTTGTTAGATCCACTCATCCATCAATGGACACTTAGGTTGTGTCCATATCTTGAATATTGTAAATAATGCTGCAATAAACCTGAGATACAGATATCCTTTTGAGATGATGATTTCACTCCCTGTGGATAAATACACAGAGGTGGAATTGCTGGACCATATGGAAGTTCCTTTTTGAATTTTGTAAGGATTCTCCATCATTTACCATAGTAGTTGTAACAATGTACACTCCCACCAACAGTGCACAAGGGGTCCCTTTTCTCCACAACTTCACCAACACTTATTTCTTGGCTGTTTCACAACAGACACTGTAACATGTGTGAGGTGGTATCTCACAGTGCTTTTTTTTTCTAACTTTTTATTTATTTTTGGCTGCAATGTGTCTTCGTTGCTGCATGTGGGCTTCCTCTAGTTGCAGTGAGCAGGGGCTAGTCTTTTGTTGTGGTGCGTGGGCTTCTCACTGTGGTGGATTCTCTTGTGGTGGAGCACGGGCTCTATGCGTGCAGCCTTCGGTAGTTGCAGCACGCAGGCTCGATAATTGCAGCACACAGGCCCTAGAGTGCATAGGCTTCAGCAGTTGTGTCGCATGGGCTCAGTAGTTGCGGTGCAGGATGTAGGGCGCACAGGCTTCAGTAGTTGTGGCACTCGGACTCAGAAGTTGTGGCTCATGGGCTCTAGAGCACAGGCTCAGTAGTGTGGCGCAGGGCCTTAGTTGCTCTGCAGCACGTGGGACCTTCCCGGATCAGGGATCTAACCCACGTCCCCTGCAGTGGCAGGTGGATTATTTTTTTTTTAATAAATGTATTTCTTTTATTTATTTATTTTTGGCTGCGTTGGGTGTTTGTTGCTGCATGCAGACTTCCTCTAGTTGCCGTAAGCAGGGGCTCTCTTCGTTGTGGTGCACGGGCTTCTCATTGCAGTGGCTTCTCTTGTTGCGGAGCATGGGCTCTACGCACGCGGGCTTCAGAAGTTGTGGTTCACGGGCTCTAGGGTGCAGGCTCAGTAGTTGTAGCTCACAGGCTTAGTTGCTCCACGGTATGTGGGATCTTCCCAGACCAGGGCTCGAACCCATGTCCCCGCACTGGCAGGTGGATTCTCAACCACTGCGCCAGCAGGGAAATCCTCATTGTGGTTTTGATTTGCATTTCCCGACCATTAGTGATATTGAGCATCTTTTCACGTAGCTGTTGCCCATATGCATGTCTTCTAAGGAACAATAGTAACTGTATACTCCATTATGCATTTTTAAAATTTATTTATTTATTTATTTTTGGCTGCATTGTGTCTTCATTGCTGCATGTGGGCTTTCTCCAGTTGTGGCGAGCAGGAGCTACTCTTTGTTGAGGTGTACAGGCTTCTCATTGCAGTGGCCTCTCCTGTTGCGGAGCGCAGGCTCTAGGTGCACAGGCTTCAGTAGTTGTGGCATGCAGGCTCAGTAGTTGTGGCTCACGGCTCCAGAGCACAGGCCCAGCAGCTGTAGCACATGGGCTAGCTGCTCCACGGCATGTGGGATCCTCCCAGACCAGGGCTTGAACCTGTGTCCCCTGCACTGGCAGGCAGACTCGCAACCACTGCACAACCAGGGAAGCCCCATTATGCATTTTTAAACACACCCATTTATGTATGCTTATGTAAAATTAAAATAAATGAGAACAATAATACAATGCAGGAGAGATAGCAATTAGGATTTTTTTAAATTATAAGGTATTCAAACTACCAAGGCAGCCATACAGTGTTATATGAAAGTGGACTTCAATCAGATGTAAATATAGAGTGCAACCTCTAGCACAACTACATAAAAAAAAATAAAAAGAAAACGAGTATATCTGATATGCTAACAAGGAGAGAAAATGCAATCATACAAGATACTCGATCTAAACAATAAAAACAAGAGTGGAAGACTAACATAGGAACAAAGAATAAGGGCAATGGTAGAAAATGGTAACAAATACATTAAATATTTATCTAACTATATCAATATATTAAACACTGATAGTCTCAATGCACCAATGAAAAGAGAGATTATCAGAGTGAATCCATAAGCAGGAGTCAGCTACATGTTCTCTCAAAACAACCCACTTTACTTATTTATTTATTTTACGATTTTATTGGAGTATAATTGGTTTACAATGTTGTGTTAGTTTCTGCTGTATAACAAAGTGAATCAGCTATCTGTATACGTATATCCCCATATTCCCTCCCTCTTGAGCTTCCCTCCCACCCTACCTATTCCACCCCTCCAGGTCGTCACAAAGCATCGAGCTGATCTCCCTGTGCTATGCAGTTGCTTCCAACTAGCTATTTACTTTACATTTGGTAGTGTATATATGTCAATGCTACTCTCTCACTTCGTCCCAGCTTACCCTTCCCCCTCCCCGTGTCCTCAAGTCCATTCTCTACATCTGTGTCTTTATTCCTGTCATGCTCCTAGGTTCATGAGTACCATTTTTTTAAGATTCCATGTATATGCATTAGCATATGGTATTTGTTTTTCACTTTCTGACTTACTTCACTCTGTATAACAGACTCTAGGTCCATCCACCTCATTACAAATAACTCAATTTTGTTCCTTTTTATGGCTGCGTGATATTCCATTGTATATATGTACCACATCTTCTTTATCCATTCAACTGTTGATGGGCATTTAGGTTGCTTCCATGTCCTGGCTATTGTAAATAGTGCTTCAATGAACACTGTGGTACATGTAGTTTTTTGAATTCTGGTTTTCTCAGGGTATATGCCCAGTAGTGGGATTGCTGGGTCATATGGTAGTTATATTTTTAGTTTTTCAAGGAACCTCCATACTGTTCTCCATAGTGGCTGTATCAACTTACTGTGTGCGCGCTTTCTCTAGTTCCAGCGAACAGGGGCTACTCTTCATTGCGGTGCGCAGGCTTCTCATTGTGGTGGCTTCTCTTGTAGAATACGGGATCTGGGCACACGGACTTCCATAGTAGCAGCACACAGGCTCAGTAGTTGTGGTCACAGGCTTAACTGCTCTGTGGCACGTGGGATCTTCCTGGACCAGGGATCGAACCCATGTTCCCCGCATTGGCAGGTGGATTCTTAACCAATGCACCACAAGTGAAGTCCAGAAACCCACTTTAAATACAAATATGAGAGAATTCCTTGGCAGTCCTGTGGTTAGGACTTGGCACTTTCACTGCTTTAGCCCAGGTTCAATCCCTGGCCAGGGAACTAAGACACTGCAAGCTGTGGCACAGCCAAAAAAAAAAAGAAAAAAAAATCCACCTATACATGATCTCATCGACAGATTTGGAAAACCAGATCTGGCAAAATCCAACACCCATTCATGATCAAAATCTCCATCTCCTAGTAAACTAAAAACGGAAAAAAAAACTTTAACTTGACAATCTAAGTAAAACCCTATAACTATCATCTTTACCAGATGAAAAACTAGAAACTTTCCCAATAAGATGAAGAAGGCAAGGATGTTCCCTCTGGCAACTCCCTTTCAACTTTATACTAGAAGTCATAATTAATGTACTGAGAAGAGAAAGTTATATAAAAGTTATACTGATCGGGAAGGAAGGAATCAAACTGCCTTCATTCTCAGGTGATATAACTAGCTATGTAAAAATCAAAATATACGCCAAATAAACCCCAAAACAAATCCTGGAACTTGGAAGCAATTATAGCAAGGTGTTAGGATACAAGGATACTATACAAAACTCAATCACTTTCCAATACATCAAGAATAAACAAGTGAAATTTGAAATTAAAAACACAAGATCATGTACATTAACACCCCCCTAAACAAGTGGAGAGAGAAAGGAAGAAACAATTATAAATCTACCAAGACATATACAAGATTTACACGAGGGAGGACTTCCCTGGTGGCGCAGTGGTTAAGAATCTGTCTGCCATTGCAGGGGACATGGGTTTGATCGCTGATCCATTAAGATCCCACATGCTGTGGAGCAACTAAGCCTGCGAGCCACAACTACTGAGCCCATGTGCCACAACTACTGAAGCCCATGTGCCTAGAGCCCATGCTCCGCAACAAGAGAAGCCAGCGCAATGAGAAGCCTGCACACCGCAATGAAGAGTAGCCCCTGCTCGCCGCAACTAGAGAAAGCCCGCGCGCAGCAAGAAAGACCCAACGCAGCCAAAAATAAATAAATATAAAAAGAAAAAAAATCTACATAAGGGAAACTCTAAAACTCTGATGAAGAAATCAAAGAACTAAATAAATGGAACTAAATAAATTGAAAGATATTCACATTCAACAATATGAAGACCCAGTACTGTCAAGAAGTCAGTTCTTCCCAATTTCACCTAGACTGCACCTAGATTCAATGCAATCCAAATCTAAATCCCAGCAAATTATTTTGTGGATATAAGTAAATTGATCCTAAAGTTTATACAGAGAGGCAAAAGTCCCAGAATAGCCAACACCATTCTGAAGAACAAAGGTCGCACACTGACACTACTCAACTTCAAGACTTAGTATCTTAAAAAGAAAAAGAAAGAAAAAAAGAAAAAGGAAAAGGAAAACAAGATTTAGTATCTAATGTAATCAAGCCTGGGAATTCCCTGGCATGCCTTGGTTAGGACTCCGAACACTCACTGCTGAGGGCCCAGGGTTCAATCCCTGGTTGGGGAACTAAGAACTTACAAGCTGTGTGGCATGGCCAAAAAAAAAAAAAAAAAATGTAATCAAGCCAGTGTGGTATTGTTGAAAGGATAGAGAAACTGATCAATGAACAGTATTGAGAGCGCAAAAACAGATCCACAGAAATACACTCATCTGACTTTTGACAGATGACAAGTGCAATACAAAGGGAAAAAAATGAAGTCTTTTGAATAAATAGTACTGGAACAACTGAACATCACATGCCAAGACATGAATTCTGGACACAAACCTTACACCCTTCACAAAAAATTAACTCAAGATGGATCATGGACCTAAAAGTTAAGTACAAAAAACCCTTAAAATTCAGCACGAAAACAACAACCTAAATACAAAATGAGCAAAACACCTTAACAGACACCTTATTAAAAGAAGATATACACATGACAATTTAGCATATACAAAGATGCACGGAAATGCAAATTAAACTCAAAAGCAGATACCAATACATACCTATAAAAATAGCCAAAATCCAAACACTGACAACACCAAATGCTGGTAAGGGTGTGGAGCAACAGGTATTTCATTCATTGCCGATTGGAATGCTTAATGGTAGCATCCACTTGGAAAGGCAGTTTGGTAGTTTCTTACTAAACTGAACGTAATCTTATATCCTCCAGCAACTGTACTCTGTGGTATTTATAGAAAGGAATAGAAAATGGACCTACACACAAAAAGCTTTAAACAGATATTTACAGTAGCTTTATTCATAACTTTCAAAACTTGGAAGTAATCAAGAAGTCCTTCAGTAGATGAATGGATAAACATGATACATCCAGAGAAGAGCAACATTATTTACAACTAAACTGCAATGAGCTATCAAGTCATGAAAAGACATGTAGAAAACTTAAAATGCATGTTACTATGTGAAAGAAGCCAAGATGAAAAGGCTACATACTGTATGAGTCCAAGGATATGACATTCTCAAAAAGGGGAAAATAACGAGACAGTAAAAAAGTAATCAGGGGATACCAAGGAGTACGGGGGAAGAAGGGATGAACAGGTGGGGCATGGAGAATTTTTAGTTCAAAAATGGAACACATTCTGTATGATACTATAATGGTGAATACATGTCATTATACATTTATCAAAGCCCACAGAATGTACAACACCATGAGTGAACCCTATCGCAAACTTTAGATTTTGAGTGATAATGATGTGTTCGTGTAGGTTCATCAATTTTAACACTCAGATGGGGGATTTTTGATTCAATGCAATCCCTATCAAAAACAATGACGCCTTCAAGAAAGAGAAAAATTCAGACTCAAATTCACATAGACTCTCAAGGGATTCAATACAGCCAAAGCAATTGTGAAAAACAACAAAGTTGAAGGATTCACAACACATGAATTCAAACTTTCTTACAAGCCACAGTAAGCAAAACAGCATAAAATGCTACTGGCATAAAGACAGATATATACTCCAATGGAATAGAACAGAGACTAGAGTGTCTAAAAATCAGCCCTCAGATATAGGATGCAATAATTACTAACAAGAATATGATTTCCATTGAATAAGGACAGCCTTTTCAACAAACGGCGCTGGGAAAACCGGATACCCACATGCACAACAATGAAATTAGAACCTTACCTAACACCATACACAAAAATTCACTCAAAATATATCAAAGGCCTAAACGTAAGAGCTAACACTAAAAAGTTTTTAGAAAAAACAAACAAGAAAAGCTTCAAAACGTTGGATTCAGCCATGATTTCTTGCCTTTGACAACAAAGGCAAAAGCAACAAAACAAAAAATAAACAAATTGGACCTCATAAAAATGAACAATTTTGGTCGCATACCTTTAATTTACACAAACGTATGTGTCATTATAGCCCAAGAAAGCTGGGGGAAGAAAGGAAAAAATGAAAAACTTTTTTTAACATCAAAGGACACTATAAACACAGTAAGAAAGAAACCACAGATTGGGAGAAAACATTTCCAAAACACGTATATAAAAAGGGATTCCTATCCAGAATCTATGGATAAATCTGTAATTCAACAACAACCATGGGAGAAAACATTTCCAAAACACGTATATAAAAAGGGATTCCTATCCAGAATCTATGGATAAATCTGTAATTCAACAACAACCATGGGAGAAAACATTTCCAAAACACGTATATAAAAAGGGATTCCTATCCAGAATCTATGGATAAATCTGTAATTCAACAACAACCATGGGAGAAAACATTTCCAAAACACGTATATAAAAAGGGATTCCTATCCAGAATCTATGGATAAATCTGTAATTCAACAACAACCATGGGAGAAAACATTTCCAAAACACGTATATAAAAAGGGATTCAGGGCTTCCCTGGTGGCGCAGTGGTTGCGCGTATGCCTGCCGATGCAGGGGAACCGGGTTCGCGCCCCGGTCTGGGAGGATCCCACATGCCGCGGAGTGGCTGGGCCCGTGAGCCATGGCCGCTGAGCCTGCGCGTCCGGAGCCTGTGCTCCACAACGGGAGAGGCCGCAACAGAGGGAGGCCCTCATACCACAAAAAAAAAAAAAAAAAAAAAAAGGGATTCATATCCAGAATCTATGGATAAATCTGTAATTCAACAACAACCAAAAAACCAACTTGATTAATAAATAAAAAAGGACTTGAACAGATATTTTTCTAAAGCTGTACAAATGGCCAATAAGCACACTGAAAGAGAAGTAACTGAAATGAGAAAAATATACCATTTCACCCCCATTAGGATGGCTATGATGAAAAGAACAGAAAATAACAGGGACCTCCCTGGCAGTCCAGTGGTTAAGATTGCACGCTGTCACTGAAGAGGGAGCAGGTTCCATCCCTGGTCATCACTTCTTGGGGAACTAAGATCCTGCATGCCCCCCGGCAAGGCCAAAACAAAACAAAACAAGAGAACAGAAAATAACAGATGCTGGCACATCCTGGGTGGAGCAGTGGTTAAGACTCTGTGCTTCTAACGCAGGGGGTCAGGGTTCAATTCCTGGTCAGGGAACTAGATCCCACATGCATGCCACAACTAACAGTTCACATGCCACAACTAAAGAGTCTGCAAGCCGCATCTAAGGAATGAGCGAGCCGCAACTAAGGAACCTGCCTGCCACAACTAAGATTTGGCAAAACCGAAATAAATAAATAAATGTTACAAAAATAAAAAGAGACAAAAAAAACGGATGCTGGCATGGATATAGAGAAATTGGAATCTTGAAAAAAGGTCTTGCAAAAACATCTTATGGTCCGTTTTAGTACTAACCATGTCAGTGACAACACTGTCACACAGTCAAGCACAAAAATATGTCAGGTAGAAGAATTGAGCAAAACTTGGGTACCATTCATTTGGACAGTCACCTGGCCAAAGAGGGTAAACAAGGAGGGATCGATCAGGCGGATGGCAAGACTACTGACCATGACAGTCTCCCAAGTCAACAGAAATAAAAGCAAAAATAAACAAATGGGACCTAATCAAACTTATAAGCTTTGGCACAGCAAAGGAAACCATAAAGAAAACAAAAAGATATCTTATTTCCAAATAATGTGACTGACAAAGGCTTAATCTCCAAAATATATAAACAGCTATACAACTCAATAACAAAAAACAAACAACCTAGGAGACCTAAATAAACATCTCTCTAAAGCAAAAACACAAATGGGCAATAGCACATGAATATAGGCTCATCATCGCTAATTTTCAGAAAAATACAAATCAAAACTATTCAATAAAATGAGGTACAACCTCACACAACTCAGAATGGCCATCATTAAAAAGCCTACAAGTAACAAGTGTAGGAGAGGGTGTGGAGAAAAAGGAAACCTCTTACGCTGCTGCTGGGACTGTAAATTGGTACAGCCACTATGGAGAACAGTATGGAGGTTCCTCAAAAAACGAAAAACAGAGTTACCATATATTCCAGCAATCCCATTCCTCACCATATATCCAGAGAAAAACATGGTTTGAAAGGATACATGCACCCCAATGTTCAATGCAGCACTGTTTACAATAGCCAAGACATGGAAGCAACCTAAATGTTCATCGACAGTTAAATGGATAAAGAAGATGTGGTGCTTATATACCATGGAATATTACTCAGCCATTAAAACGAATGAAATAATGCCATTCACAGCAACATGGATAGACCTACAGATTGTCATACTGAGTAACGTTAAGTCACAAAGAGAAAGATATGCAGAATCTTTAAAAAAAGTTGATACATATAAACCTATTTAGAAAACAGAAACAGACTCACGGACTTAGAGAATGAACTTGTGGTTGCCAGGAGGGAAGGGTGAAGGGGATGGATAGTTAGGGAGTTTGGAACTGACATGTACACACTGCTGTATTATAAATGGATAACCAGGGACCTACTGTACAGCAAATATTAAAACAAAATTGTAAATCAACAATACTTCAATAAAATTAAAAACAATCAACAAAAAAAGACTACTGACCCTGAATCCTTAGCTGCAACTTTGGGGCTACTGGTGTTCAGGCACTAAGGACTAGGGATGCACTCTGCCTAGCCATAGTAACCACAGCACATAACCAAGGAATTTAAGAAGAAAGCCCATGTTCCAGATGTGAGGACAGAGCTGCCCTTGGGGAAGAGAAGAAAGGAAGAACCTAGCTCAGAGGATAGGGGTGGGTGTGAGGGCCTTACCCAGCATGCATACAACTGCAAAGTTCTCCAGCATGACATCAAGGTAAAGGTGTATCTGAACCTCATCAAGAAGACACCATTCCTCCCAGGAGAAGTACACGGCCACATCCTCAAAGGTCACACTGCCCTGGTAAACAGGGACAAACAAAACCATGAACAGTCTCACTCCTGAAAACCCACAATCCATCTTCCC
>NC_041230.1:5252837-5286021 GCF_002837175.3 Physeter macrocephalus
AGAACCTAGCTCAGAGGATAGGGGTGGGTGTGAGGGCCTTACCCAGCATGCATACAACTGCAAAGTTCTCCAGCATGACATCAAGGTAAAGGTGTATCTGAACCTCATCAAGAAGACACCATTCCTCCCAGGAGAAGTACACGGCCACATCCTCAAAGGTCACACTGCCCTGGTAAACAGGGACAAACAAAACCATGAACAGTCTCACTCCTGAAAACCCACAATCCATCTTCCCGCACATTTTCCCTACTGCCCAATGAGATGGAGCCACTTGAGACCTGGGGAAGAAAACCTCCCACCTCTGATCTGAACCTCTCATTGCCTCCAGAACACACAGGCAGTCATTTGAAGCCGAAATCCTGCTCTTCTGTGCTGTTTATTCTCACCAGAAAATAAAGGAGACCTGCACTTACCTAAACCAACTCAACCTCACCTCAAAGTACTTCCACATACTAGTATGGGTTCTAGGAGTAACCTTCCATATTCCCTCCATAGAACGTCTGGGCTTGCACTCAGTACCCAGAGCATGAGGTTCTCCAAGGTCCCAAAACCAAAAAGCTAGTAAAATGGCAGGTGAAGAGCCCTAAGACACCTCAAATACAGAGAATGTGTGCGTGGGTGTCAAAACAAGTGAGGGATTGTGACAACCTCCATTTACCAAAAGTGCTTCTGCAGCCCTGGGAATCTGTGGGAACAAGAAGGCTATAGAAGAAAGTGACCATGGTGGTACTCCAGGGGCTCAGGCCTTCCATGGCCCCATGGCGGTACCAGAGCCAGGTAACCTCGGGCTGACTGGCTAATCTCCCCTCCCTGCCTCCGTCCCCAGTGCTACCGTTTATCACTTGTGACCTTGGAAAAGCCACAACTTCACTGTGACTCAAAGTCGTCATCACCCACCTACAGTCTTTTCTTCCACTGAACAGGCTTTGGAGAATTTTTTAAAGCCTAACTCATATCGTGTCCTTCCTTTGATCAAAACTCTCCACCGCTCCGAGGGCCCTAAGAAGAAAGGTACAACCTCTCAGTTACCACTCCAGATGCAGCCTGGCCTCAAACTTGGTTCCTCGCAGAAACAAGACGTAGTACACGTCCCCGGAATGTTCCTGCTTCAGTAGCATCTCCAAGCCTCACTCACAACGCATATACTGGTGGTTAGAAATAGATAAACCAGCCCTGAAGCCCTCACTGTCGTAGACCAGACGTGACCAAGCGCCGCTCACTCGGGGCGTTCATATTTCGGTGGGGAAACGGGCAGGCGAGAACCCGGAGACCGCAGCGTTTACCTGAGGTGGGTCTGTCAGAGCAGGCGCCGCCATCGGAGCCTTTTGGTGGAGCGGAGCGGCGACAGCCCAGCAACCGGGTCGGAGTCGGCACGGTTACTCCCCGCAAGCGGCGGCGTCCTCCCCGACGCTAAGACCCGCCCCAGTGTAGTGCTCACAAACCCTCCACTTCCGCCTCCTGGGCCCCTCACCTCGTTCCCAACACCGCACAGCGGAGCTATTGACGAGGTCTACAGCCTCAACAACAATCAAAATGTCCGCCACGGAGACACCGGAACTCCCCCTCCCTGATGTTCCGCTCCCGGAAATGCCTTTTCTAGATTTTCATTGGATGAACGTTCCCTTAGCGCAAGTTCTTCTGGGTAATGTAGTTCCAAGGCCTGAAGCAGTGGCGCCCCACACTGGAAGCACCAGGAAAAAAGCCTAACAGCACAGAGAAGAGCGCTGGGAAATCAGCTGGTGCGGGGGGCGGCGAGGAAGCGGCTCCATCCCTCTTAAGGTCTGGGTGGGGATACATGAGGGAAAGGGGGGGATACTTCAGAGCATTTATTTAATCTCAGACTCCTTGAAGCCAAACCACGTCGACATCCAGCGGTAACTAGAAGTAAATAATCATCCTATTGCTCTTGAAATGCATGCACCCTGAAGTGCTAGAGTCATTTTATAAGTTATGGTCAGGGACAAGAAAAAAAACAGGACCCTGACTGGGAATCTGGAAAGGAGATATTGGGCAGGCCTGATGCAGCTAAACAAGAGGGAAAGCACTGCTTTTGGTCCCACCAGCAAAGGCCCTCCTGGCTGCATAGTCAGTGATTGTGCCCAAGTCAGTGAGAAACACTGACGGATGATCTGGCCACCCAGAATGGCTGTATTCTTGCTCTATGTACATCCCTGTCCCACCAGTCTGATTCACCTGCACCCTAGTCACATGCCTGACCTTCCCTGTTAATCATAAGGTCTAATCAGTCAATGCTTACCTTCTTGCCCTAGCCACAGGTAGTGATTGTTCTAATCGTTAGATCATAACTTCTTCACATTGATAGTTTATCAAAGGGGCTGTGAGTGCTGTTCTCCTGTGATGGTTTCCCTGAGAACTGATGAGCCAACCTCACATCAATTCCCTCTAAATCAGGTAACCTCCTTCTGCTCCCCAGTAAAAAAGCACTGCAGTCACATTCTGCCTCCTGTCTGCAGACCATGGTGGGAGTGTGTCTCCAGGACCTTGCTCTGGATAAGTAAGATCCCCTATCCATTAAACCATTGATGTCTCTGTCCTTGTCTCCGGGCTCTTTCTTTGGTCTTCAAGCTGGGCAATTATTCATATATTATCCTGCCTCTGGGACAAGACCACTTACTCTCTCCCAGCTGATCAGTGTCTCCAGCCTCCACCACTCCCGCCCTGCTGTGGCACCACTCCACAGGGAGAAGGCAGGGCCAGTGTGGCTTCTCTGCGTGTATGGTGGAGTGGGTGAGCTGTGGCCAAACACCTACCGTCAGAGATGTGGGCTGCTTCTCATGTACCAGTGGAGCAAGTTCCCACAATGGTCACCGCAGCCCCACCTGGGCTCTGCCCTGGGACTGGGTTGCCTCTTCATCCATAAATGGAGTCTTTCCCTGGTCTTGACTGCCCCAGATCCAGCAACATGTTGGGGCATGGAGTTAGTGGAGCCAGAGCATTTCTTCTGCTCTGGCTGGGGTGTGAGGTGAACCTGCTTACTGGAAACCGGCAGCTGCTGAAGCAGACCTCTCTCTGCCCGGCCCCAGGGCCAAGTGGGAGCATGCACACTCCTTCCAAACAGAGTCCAGGCTCCTCCAACCTTTCTCTCTGTCCCGCTGGTCCTCCAACCAGTAAGGAGGCTTGCCTCTACCACAAAGAACCTAGGACCTGGTCACCCAGTCTGTGGCTCGATCAGCTCACTGCCCAGGGTGGGTGTCTGCCCATGTGATCTCCCTTCTCCTCTGAGTCCCGCATCTCTAGATCCAAGTGCTTTTCTTCTCTTCCTGCCGGATTACGTGTGTATGATGCTTACAGCCTTGGTTGTACAGGAGTCCTTCTGCCAGTTTCCAGTTAGTTTTCAGTGAAGATTGTTCCACCGTAGATGTATTTTTGATGTGTTCATGTGGAGAAATGAGCTCATGTCCTCTTACACTGCCACCTTGGTTTCCTCTCAGCTGGTCCATAATGAACAACCATGAGAAATGAACCTATATTGTTTGGAGGACAAAAGGTCACTTCCTTCAACACCAGAGACTGACAAAGGCTCCCTCTTTGCCTAAGCTTTAGTCAGACTCCTCTGAGCGTTCTTTCCCACAGATCTTGGTCTTTGACCCATCCTTGCAGGGTCTGCTTAGCCAAGTTTTATCAAGAAATCTGCAAAGCCCACTTAGTAAGAATAACTCCCTCAGTTATATCTGATCAAACACCCACTTCCTATCCTCGATATCTGACCTCTATGGCAAGATTGTTAAGTTGGTTTACCAAGAACACCCCTTACCCTGTTTTCTGTTGGTAATTTCCCATCCACTGACCCATTCACTCTACTCCTTGGCTCTAAATCCTCAGCTGTCTTAAAGTTGAACTCAATATATCACCTATATTGTCAGAAGCTTGACACCTATCCAAAATATTGATAGTTCTGAATAAAGAATTCCTTACCATTTTAACAAGTGTCAGAATAAATTTTTCCCTTAACACTGTTAAATCCATTTCAGTCAAACATAAATCTACTTTCTGTAGACAAGGACAGAGTATTGGGAGGATCCTTACACACCACCAAAAACGGCACCTAGGGAGCCACCTGGGCACTGAGGGACTTGGATCACACATGTACCCTCCACAGTCCTCTAAATCCATAGGAGGTATTGATAATATCCCCATTTCAGACCTGAAGAAATGGAAGGGCTGAGAGGGGACTTCCTCAAGGTCACAACCCCAGAGGGGACTCAGACAGAATCCACAAAGAGGTCTCTAGACTCTGCAGCCTCTGCTCCTTGCTGTGGCTGCTCAAAGGGAACAAATGCTGTGAAGGTGATTTGAAAAGTCCCATTTCCTACCCAAGGAACTGTGGGAGGGGACCCAGGGTGTTCAGATGGAACAGGAATCAGAAAGGTCACAGAGGGCACTGGGGTTGTAGCTTAGGTGGTAACAGGGTGGGAGGATGTAGGGGCATTTATCCTGCAGCAAATGGACCATTTCTTGAGAGGAAACTGTGGCCCACATACAGGGTATCTTCTGCTCTGCTTGTGAACCCCCAGCAATGGACTAGGAATTGGGATTCAATGTTAGGTCACCTGGTTCAGGTCACAAGCAGTCTGGTCACTGTAGTCCTCTTTCACTCCCCAAGCAGGTTTGGGGACTCAAAGAACACCTTGTCCATCCTGACACCCTCTGTCCCCTTCTCCCCAAGAGCCCCGCTCATTCCTTCCACCCCATGCTGATGGACAGGACTATCTTTTCACTGGGAACAAACATTGATGGCTTTCCTGTGAATGACCCCACTTATCTACCCAAGCCGCCCAGTGCTCAGAATCTATTATTATTTTTCCCATTTGTGAAAGGAGGGGTCTGCAGTTCAGAGAGTCTGAAGGACTTCCAGAATGGCATTCAGCTGCCATCCCTTTGATGAGAGTGCATCCTCTACACTGCACAGGTGCACTGGCTTCTCTTCTGCACCTCCCTGCACAGAATCTATCAGCTGTGTCCCAACCATGAACTACCCACACCTCACATCTGCATCCACACCAGGGCCTCCAGCTCCACCTCCCCCAGTGTACATCTCCCTGCAAACACCTTCCCTTTTGTGAAGTTGTTCACAGGGACAGCAGCACGAACCCAACAAACCACACAGGGTCTTCAGCATCGCCCCAAATATGACACGTACCTCCACCATATGCCATATGCAGTGATTTGTTTCCAAGGTCGTGTCCGTGTTCTTCATGAACCCACTTCAGAATGTGCCTGGGTACAAATTGTCCTGGTAAGTATTTCAAACCCTGTGAGGGTCCCTGAAGGACAAAGAATGTCCACTGCAGCACTCTCCCTGTAACCAAGGCTCTTCCTAACCCCCTCACCCAAATCCTTACTGCTTCTCTTACCCACCAGAAAAACATAAATCACCGAATGATTGCTAATCAGCAAGAACGTGCCCACAACTCCTCAGGACTCACCCTTGACAAACCTTCGTCCAAATGCTAAGGGCTGAATGCAGGCTGACACCTCACATAAACCCTGTAAAACCCCACCCCAAATCCTTTGCTTGATAAAGCTGCTCACACGTATGAATCTCCATCTTGTAACAAGGTGGTGACCCAGTCCCTGAACCGAACACCATCAGTGCATCATCAAACTTGCAGTGATGTGGGAGAGGCTATTCCTTCTAAGCCAGTCTGCACCCACCTCATCACACGGATCCACGAGAACTGTGTGATTGTGTGTGGCCCACATGCGAGAATGTTGAGCATCCCTATCACACGCCTGTCCCACAATCTACCTGGAGTGTTTGGGTGGCCACACCTGCCATGCTGGGTCAGCATCTCCCATTTTATTTTCCCAAGAACGTTTCATTTCTGTCACACATCTTTTGTGCTGTGGTACATGAGCTTGTACATCCAGGCTGCACTGAAGGGTGTTAGCATTCAAAATCTAACACACTGTTTCCCCAGTTGTGCTGATATGCAGTAATATTTAGAATACTTTCATGTGCAATAAACTTACCAGAGTTATGTGAGGGCTCTTTTACTTTAGAAATACATGCTAAGAAATTATGTATTCAATGACATGATACCTGGAATTATAAATTTAAAAACCAATACGTACATGATGTTACACAAGCATAAAAATGTGCATGATATGATAAATGATCTAACATACGGGTAGGATCCAACAGTCATTCCATCTATATAAACATTTGAAAATAGTCGTCACAAAAGTAGAATATGTTCTTGCATCAGTAATTTTTAAAAAATATTTATTTACTTGGCTGCATAGGGTGTTAGTTGTGGCATGTAGGATTTTTCATTTCTGCGCCCGGGCTCCGCTCTAGTTGTGGCACGCGGGCTTAGTTGCCCTGCGGCATATGGGGTCTTTGTTCCCTGACCAGTGATCCAACCCGGGTCCCCTGCATTGGAAGGCGGATTCTTAAACATTGGACCACGAGGGAAGTCCCTTGCAACAGCAATTTTAATGTTGAGGATGAGTTAAAAATGGCAGGAGGAAACTGGTTTCAGGGGTGTGCACAAGTATCAGAATGTCAAAATGTACATTTCAAATACTTTCAATTTATTCTAAGTCAACTATACATCCATGAAACGATTCTTAAAACAAATATGTAAAACCTGTCACTTTATAATCATTCTACTATGGTAACTACATTCTTAAAATTATTTGCTGCTGCTGAACCTGTAAGGTGGAAAAAGTATACAATGGTGGCCTACTGGCAATGCTTCCCAACTCCGTGTTCGGTGACATTATGTTGGCAATTTGACATTGGCTATGGTGGGAAATTGGCAAACACTACAAAACAGGGCTTAATTTACTGTGTAATTGAATGTCTGGACTTAGGACTGAGGTAGCATACGTTAATAATGCAGATTTATCTTAAACATGTATAATGTATGTAGTCATTACATCATGCATAGTAAAAAAATTGAGGAAAACATGAGAACCTATGCTTTCACCATTCCAAATTACAATTACATTCAGAAAAAAGTCACTCACATTATTGGTGAATGAGTGAAATCTCACAGATGTCTTTGTTGTTTCCCTGATCTCCTATTTGTCAAAAAAAAAGAGAAAATAGGCAAATCTCACAAAATAAAAGTAGGCAAAAGATAGGAAGAGAAATTTAACCAGACAGGACACACACTAAGTCCTGGTTAGGACTTAGTTTGCATGATATGAAGACAAAATGCTAAGATGCCTAGATGTTTCAACCAACACCTGTAATATAATACAGTTACACTTTGAATGAGTTAATGTGAAAAATTATATGTAAATATAATTTCTATACATTTTGAAGTATGGATTTTTGGTTATACTTCAAGTTTGTTGCTAAAAATATTTTTAATAACTATAAACATATGTGAAAATGAGGGCTGAACACTCCATTGTCTTCAAGAAAGAAGGGTGAAGTTGGAGAGCTGAAAGCAGAGGTGGTTTTTGATCTTCTGTTCACTTGCTGTTAATTGGGAAGAAGGACTTTATTATGGATCTCAAACTCTTCATCTGTGAAGGAATTATCTTTCTGCTTCCTCTGTTCATGGGTATGAAGTGAGCATTAAATGCAATAATATATGGGAATGAATAAAGAGCATTTTTTGAGAAAAAAAAATACACCTCAACATCAAGAATCCTGAGAGAAGGGGATTCCCTGGTGGTGCAGCGGTTAAGAATCCGCCTGCCAATGCAGGAACACGGGTTCGAGCCCTGGTCTGGGAAGATCCCACATGCAGCGGAGCAACTAAGCCTGTGCGCCACAACTACTGAGCCTGCACTCTACAGCCTGCGTGCCACAACTACTGAAGCCTGCATGCCTAGAGCCCGTGCTCCGCAACAAGAGAAGCCACCACAATAAGAAGCCTGCACACCGCAACGAAGAGTAGCCCCTGCTCGCTGCAACTAGAGAAAGCCCAGGCACAGCAACAGAAGACCCAACGCAGCAAAAAAAAATGATTAATTAATTATTTTTTTAAAAAAAAGAATGCTGAGAGAAATGCAATTAAAATCATAATAATTTCATAGTGCCATTTTACAGTCTTCATTGGAGATGTCCACCTGCATTAAGACAGCTTTTAAGTTAGGTTGGTCAAGTGTGGGTCCCAAAGAAGGGTGGGCAAGTTCTTGCTGATTAACAATCATTGTTTGGTGACTTACATTTTTCGGTGGTGGTGGGGGAGGATCACTGAGATGATGGGTAGAGGGGTTAGGAGGAAGAGCCTTGGGGACCAGGCCACATGAGGGCCACAGTGGACATTCTTAGTCCTCAGTGTCCCTCACACTGCCCAGAACATGAGTGGGTCAACTGCATAATGGGGCAACAGGGACATCCTGATGTGGGTTTATGAAGAAGATGGACAGGACCTTGGAAACGAATCACTGCATATGGTGGTAGAGCCCATGTCAAATCTGGGGTAACACCAATGACCCAGTCTAGAGTGCCTGGCTTAGTGCTGCTGTCCCTGTGAAGAACTTCCCAAGTGGGAGGGTGTTTCCGGGCGATGTGCACTGGTGGAAATGAAGCTGGAGACCCTAGTTGAGATGGAGATGCCAGGTGTTGGTGGTTCATGGTCAGGACACAGCAAATGGATGCCCTGCTCGGAGGGGCAGGAGAGAAGCCAGTGGATGGGTGCAGTGTGTAGAGGAACCACTGTCATCAAAGGCTTGGCAGTAGTGAGGCCTTGTGGAAGTCCCTCAACCTCTCTGGGCTGCACACGCCTTCTTTCACAAATGAGAATTATAATAATCGAATCTGAGCACTGGTTAGGATAGGTAGATAAATGGGGTCACTTACAGAAAAGTCATTAATGTTGGTTCCCAGAGAAAAGATACCCCTGTCCATCAGCATGGGGCTGGCGTATGAGTAGGGATTAATAGGGTGGGGGAGGGGTGATTATGGGAGCGGGGCAGAAGTGTCAGGATAGAGAAGGTGTTCCTTCAGTCCCCAAAACTGGTGTGTGGGGGGGGTGAAGTGAAGTGACCAGACCCTCCCCATATCCTGAACCAGGCAACCTGGCATTGAATCCCAGATCCATGTCCATTGCTGGGAGATCACAAACAGATGATACATTCTCTCTGTGCCTCAGTTTCCTCCCTAGAAAGGGTCTATTTGCTACATAATAACTGCACAGGTTCTTCCCACCCTGTTACCACCTCAATTCCTCCAACATAAGTGCCATCCACATTCACTGCATTCATAAGGCCTTTTCTGCACTGTGAACTCTCTGATGTTGAATCAAGTGGTACCTTTAGGTGAAAGATTTATCACATTCCTTGCACTCATAAGGCTTTTATCCAGTGTGGATTTCCCTATAGATATGCAGACGCTGTCCTTAGCTAAAGGATTTCCCTCATTCGCTGCACTAATAAGGGCTTTCTCCACTGTGAACTCTCTGATGTTCAATTAAGTTCCACTTTTGGATGAACGATTTATCACATTCCTTGCATTCATAAGGCTTTTCTCTGGTGTGAATTTTCCACTGGGCAGTGAGGTACTTCCTTTGGCTAAAAGATCTCTCACACTAGCTGTAATCAAAAAGCCTTTCTCCACAGTTAACTCTCTGATATGCAAGGTATCTGGACTTGTGGGTAAAAACTTTTCCACATTGGCTGTATTCATAGGGCCTTTCTGCATGTGAACTTTCTGGTGGTGAATAAGGTTAGTTCTTCGAGTTCAGGCTTTCCCACATTCTCTGAACTCACAAAACCCTTCACTAGTGAGGACTCTCTCACCCTAAACAAGTATTTCTGTGTGGCTGGAGGCTTTCTCACCTTCTCCCCAGCTGTGATGACCTTTTCCACTGTGAAAAACAGCTTCACACTCCTTACTGTTGTTCAGTTTCTTCCTGGTATTAGTGACCTGTTTCTGAAGTTCAATTTTGGCTACTAATTCCTTCCCAATCTCACTGTACATAGAGAGATTCCCTGATGCGTAGACTGTGCAGCTCTTCAAAAACGAGGGTCTCCCCACATCATATCAGAAGGGTTTCTCTCTAATGTGCCGCTTCTGGTGCTGTTGAAGATTTGCAGTGAAATAGAACTGTTTCCCACATTCCCCACATGTGTATGCTTTCTGTCCCCTATTTGTTCCTTGGTGTTCAGGCAAGTGCAAAATATCTCTGAAGACTGGGACACACATCTTACAGGGCTGGGGCTTCTCAGGAGACAAACCTGTGCTGGGGGTCCTAATCTGCGACACTCCTTCTCCAGATACAGTCTGTTCAGATGGTGTCTCTTCATCCTCAACTCCATGCCAAGAACCTGAAAACAACTGTGAAGTCCATGTTGAGTTTGTTACGGGGGAGTGACACCATCACAACTGTACATCTGATACATGAAAGAACGAGTCCATGGGACTGTGTTCAGGAAATGAAGTTGGGGTCAAATTGAGGAAGCAACTGCTCTGCAGTATTGGGCCTTAAGGTCACAGAATTGAGGAGGCCTCACCAAGCACAGGAAACAAGGACTGGATGTGGCCCAATGGTGAAAGGCATGTTCTACAATTCACTCCTCTCAATAGCTTCTACCAGGAACAAGTCTACTGGTGACCTGTGATTCTGTGCACAAATGTATGTCCAGGCCCCAGAAAATCTGACTGCAACAGGTATCTGGTGTTCAAGGAATATTACAAGATACCTATGTGTTTCAGGACATAAACAATGTCAGTAGGTACTATGCGGAAAACAGTGAGAGGACCACACGAGATAAGTGACTTAGAGAGGTGATAGGGAATTAATTCCAGGCTGGAATCAGAATAAAAATGAGAAGTAGTAGAAATGACAAGTTGGCAGAATATCAAGAATGGAGAAGGCGGGACATCCCTGGTGGCGCAGTGGTTAAGAATACGCCTGTTGGGGCTTCTCTGGTGGCGCAGTGGTCGAGAGTCCACCTGCCAATGCAGGGGACACGGCTTCGTGCCCCGATCCGGGACGATCCCACATGCCGCAGAGCGGCTGGGCCCGTGAGCCATGGCTGCTGAGCCTGCGCTCCGCAACGGGAGAGGCCACAACAGTGGGAGGCCCGCGTACCGCAAAAAAAAAAAAAAAAAAAAAAAAAAAAAAGAATACGCCTGTCAATGCAGGGGACACGGATTTGATCCCTGGTCCGGGAAGATCCCACATGGCACGGAGCAACTAAGCCCGTGTGCCACAACTACTGAACCTGAGCTCTAGAGCCCGCGAGCCACAACTACTGAGCCTGCGTGCCACAGCTACTGAAGCCCACGCACCTAGAGCCCATGCTCTGCAACAAGAGAAGCTACCGCAATGAGAAGCCCGTGCACCACATGGAAGAGTAGCCCCTGCTCGCCACAAGTAGAGAAATGCCTGTGCGCAGCAATGAAAACCCAACGCAGCCAAAAATAAATAAATTTTAAAATATAAAAAGAATGGAGAAGAGACAAGAGAAATGATTTGTGGCCACTGGCAATGACACTCAACCAGGATAGGTTTCTGGAATGACTTGAACACAGACCTGATATGAAGCTCTTCCAGCTGGCATTCATCTTGGCCATGCTACCTGAGAGCTCTTTTTGCTGAGACCAGAGTCATGTCCATCCAGTGAAGTACCAAGGACTCTCCACCCCCAGTT
Source organism: Physeter macrocephalus (assembly GCF_002837175.3). Lineage (NCBI taxonomy): Eukaryota > Metazoa > Chordata > Mammalia > Artiodactyla > Physeteridae > Physeter > Physeter macrocephalus. The sequence goes on from NC_041230.1 coordinate 5,264,421, forward strand.
CAACAACTACATGGGAGGCAAATGATACAAGTCCTAACAGAACAGTAGGACATGTGAGTGGCCAACACTGGCCCAGAGGAACTCAACACACAAAAAGGGACAATATTTAAATACTACAAAAGAAGCTCCAATGGAGGCAGAGGGAAGGATGTACAACAGACGGATTCCATCTCCTCACCTAAACAATACCTGTACTTACAGAATCTAACTAATGTAACTCTTGGAACTCTGGAGTCTATTAAAGTCTATCTATTGAAGATTGAAAAGACCTTAAGTTTACATCTCATATTGATATCACAGGTCATCACAGCTGGGGAGAAAGCAAGAAAGCCTCCAGCCACACAGAAATACTTGTTCAGGATGAGAGAGTCCTCACTAGTGAAGGGTTTTGTGAATACAGTGAATGTGGGGAAATCCTTCAGCCGAAGCCAGTACCTCACTGTCCATAGGAAAATCCACACTGGAGAAAAGCCTTATGAATGCAGCCAATGTGGAAAATTTTTTACTCATAAAGCCACTTTCCTTATACATTGAAGAATTCACACTGGAGGAAGGCCTTATGAGTGCAGTGAATGTGGGAAATCTTTTAGCATAGGACAAAACCTCAATACCCATAGGAAAATCCACACTGGAGAAAAGCCTTATGAGTGCAGGGAATGTGATAAATCTTTTATCCAAAGGTGCCACTTGGTTCAACATCAGAGAGCTCACAGTGGAGAAAGGCCTTATGAGTGCAGCGAATGAGGACGGCAGTGGGGTTGGAGGAGTTTGGGGTGGTAACAGATGGGAAGACCCAAGTGTAGTCACCGAGCAGCAAATGGACCATTTCGAGGGAGGAGTCTGAGGCACAGAGAGGGTGTGTCTTCTCATTGTGATCTCCCAACAATGGACAGGTATTTGGGATTCAATGTCAGGTTGCCTGTTTCAGGACAAAGGGAGTCTGGTCACTGTAATCCTCTTTCCCTTCCAACCCAGCTTGGGGACTCAGAGAACACCTAGTTCACCCTCTGTTCCCCCTCCTGCTCATATATTGCACGCCATGCTCAATGGCCACGACTATCCTTCCACTGGGAAACAACATTGATGGCTTTCCTGTGAATGATCCATTTACCTACCTGATAATGTCTGGGCCTGCTACCTCCATGTCAGAGCATTGCACCAGGTTTAGGGCAGCCAAGACTAGAGAAAAGACCTTGAGACGTAGAGGCCCTTGGATCCCAGGGCAGAGCCCAGGTGGGGCTGCATCCACCATTGTTGGCACTTACTTCACCGGGACATCAGAAGCAGCCCAGATTTCTGAGGCTAGCTGCTTGGCCACAGATCACCTACCCACCATACATGTAGAGGAACCGCACAGGCCCTGCCTTCTCCCTGTGGAGCAATGCCAAAACAGAGCAGAAGTGCTAGAGAGGGGACATACTGATCAGCTGTGAGAGACCAAGGGTCCTGTCCCCAAGGCAGGGCAGAGAGAGGTCTGACTGTGACTGCCTCACCATGTGCCCCGGCCCAGGGCACCCCTGCCCAAGCCAAGCAAACGCTCCATGGAGCACTCTGTGACATAACTCAGAGAAATATTTTTTTAGATCTGTCTCCTGAGGCAAAGGAAATAAAAGCAGGGAATTCCCTGGCGGTCCAGTGGTTAGGGTTCCGTGCTCTCACTGACCAGGGCCTGTTCTCAATTCCTGGTCCGGGAACTACAATCCCACAAGCCACACGGAGTGGCCAATAAATAAATAAATAAATAAATAAATAAATAAATAAATAAAAGCAAAAATAAACAAATGGGACCTAATTAAATTTAAAAGCTTCCCCACAGCAAAGGGAACCACTGACAAACCAAAAAGACAATCTATGGAATGGGATTAAATATTTGCAAATGATGACCAACAAGGTGTTAATATCCAAAATATATAAACAGCTCACACTACTCAGTATCAAAAAACAAATAATCTCATCAAAAATGTGTAGAAGACCTGAGTAGACACTATCCCAAAGAAGACATACAGATGGCTAACAGACAAGTGAAAAGATGTTCAACATTTCTAATTATTAGAGAAATGCAATCAAAACAACTATGATATATCACCCCACACCTGTCAGAATGGCTGTTAGCAAAGAGTCTAAAAATATGTTGGAGAGGATGTGGAAAAATAGGGGACCCTCCTACACTGTTGGTGGAAATGTAAATTGGTATAGCCAATGTTAAACAATTTGGACGTTTCTCAGAAAACTATAATTAGCACTACCATATGATGCAGCAATTCCACTCCTAGGTATATCTCTGGGAAAATATGAAAACACTAATCTGAAAAGATACATGCACCCCAAAGTTCACCACAGCACTATTTACAATAGCCATGATATGGAAGCAACCCAAATGCCCATCAACAGACAAATGGATAAAGAAGATGTGGTGTGTGTGTGTGTGTGTGTGTGTATGTGTGTGTGTGTGTGTGTGTGTGTGTAAAATGGAATATTATTCAGCCATGAAAAGAATGAAATTCTGCCATTTGCAGCAACTTGGATAAAACTAGAGAATACTGTGCCTGGTGAAATAAGTCAGACAGAGAAAGACAAATACTGTATGATATCATTTATGTGCAATTTAAAAACAATACAAATGAATGACACAAAATAGAAACAAACTCACAGATATAGAAAATAAACCAGTGGTTACCAAAGTAGAGAGGGAAGGGTGGTGGGGCAAATTAGGCGTATGGGATTAAGAGATGCAAACTACTATGCATAAAATAGATAAGCAACACGGTTATATTATATAGGACAAGGAATTTTAGCCATTATTGTGTAATAGCTTTTAATGGAGTATAATCTGTAAAAATACTAAATCACTATGCTGTACACCTGAAACTAGTATAATATTATTTTAAAAATAAGAAAATTTAAAATTAAAAATAAATTTAAAATGAACAGGTGAATTTTCTGTGGAGAATTGATACAAGACGATATTTTCTGGATGGTACAAACCACCAGACATCTAATAAAAGGAATTTCTATGAAAAGAGTTTTGTACGATTTATGAGATGGTCACTCAGGTGTGGCCACAAGAAATGTCCTCTGAGGGCTTCCCTGGTGGCAAAGTGGCTAAGAATCCGCCTGCCAATGCAGGGAACACGGGTTTGAGCCCTGGTCCGGGAGGATCCCACATGTCACGGAGCAACTAAGCCAGTGTGCCACAACTACTGAGCCCACGTGCCACAGTCACTGAAGCCCATGTGCCTAAAGCCCATGTTCTGCAACAAGAGAAGCCACCACAATGAGAAGCCCGTGCACCGCAACGAAGAGTAGAGACGATATTTTCTGGATGGTACAAACCACCAGACATCTAATAAAAGGAATTTCTATGAAAAGAGTTTTGTACGATTTATGAGATGGTCACTCAGGTGTGGCCACAAGAAAAGACAGATGAGGGCTTCCCTGGTGGCAAAGTGGCTAAGAATCCGCCTGCCAATGCAGGGAACACGGGTTCGAGCCCTGGTCCGGGAGGATCCCACATGTCACGGAGCAACTAAGCCAGTGTGCCATAACTACTGAGCCCACGTGCCACAGTCACTGAAGCCCATGTGCCTAAAGCCCATGTTCTGCAACAAGAGAAGCCACCACAATGAGAAGCCCGTGCACCGCAACGAAGAGTAGCTCCCGCTCACCGCAACTAGAGCAAGCCTGTGCAGCAACGAAGACCCAGCGCAGCCAAAATAAATAAATAAGGCCGCCACCCGCCACCTCTGGGAGCCTGGGAAAGGGGAACCGTGAGTGAGCGAACGACTCAGTCCCCGGGCGGCGGCAGCGGCGGCGACGGCCGGGGCGGGGGAGCTGCTGCTGATGGCGGCAGGCGGCAGTAGTCAGCACCAGCCATGCCAAATAAAAACAAGAAGGAGAAGGAGTCACCAAAAGCAGGGAAAAGTGGAAAAAGTTCAAAAGAAGGACAAGACATAATAGAATCAGAGTGCTACTAAGAGCTGGAGCTACAGAGCTTGAAATTAACACTGAAAAATACTGAAATGTTGGGCCCTTCACTACTTCCTCCTAAGGATCCCAGAGGCAATATGGCATATTAACATGACAGTTGGCAGATCACTGTGTATATTTTGCAGGCGCACAAATTGAGGCACTTCCGTTCCTCTGGACTTGGAGTTGACCATTGCTTTTCCATTGTTGTCTCTCTCACCTCAATGTTCCTCTCCGTTTTTCACTTCTACTCCCACCTCCTTACTAAGTGTGATTGACTCACGCGGGTGAATTAGACCATTACAAACATTCTCTTCCTCTCGTCTGCTGATACTACTCTGAACTCGAATATTTTAACCTGAACCGTTCACACAGGTTTTGCAGTTCCTACACTGCTTTTCAAACCTTTCTGATGTCACGTCACCTTCACAGTCAGTGTTGGCTCAGGTTACCCTGTGGACGCCCCTCTGTTAGGACAGTTAGCACATCCAAGGCTGCCCAGCCAGAGAGGTGCAGAGCAGGTGCTGGTCCAGGGCAGAGAAGTAATCCCAACAGAGAAAACGTTAAAGAACTTTGCCTGCGGTTGACTTTATGCACCACTTCAAGTGTGGGGAAGGTCCTTATACAAAATTCCTGGCCGGTGATAATCTGGCCTCAAGGAAAACAAAGGAGTAGGTGGCTAACTTTGCAGACCACTTTGTGGTTAGAACAGGGGGACATTTGATGGCGTGGGTGTTTAGCCAGAAGTCCTGCAGTAAAGGATAGAGTGCTTCAGCCAGGGGCTTAGTGAATAAAATGCTGACTCCTGATGGCCATAAACGATGGCACCTAACTTCTGTGGCCCTATTTCCTCATCCCTAAAAGGACTTGGTGAGTTTCAGATTTGGCCATTTTTAAGTATATGGGATAGATTAGGCGTAACCTCTCTTGAAAGTTTTTCCTGCAAGATATCTGGCAGGATATGTCTTCGCATGTAACAAAATACCATTAAAAGTCGTAACTGCTGCTGCGCAACTTTTGTATTTTAGTAAACTCCTATTCCTTGAACGATGTGTATTGGAACATCTTTCTCTGCTTTTTTTCTCTTTCAAATAGAATGTTTAATGTTTGACTTGCTTATCCATACGTGTCCTGGGAATCAGTTTCCACCCAATACATCCTGCTGGTTTATTTCATAGCACACTTTTAAGGAGTGAGGATGCAAATGGGCTCACAGGTAACTTGACCTTGAAAAACTGTGGAGATTGACAGAGGGAACTCATCTTTGAGCAGCTGTTCTCAGTGCAACATTCAAATCTGTAGAAACGTAGCTAGGCTCATTGGATGAACATTTAGAATCCTAGTAAATTGCTCAGTGATTCCTAAAGTCCATTTTAGAGGATCAGACCATGCAACCATGGTTTTTGATATCGTTATTTTAATTTGTGTACTGTGTCCAAAGTTACGTTTTAGAAAGTGTTCATGCGTTTTGAAAAGTGATTCGTTGTGAGCACATTAAAGGTCGTTCGAGTGTTTAAATAATTAATTTTAAAAAAATAATAATAAAAAAAAAAGAAAATGAACAATTGATCCAAATGCTGAAATAAGAGAAACCTTATAGATCTTTAACAAGAGTAGGAAAAACATTTTTTTCTTTTTTGGTGCAGAAATCAAAGAACTTAGAGACACAGGTGTCACTGCTGATGAGCACAAACGGGCTGAAAGCCGGGAAACATGAAGCTAGTAGCACAGAGATGTCCATCAGCCACTGGCCTGGATTTACAATTACAGCAACACAAAGATTCAAAATGGGAGACAGTAAAAACAGACGATGAAGCTCACCAGGATCAGGATGGCGCGTGTGGCTCTGGCCTCATGAGAAGGTGTGGGGAAATTCTGTTGCTGTGAACGTGTTGGACTCGCTGCTTGTGCCTGTGAAGGACAAAGATCATATACCCACTAGTCCAGATCATGAAGCCCAAACAATAACATCCAGGGAAGAAAATATGAATGCCTATAAGCAGCCAAGATAACTGTCTGACATGACTGAGGAACAGTATCCAAAAATTTTGAATGGAGCCCTCCAGAGAGCTCCATCACATGTACTGGTGACATTACTGTAAATAAAGTATGTGATCTCCCATTGTTTTCTTAGTTGACCCCAAGTGAATGCCCAGGTAGCCAAGGGTCCAGGAGAAGGGTGCTTTCCTTCAGCACTGTGGCATCTGGCAATAGCCTGAGAACAGGGAAGGCTACATCTTCCTGCAAGTGGGATACACCAGAGCTCCAGGAATGGCTCCATCATCTATCAAGGCCTTGATGGTAACTCTGAGTTTATGAGGTGTTGCTTTCATGACCCAGGAAATAATGGGTAACTGGGTGCAGAGTATCACAGGTTCAGGTCCTGTGAAAGCCTTCCTTTCCAAGAGAGTTCAGTAAGCAGCCCGCAGTTGTTGCTCTCAGGGCATGTCATGTGAAGTTGAAACGGGCAGCAGTTTGCACAAGAGGCCCCTGGGCAACTTACTGCCATCCTGGGCCCAGAGACTCTACAAAGCATAGGAGGCGGGTGCCAGAGCTTCCACCTTGGAGTCTCCAGGAGGCACCAAAAGAAGCGCCTGTTGTATGGCCAGCCATCTGAACTGACTCTAGGACCTTCTGTTGTAAAGGCCCCAAAGTGGGCTGATTTTGGGGTGACTACGTAAATAAGCCTTAGTAGTCAATGGAGAATATGTTGCCTCTAGAAGCCAGAAAGATCCAATAGGTTTGGCCTGTCTTACACTGATGGAAGCTGACAAAATCAGAAGTTGCTTTTAACTATATCAGCAAGAGTAGCCCTTAGGCACACTGGATGAAGCTAAGAAGTTCTCTGGGGTGGCTTCCCTGGTGGCACAGTGGTTAAGAATCCGCCTGTCAATGTAGGGGACACGGGTTCGAGCCCTGGTGCAGGAAGATCTCACATGTCGCAGAGCAACTAAGCCCGTGTGCCACAACTACTGAAGCCTGCGTGCCTAGAGCCCATCAGCCTCAACTAGTGAGCCCACGTGCCACAACTACTGAAGCCAGAGCACCTAGAGCCCGTGCTCTGCAACGAGAAGCCACCACAATGAGAAGCCTGTGCACCACAACAAAGAGTAGCCCCCGCTCGCCCCAATGAGAAAAAGCCCACACACAGCAACGAAGACCCAACACAGCCAAAAATAAATATATTTAAAAAGAAATCCACTGGGGTGGCATGACGTTGAAATCTGTGTCAGGCAGTGGCCCGTCTGCTTTCTGCAAATGCAATGATGAGTATGTCCCGCATGAGTGTCTAGCAAATCCCCTCACGAGGGGATGTCATCAATGTAGTGCCATACTTAGGTGCCTGAGGATGGCTAGGTCCAATTAACTTCTTGTCAGTTGAGGCCGTATGTGATGGCTGAACCACTGAGGTACCTCATGGGCAACTAAGTATAGAGGTGTATAGTATAGAGTTCCTGTGTAGGTGAAGGAGAGGTTGTTGAAATAGGCACTGGCTAGAATACATGTAAGAGCAAAGTATTGGCCTGTGAAGATTGAATGGCACGTTCATTTGAATTATGTGAGGTATAGGGGCCTCAATGGATGGGACCAGGGTATCAGTAATCCACCATGAGATGCCATTCCTCGTAGGACACTTAATATCTATGGTGGTGTCTCATATGTAAACAAAATTGGTTACTTCTCACTTCAAGTTAATGAACCTGATTTGTATGTTAAAGGTATTTTTTGATATGTCTTCAAAATGATTTCTGACCTTTTCTCATTTAATTGATTAAATTGTGTTATTTTGCTACTACTTCCTTTTGTTATTTCATGTTTTAATTTACTTGGAAAAGTTCATGTAAATACATATGAGGGTAAATATAACACAAACGCTTCCCACCCCACCTGTATGAGTCTGAAAAGAAACACATTTACGGCTGTAGATCCTTCTGGAGACATTCGGATTCACTTACATGTAGTAACATCTTTTCTCACTCCATTGATGTGACCTTCTGGCTGTTTGACTCATGCCCATAGTGCTCTTTTAGCCTCTGCCAGATGCCTACAAACATCTGCGTGATTGTAGCTCCAGAGACGTGCTATTCAAGGTCCAACTCTGGACTTCCCTGGCGGTCCAGTGGTTAAGACTCCACGCTCCCAATGCAGGGGGCATGGGTTCAATCCCCGGTTGGGGAACAAAGATCCTGCGTGCTGCACAACGCAGGCAAAAAAAAAAAAAAAAAAAAAAGGGTCCTGTCCTGGATCTGTGAATGATAGGCAGCTATTTTCTTCCCAAAACATTAGCACTAATTGGACTTGTTATTATAGATTATATGAAATATGGACAACTGAAACGTGACAGAGAAAAACAGACTTCAATAAATCCTGTTTAGATGCACTGGATAACTTCAGAAATTAGGGGCTAAAATTTGCTCCTCTAAAATATGGATGATAATACTAAGAATGCTAGAGCATAATAACACTTTAAACTATAAGTATGCTCCCTGTGTTTTCAAATTTACTGAAGTTCCCAATCACTTACGGAACCTTAATCATTATAAATTATGTTGGCTTACTTGTGAATTTTCTGTCAACAAGAACAAAGACACAAACTTCCAGAGGATTCATACTGAAAAAACTATGGTTTTGACTCCAGAATAAACTGCTGGAAAACTGCATTTCAATTTCTAATTTAATATGCATTCTTTCTGATCCTTTGTGAGGAAAATATCCTCAAAGTTAGGTTGTTTTTTCTCAAAAATTGCCTGTATTCAAAATATCTTGCCTGCTCTGTTTGTTTCTTGAACTGAAGTATTTAACTGAATAAGTGCCATTATTATAGATTGTCATTTGTTTCCAATGAAAATTTTGGTTTCGGGGTGTAAGCATGTATTAAAACATCAAAATGTACAAGCTAAATACGTGCAGTCTATATGTTCAGTCAATTATACCTTCATGAAACATATACTCAAAACTTGTCACTTCTTAATAATTTTATTATGTTTTATTATCATCTGTGTTCTACAGGTTATTTGTAGCTACTGGAATTAGAAGGATGTACCGCTATGTACTCTTCCCAGCTCCATGTTCAGTGACACCTTGCTGGTAGTTTTAAATTGTCCATGGTGGCAGTATCTGTATCAGGCAAACTGGAAAATACTACAAACCAGGACTTCATTATATTATTAGTCAAGATTTAAGAATATGTGAATAATGCAGATTAAAGTATATATATGGTTTTTGTGGTAATTACATTGTATGTAGCACGCAAAAAAAACTGAGGATAAAAATAAGCTATTTATTTGTTAATGAAAAGAAAAATAGTCAAAAGATATGAAGACATTTTACCAAGAAGATATACAAATGGAAAATGAACCATGAAAAAAATGTTCAACATCACGAATCCTTAGGGAGACGCAATTAAAACTACTGGTTGCTTAAATTCAAAATTTAAGGAAATTCAAAAGACTGACCATACAAGTATTGGCAAGAATGTAGAAGCATTTTACATGCTCCTGGTGGGTATGTAAAAGCAAACAATTTCAGGTCACAGTTTGGCAGTTTCATAAGTTAACCATTCACCTATTCTATGACTCAGGCATTATACTCTGAGTTACTAACACAAGGCAAGTAAAACTACATACATACATATAGAATTACACACAAATGTTCTAGCACCTTTATTTACAATAGCCAAAACTGGAAATAACCCAAGTGACCATAACCAGACAAATGGATAAACAAAGAGTGTAAGTATAGGAAAGATACTAATCAGCAATAAAAAAATGAACTGCTTATATACGGATCACTGAAGAATCTCAAAATATTTATGAAACATGAATGAAACCAGAAAAAAAAAGTAAACATTTCATGAATAAGATCATATAAAATTCTAGAAAATACAAACTAATCTACTATAAAGAAAAGTAAATGAATGGTGATCTGTGGGTGGGGGAGAGGAAGGACATTATAAAATGGCATGAGGTAAACTGGAGATGATAGACATGTTCAATATCATGATTATGATGAGGCTTTGTGGTTTTATATGTAAAAATTTATACACTACAAATAGATACAGTATATCACATGTCAACTATACCTGAATAAAAATTCACAAAATGGTTCAAAAGAAAAATCTAGATCTCTTACTTTTTTCAGAAAATCAGGTCTGGGGAATTTCCCTGGCAGGTCCAGTGGTTCATTGTCGTGGCCTGGGTTCAATCCCTGGTCAGGGAACTAAGATCCCACAAGCCGCACGGCACAGCCAAAAAACAAAAACTAACAAACAAAAATCAGGCCTAACAATCCTATATTGCCTCTCTTTTCTGATGACCTTGGAGGTGCAGCCTTGCCTTAGTGGTAGCAAACACTGATGAGTAACAGATTCCTTCCCACCTGAGTTAACAGGAATGCTGGCTGGTCACAGAGCCACACTGTGGACGAAGGCAGCGGTCTCCAACCTTTTTGGCAACCAGGGACCGGTTTCGTGCAAGACAATTTTTCAACAGACAGGGGAGGGGGGTTGGAGGATGGGGGGTGGGGTGGGGTGTGTGATGGTTCAGGCAGTAACGTGAGCAATGGGGAACAGCAGATGAAGCTTCACTCACTCGCCCACCGCTCAGCTCCTGCTGTGCGACCCGCTTCCTAACAGGCCGCAGATTGGTGCCGGTCCAAGGCCAGTGGGTTAGGGAACCCTGGACTAAGGGATTTCCTTTCTCTCTGTTTGTTTCTCTGCCTCTGTAGCAATGGCCTTTAGGTGAACATCCCAGAGAGGCTATAGGAATCCAGAAAACCAATAGCTTATTTTCTTTCACAATGACCTCAACTACAAAAGCTACACTTGCCTGGAGGTTCTGAGAATTTCTGGGCATCTGTGCCCACTGATACTGCAGTCACAGTCAATGGAGCATTTGTTGATGCAATTTTAGAAGGGGCACACTCCGTCTACTTCACTGCACTCTCCTCCGCTCCAGGGTTCCTTTTCCAAGATGGTTCCCCCTGGTCCTAGCCTTACAGTGGCATTATCTAGTGAACTCTGGGGATCAGGGCATGTGGTTCTTTTGCAGGATAACTGTTGAGCATTATGTGATATTTACTGTGAATAAGAAGAACAATTTGTGTTGTTATCAGAGTAGTGAATAAGAAAAACAATTTGTGTTGTTATCAGAAGCACTGGAGGCTGTCATAACTTCCTGGCTCCTCAGGGTGTTTTCTGAGCCCACAAAAAACCCTGATACCCAGTCCACAAATTAGGACCCTAAAACCCTGCAGTCTTTTCTAGGAGACCTGGGCAACAATGTATTTACCTTAGGCCAAAACCAGAAAGAGAGCTATATTCTTAATCATACTGACATGTGAGGCACACAATGCATGGGACCCCCCATGAGAGCTGTGCAGTCCTGAATGCTCGTAGAGCCCAGTTGTTTCCAGATCACCTCACACAGTGAATAGAACCTCAAGACCAAAGATGGCTTAAACATTAATGCCTTTATTATTGCAAAATGCAGAGCAATAGGAGGCATGCAGTTCCCAGCTTGGTGACTCAGAGGCTGGGAAAATCCAAGAGAAATGTCATCATAAACTAACATGTCCCTGAAAATGCAGTCCTTCCTGGCAAGTCACCAACAGAACTCAGACTGGGTCCACTGGGCCCAAACTGGATCGGGTCCAGGCCCTACTTTGGAAATGGGAAGGGAATGAGGATCCCATAAGAGCTAAGACTACTCATTACTTCCCCTGCAAACAGGGATGGGACAGAAGTCAACTTCCCTGACCATGTTAGGAGGTAACTTTTGCACATTGTGTGAACCTGCTGGGTAACACAGGTGAAATGAATTCTGCCATACTGGCAGTGACATAAAGCTAGAAAGAGCCTGGCAGGAAATAAAGTATAACACAGCTCCTTAAAGATTCCTACATAACTGGGATTTTAGGGCAGTCTCCCCACTGCAGATTTTTGGATGTATGGGCTTTAATTCAGGTAAATGGCTCCCTCACAACTTCTCTCCTCCAGTGTAATTATACTAGAAGGAAACTGCACATCCCAGCTATCTATGGCCCTTCACTAGTGTGAAGTCTCTTGTGCTGAATGAGGTTATATTTGCAGCTGAAAATTTTTTCCAACATTCACTGCACTCAGGACCTTTTTCCAGTGTGAACTCTCTGGTGCTGAATGAGGCTGGAACTTTGGCTAAAGGATTTTCCACAGTCCCCACACTCATACGGCCTTTCTCCTGTGTGGACTCTCAAGTGTTTAACGAGGTTAGATTTGCAGCTAAACGATTTCCCACATTCATTGCATTCAATAGGCCTTTCTCCAGTGTGAACTCTCCAGTGGTTCTTGAGGTTGGAACTATGGCTAAATGATTTTCCACAGTCCCCACACTCATAGGGCCTTTCTCCTGTGTGGACTTTCCGATGTGAACTAAAGCTGGAGCTTTGCTTAAAGGATTTCCCACATTTACTGCACTCATAAGGCCTTTCTCCAGTATGCAGTCTCCTGTGGTGAATGAGGCTGGAGCTTCGGCTAAAGGATTTCCCACATTCACCGCACTGATGAGGCCGTTCTCCAGTGTGAACTCTCCGGTGGTAAATGAGGCTAAAGTTTTGGCTAAAGGATTTCCCACATTCACTGCACTCATAAGGCCTTTCTCCAGTGTGAACTCTCTGATGTTGAATGAGGTTAGATCTTTGACTAAAAGACTTCCCACATTCCCTGCACTCATAAGGTTTTTCTCCTGTGTGAACTTTCCTATGGCTATTGAGGCTATAGCTCTGGCTAAAGGATTTCCCACATTCACTGCACTCATAAGGCCTTTCTCCAGTGTGAACTCTCTGATGTATGATGAAGCTGGAAAGGTAGGTAAAGAATTTTCCACATTCATGGCATTCATAAGGCCTTTCTCCAGTGTGGACTTTCTGGTGCTGAATGAGGTTACATCTTCTGGTACAGGCTTTTCCACATTTGCTGCATTCGTAAAACCCTTCTGTAGTGAGGACTCCTTGGTCCTCAACAAGTGTGTCTGTGCGGTTGAGGGCTTTTTTGCCTTCTCCCCAGTTCTGATGCTTTTTTCCACTGTGAAAGATAACCTCACACTCATTACTGTTGTTTGGCTTCTCCTCAGTGTGAATGACCTGTTGATGGAAAAATCCCATGCTGGCTAAGAAGTCCTTCGCAATCTCCATACAGATCATGGATTTCCCTGACAAGTGGGTTGTGCAACTCTTTACATACAAGTCTCGGTCTGCAGAACTTCTGATGGGTATCTTTCCAATGTGCTGCCCCTGGTACTGCTGAAGGTTGGCAGTGAAATAAAATCGTTTCCCACACGTGTATGGTTTCTGCCCAAGATGCATTCCCTGGTGCTCAGGCAAGTGCAAAATATCTCTCAAGATTGGGCCCCACATCTCAAAGGGCTGGGCCTTCTGGGGAGATGAAATTGCTTTAAGAGTCCTGATCTGTGACACTCCTTCTACAGAAATGCTCTGTTCAGGACATGTTTCCTTATCTTCCACTTCATGCCAACAGCCTGAAAAAGTGATGGTGAAGTACATGTTAACCATATTGAGAGGGGGCAAAACAATCACAAATGTAAATTGATGCATCAAAGAATCAGTCCATGAAACTGTTTTCAGGAAAAGAAAAGTTGGGGTCAACTTGAGGAAGCAGCTGCTGTGCACCACTGGGTCCCTAAGGTCACAGGATGGTGTGGGCCTCCCCAGGCACAGGACATGAGTAAAGGGTGTGGCCCAGGGGGAAAGGCACGTCCTACAGCTCATTCTTCTGTCAATGGCTTTTAGCAGGGTTATATCTGCTAACGACATGGGATGCTGTGCAGAAGTCCAGTCCAGTCCCAGAAAAATCTGACTGGAACAAAGGTAACAGGTGTTTAAGGATAATTAGACATGTGCACACTTTAGGACACTACAGAGTGGGAATGCACTAAGGAGGGAACAGTGTGAGGAATAAGTGAGGTAAGCAGTCCAGAGAGGTGGGGAGTAGCTCTCAGCTGGAGTCAGAATAAAAATGACTAGTAGAAGTGACAAGTCAGCAAAGTGTTAAGAATGAAGAAGGGAAAGTAGAAGTGAGGTGTGGCCACTAGCAATGGCACCAAAACACAATTAAACAGGACAGGTTCTTGGTATGATTTTGACAAAGCCCTGAAGTGATGTCCTCTATCAACTGCCATTCATCTGTGTCAGGCCTGCTCTGAGCCCATCTTGTTGAGAATGGAGTCATGTCCATCCTGTGAAGCAGAGGACATTTTTTGTAGCCCCACCTGAGGATCTGCATGAGACCAAGAGGACCCAATTCCTAAGGGAATGACAGGACAAGTCAGTAGCCAATACTATCCCAGACAACTCAGCACACAATAGACCACCAGAAAGCTATTTAAATACTACAAAAAAGTTCCTAAGGACAGACAGAGGTAAGAGAGCAGAAAAGTAAGAACCAGCAATGTGCCTTCCCTTCTGGACAACTATACTGGTAGAATCAATCTGATGTAACCCCTCTGCAATGCTAAACTGCTTTAATTTTGATCACTTTCAGCTCTTAGTATGGTAATGGTATTCATCCTCCAACTCCCCTAACTCTGAGTCCTGGGGCAGGCACAACGTACATGTTCCTGGAAAAGCTTCTAGGAGCCAGGGTGGCCAATAAGGCGTCTGTCCTCCAAATATCAGAAATCTGTGCTCTTTTTGCTGCTTCTAATGATGGTAGTGCTACGGAGCTGGGCAGCCATTGCTGTAAACCACACTACCAATGTTGCAAAGGCCCTCCCCTCACTAGCTGAAGCAATTTCACAGGGGATTTAAAGGGCAGGCATCTATTCTGTCCACCCCCCTCACATCATTTTTCTCTTAGTCCCGTTTTGATAGGCAGAAATTCAAGGAATAAGGCACTCAAAATCAATCATATATACAGGGGAATTTACAAAGTCACCATGCATATCTGGGTAAGAAAAAAACCTGAGTAGACTTTAAATTTATACCTCAGACTGATCTCCAGGATGAAGACACCCTACAGCCATTAAACAAACAAACAAAAAGACAAACAAACAGATCCCAGCAAACCCTAGAGAGAGGGAGAACTGAATCTCAAGTTACCACAATGTAAGACACAAACACCCATTTTTCAACAACAACAACAAAAAAATCACAGGACATACAAACCAACAGGAAGCATGGCCCTTTCTAAGGAAAAAAAAAACCCACAAATCAATAGAAATCATCCTTCAAAAAGACCAAATGGTATACTTATTAGAGAAAAATGTGAAAACAACTATTTTAAAAGATGCAGAAAGAGCTAAAAGAAAATATGGGCAGGGACTTCCCTAGCAGTCCAGTGGTTAAGACCCCATGCTTCCACTACAGGGGGCAGGGGTTCAATCCCTGGTTGGGGAACTAAGATCCCATGTGCCACATGGCAAAAAAATAATAATAATAATAATTTAAAAAAATATGTGGGCAAAGTTAAGAAAATGTTGCATGAGCATAACAGAAATACCAATAAAGACATAAGAAACATAAACAAACCAAAAATAAATATCGGAGCTGAAAAGTGCAATATAACTGATTGAAAAAAATCACTAGAGGGATTCAAAAGCAGATCTGAGCAGTCAGAAGAAACAATCGGGGAATTTGAAGATACTGCATCTGAAGACAGAAAGAAAAAATACTGAACAGAAGCAAAGAGTGCATAAGGGCCTGTGGGATACCATCAGGTAGACCAACAAGCACAATGTACACATCCAGAAGTAAAACAGAGACAAAAAGGCAGAGACCTTATTTGAAGAAATTACAGCTGAAAACATCCCAACCTGATGAAATACAAATATAAACATCTAAGAAACTCAACAAACTCCAAGCAGGATAAATTCAGAGACCCATCATGCAGCACATTAGAATAAAACTATCAAAAGCCAGAGGCAAAGAGAGTCTTGAAAGCAGCAAATCAGAAGCACACATCACATATAAGCGATCCCCAACAAGATTATGAAGAGATTTCTCATCAGAAACCACACAGGTCATAAGGCAGTGGGTTGATATATTCCAAGTGTTGAAGGGGAAAAAAAATCTGTCAACCAAGAATTCTATATCAAGAAAAACTGTCTTTCAAAACTGAGGGAAAAATTAAAACACCACAGATAAACCAAAGCTGAGGGAGTTCTTATTAGATATGTCCTGCAAAAAATGAAATATTCTTTATAATAATATATATAAAATTTTAATATTAACAAATAATATTAAATGTTAAAGGGACTCCTGGTTGAAATGAAAGAACACTAGTTAGTAAACAAATAACAAAGGTCTCAGATAAAGGTAAATACATAGACAATTATAAAAGCACTTTTATAATAACTTGAGTTTATAACTCCACTTTTTGTTTTCTATAATATTTAAGAAATTAATGCATAAAAAACAATTACTGGTCTAAGTTTCTGGATACACAACATATAAAGATGTAATTTTGCAACATCAATAACTGAAAGGGGTGAGGACGAAGCTATATAGAAGCAGAGCATTTTGTTAAAATATTGTTTTTTTTAATTAATTTTATTGGCGTATACTTGATTTACAATGTTGTATTAGTTTCTGCTGTATAGCAAAGTGAGTCAGTTATACATCTACATAAATCCACTCTTTTTTAGATTTTTTTCCCATATAAGTATATATAGTACTGAGTAGACCTCCCTGTGCTACACAGTGAGTTATTACTACTTATCTATTGTATATATTATAGTGTGTATACATCAATCCCAATTTCCCAATTTATCCCTCCACCCCCTTTCACCCTTGTTAAAATATTGTTGAAGCTAAAAGGGTATAAATTCAAATAATGTGTTATAATTTTAGCATGGTAAATGTAATTTCCATGGTAACTACAAAGAAAAAAATAGCTATAGAGAGTACACAAAGGAAACAACAAAAAATGTTAACATTTTACTACCAAAAAATCAGTGGAACACAACAGTAATGAGGAAACAAGGGACAAAAGAGACCAAAAGACGTGCAGAAAACAAATAGCAAAATGACAGAAGTAATTCCCCCCTCATTAGTAATTATTCTAAATGTCAACGGAATAAAATTTCTGAGCAAAAGAGAAATTGGCAGAATGGATTAAAGAACATAATCCAGCTATATGCTTTTTACAAGACACAACTTGCCAGGATGGTTCAACATAAAAAATTCAGGGATTTCCCTGGCGATCCAGTGGTTAAGAATCCACCTTCCAATGCAGGGGACGCGGGTTCCATCCCTGGTCAGGGAACTAAGATCCTACATGCCGCGGGGCAACTAAAGCCCTCGAGCCACAACTACTGAGCCTGCACGCCACAACGAAGCACGCACCACAATGAAAGATCATATATGCCGCAAGGAAGATCCTGCGTGCTGCAACTAAGATCTGATGCAGCCAAAAAATAAATAAATAAATATTTTAAAATAAGATACAAAATTCAGTGTAATATATCACATTAACAGAATGAGGAAAAAATCATACCACCTCAATCAATGCACAAAAACCACATGACAAAATTTAATACCCTTTCATGATGAAAATACTCAACAAACTACCAATAGAAGGAAACTAGCTTAACATAATAAAAGCAAAGGATTTAAAATCCATGACAAATATTACACTCAACGGTGTAAGACTGAAAAGTATTCTTACAATATCAGAAACAAGAAAAGGACACCAGCTTCCGCCACTACTATTCAACATAGTACTGGAAATTCTAGACAGAGCATTAGGCAGCAAAGACAAAAGGCATCCATAGCTCATGAAATTTTAAAGATTCCACCACAAAACTGTTAGAATAAATGAATTCAGCAAAGGAAGAGGATACAAATTAAACAGTTGTGGGAATTCCCTGGCGGTCCAGTGGTTAGGACTCAGCGCTTTCACTGCCAAGGCCTGGGTTCACTCCCTGGTCCAGAACTAAGATCCTCCAAGCCAGGCAGTGTGGCAAAAAAAAAAAAAAAAAAAAAAGAATTAAACAGTTGTGGTTTTTTTTTTCCTCCCAGCAACAGAGACATCAATGGTTTAATGGATGGGGGAGCTTACAAATCTGAAGCAAGGTCCTGAAGTGACACCCCACCCTGTACAGCAGACAATGGGCAGGACATGACAGCAGTCTTCGCTCTCAGGGGGAACAGATTACCAGTTATAGGGGAACTGGCATCAGGTGGGCTCATTAGTTACCAGGGAAACCAGTAGAGGGGCAAACCCCTCACCACCCCTTTAATAAGAATGATCACTAGCTGGGGCCTGGGGCAAGTGAGTAGGAAGGTCAGTCATGTGCATAGGGTATAGATGAAGCAGGTTAGGACTCAGCGCTTTCACTGCCAAGGCCTGGGTTCACTCCCTGGTCCAGAACTAAGATCCTCCAAGCCAGGCAGTGTGGCAAAAAAAAAAAAAAAAAAAAAAGAATTAAACAGTTGTGGTTTTTTTTTTCCTCCCAGCAACAGAGACATCAATGGTTTAATGGATGGGGGAGCTTACAAATCTGAAGCAAGGTCCTGAAGTGACACCCCACCCTGTACAGCAGACAATGGGCAGGACATGACAGCAGTCTTCGCTCTCAGGGGGAACAGATTACCAGTTATAGGGGAACTGGCATCAGGTGGGCTCATTAGTTACCAGGGAAACCAGTAGAGGGGCAAACCCCTCACCACCCCTTTAATAAGAATGATCACTAGCTGGGGCCTGGGGCAAGTGAGTAGGAAGGTCAGTCATTTGCATAGGGTATAGATGAAGCAGGCACTGGTCGGGCAGGGGATGTACAGAGAGCAAGAGAACAGCCATCCTGAGTGGCCTGACTATACACTCTACCCCTACACACACTGCACGACCCTTACAATCTTGGTATACCCTGTTCCGCGATATCCCTGGGGTCAAGTATGTAGGGGGCACTGAAACCAGATACCACAAACACAACAGACAGCAGCAGCCTCAGAGTATCAAGATACCTACTATGCTCAGAAGAGTCATTTGCCAGGATGTGGGCAAATTTTGGAGCCAAGAGCTTACCAGGTCAATGGAAAGAGAGTCAATAGTAGGAGTGCCCTGTCCAGTTATAAGGAAGGTAAGGCCACCCCGGGTTTTCACAAACCCAGAGCTACCCCCATGGGGAGGTCCGGATTTTAAAGAAACATTCTGGTGGCCTAGCCAAGGGTCAGCAGTCACACTACAGATCTGTCTCCCCCATGCTAGGTCGAGTGCCATTAAGGGTGGACCCATTAGGTCCTTCCAAACAAAAACCAGTTAATCCCACTAGTTGGACTTGTGTGTCCAGAAGCCAGCCTATTCCATTCCACACAGCATAGCCAAGGGAGGCTCATGGGCAGTCAGTTGTATAGTAACGTTTACCAACAGAGGTCCTTCTTTTTTTTTTTTTAATTTTTGGCTGTGCCACGAAACATGCAAGATCTTATTTCAACAGGGCTCCTTCTGATGTACTGGCATGCGGGACAGGAATAAGGTGAGAGTCTTTCTCCCCCATTGTCAGTAATCCCCACATAGTCATAGTAGCCAGGTCAATTTTTCATGGAAGTCCAGAGAAGGTTGACAATGGCATCTCGCTGGAGACCCAGCAATTAGACTCACTTGGCAGTGAGGCCAGTGTTGCTGCTCAGTCGTGGAATAGATTTCCTCCTTCAGGCTAGAGATGAAATTTAAGACATCTAACAGGCACAACACAGGGGAGATTATGACAATTAAACAAAACACAAGCAGTAACCACATTCTGAGATAACACACCTGCCTGTGGTTTTTCTCCTAGTCTGTAAAACAGTTCAAAAACTCAACTTTCAATAACACAAGAATGTGACTAAAATCATGTATACAATGGCCCCTTAGTTTCACCTTGGATGTCTGAACAAGTTACTCCATTTTGACTTTCAAATCCATTCCCTTCCTTAATGGCCAAAGCAGATGTACAATGCATGTCTGAAAGACCACAAATAGGCTGCTCTGGTCAGTAAAATTTAAGTTAAGCCAGAATGACTTCCCTATATCTCAACACATGGAGATTTTTCCGTCATTTCCCCTTCTGATTGCAAATCTCTCAGTAGAAAGCATTGATGACTAAAATATCCGTCCCTCTATGCTGGGGTGCTGGCTCCTACCCCAGGTTCAGATCATGTCCCCCGGTGCTAGGCCTCCTTTATATTTGCCTAGTCTTACAAGGTGGGGGAAAACCAATCAGATCTCATGAACAGGCTCAGAGGAATGTTAATGGGCAAACACTTTGTAGGCCATATATTTCTTTCTTTCTTTTTTTAAAATAAATGTATTTATTTATTTTGGCTGCATTGGGTCTTTGTTGCTGCACACAGGCTTTCTCTAGTTGCGGTGAGCGGGGGCTACTCTTCATTGTGGTGCGTGGGCTTCTCATTGTGGTGGCTTCTCTTGTTACAGAGCACGGGCTCTAGGCACGTGGGCTTCAGTAGTTGTGGCACGCGGGCTCTAGAGTGCAGGCTCAGTTGTTGTGGTGCACGTGTTTAGTTGTTACGTGGCATGTGGGATCTTCCTGGTCCAGGGCTCAAACCCATGTCCCCTGCACTGGCAGGTGGATTCTTAACCACTGTGCCACCAGGGAAGCCCTAGACCATATATTTCTTATACCCAATTGTCACACAAGCATTATACATGTGCTTTTACTAGCAGACTTAAAGCAAGCAGTGTCACACTTCATGTGACACAGTCACACTGTCACACACTCTGTGACAATTTCACTAGATAATTTTCTTTCCATCCAGAACATCAGGGCAAAAGTATGGCTAACACAATAACTTTCATAAATACAAACCTCAATTAACAGAACTAGAATTTAATATCCACTAAAACATAGCCTTTTTCCTCCTTGAAATTACCCTCATCTCCACCAAACACAGCCAAATCAAAACTAATTTGTTTGCAAAACAAGTGTGGTCAATTGACTGACCACCTAGGCTCCTCCAAACTAGTTGCGGTGGAATTCCTCAGAAGGAGTGTCAGACTGAATTCCCAAAAGGCCTCTCAAGGCCAGGAAAGCCATGCCAAAAGCCTGCCACCAGATTATGCCTTGGTGGATTTTTCTCTTCTAGAAGTCCCCAAAATATTGAGATTCCTGCACATGCCAGGGGCCAGCCTTTTCCATTCCCCTGATAAGGCTGCTTGGAACCCAAGAGTCCCCAGTTTCTGGAGGCACCAGGCAGAGAGAAAAGAAAAATGTTTCAATTCTATGCACAGGTGTAGTTTACCCAATTGCTGTAAGTCATAACTAACTTCAGGGGAAGGGCTTCCCTCCACACGTATGAAGCAAGGTCCTGGATCGACACCCCACCATGTGCGGCAGACGGTGGGCAGGACATGGCGGCAGTTTTCCACAGTTGTATTTCTACACACTAACAATGAACAATCTGAACAGGAAACTTAGAAAAAACTCCACTTATAAAAGTATCTATCAGGGGCTTCCCTGGTGGCACAGTGGTTGAGAGTCCGCCTGCCGATGCAGGGGACACGGGTTCGTGCCCCAGTCCGGGAAGATCCCACATGCCGCGCGCGGAGCGGCTGGGCCCCTGAGCCATGGCTGCTGAGCCTGCGCGTCCGGAGCCTGTGCTCCGCAACGGGAGAGGCCACAACAGTGAGAGGCCCGCGTACAGAAAA
>NC_041230.1:5286072-5309614 GCF_002837175.3 Physeter macrocephalus
CCGAGGGCCCAAAAAAAAAAAAAGAATTCTGTGAGCTAATTGTGAAACATAGTCATTAAAAAAAAAAAAAAAAGTATCTATCAAAAGAATAAAATACTTAGAAATAAACTAAGGAAGTAAGACTTGCACACTAAAAAGTATAAAACACTGCTAAAAAAAATTAAAGACAGTAAATGGAAAGACTTCTATGCTCATAAGTTGGAAAACTTAATATTGTGAAGATGTTGATATGACCCCCAAGCCATCTACAGACTCAATGCAATCCCTATCAAAATTCCAATGATGTTTTCTGCAGTAATAGAAAAATTCATCCTAAAATTCATATGCAATCTCAAGTGACAACAAATAGCCAAAACAATCTTGAAAAAGGAGAACAAAGTTGGAGGTGTCACAATTCTAAATTTCAAGTATCAGTGTGAAGCTACAGTAATCAAAACAGTGTGATACTGGAATCAAGGCAGACATACAGACCAATGACACAGAATAAAGAGCTCAGAAATAAACTCTCACATATATGGTTAAATGGTTTTCAAAAAGGAGGCCAAGACCATTCGACAGGGAATGACAGGCTTTTCAACACATGATGCTGGGAAAACTGAATACCACATGCATAAGAATGAAATTAGACGGACACCAGGTACATAAATTAACTCAAAATGGATCAAAGATCTAAACTTAAGAGCTACAAATATAAAACTCTTCAAAGAAAACAGAGGAAAAGCTTCATGACATTGTATTTGGCAATGATTCCTTGGAAACGACATCAAAGGCACAAGGAACAAAAGGAAAACAAACTGGACTTCATCAAAATGAAAAACTTTGGTACATCAAACGATGCTAAGAACAAAGTAAAAAGGCAACTTACAGACTGGGAGATAATATTTGCAAATACATATCTGAAAAAAAATTAATATCCAGAATATATAGAGAATTCCTAAAATTCAAAAACAAAAACATCAAGCAACTTGATTCAAAAATTGGGAAAAGACTTCAACAGACATTACTCCAACAAAGATATACAAAAGGGTAATAAGCACCCAAAAAGACGCTCAACATCACCAGCTGTTAGGGAAAAGCAAATCGAAACACTATGATACTGGGACTTCCCTGGTGGTGCAGTGGTTAAGAATCTGCCTGTCAATGCAGAGGACACGGATGCGATCCGTGATCTGGCAAGATCCCACATGCTGCAAAGCAACTAAGCCTGTGCACCACAACTATTGAGCTTGGGGTCTACAGCCCGTGAGCCACAACTGAGCCCACATGCCACAACTACTGAAGACCGTGCACCTAGAGCCCATGCTCTGCAACAAGAGAAGCCACCACAATGAGAAGCCCGCGTACCACAACGAAGAGTAGCCCCCACTCGCCACAACTAGAGAAAGCGCACGCCCAGCAACGAAGACAAAATGCAGCCAAAAATAAATAAATAAGTAAATAAAAGAACATACCTGCTTTAAAAAAACAAAAACAGAACAAACCAAAAAACCCACTATGCTACCACTTCACACCAATTAGGATGGTTATCACCCCAAAAAAACAGAAGCGTCGGCAAGGATGGGAGAAATTGGAACCTTTGTGCAGCTGTAATTTTAATTCTATTAAAAATAGATTTATCATAAGATGAAGCAATTCCAATTTCCTGCATGTACCCAAAAAAATTGAGGCAGGGACACTAAATATCTGCACACCCATGTTCATAACAGCATTATACAAAGAGCCAAAAGGTAGAAGCACTCAAGTGTCCACTGATGAAATAATAGTAAACAAAATGTGGTACATTCATAAAATAGAATAACATTCAGCCTTAAAAAGGAAATTCTGACACATACTACAACACAGATGAACCTTAAAGATATTATGCTAAGTCAAAAAAGCCAGACCAAAAAAAAACAACTGCTGATGATTCCACCAATATGAGACACTCAGAATAGTCAAATTCAGATACAGAAAGTAGAATGGTGGTTGTGAGTGGATGGGGGAAGTTACTGTTTAATGGGTCAGAGTTGAAGTTTACAACATGAAAAACTTCTGTGGATGCATGATTGTGATGGTTGCACAATGAGAATTACTAAATGCCACTTAGAAGTGGTAAATAATTTGTTTTGCAAAATTGCCACAACTAAAATAAAGTAAAAAGAATCTTAGCTAAGGATCTTTCAAGAACATCTGTGTAAGTAGTGACTATATAAGTGACTACACTTCCAGGCACAGTCAGGCAAAAATAAATGTAAGCTATAGGAAGGGAGACATACCAGGGGGCCATGGTGCTAGACAGTCACCCAGAGAGGGAAAGGGCAAGACAGGAGGGATCCATTAGGCTGACCTAAAGAACAGCGATACCAAATCCTTCCCTGTAAGGCTTTGGCGCAGCAGATGCTGGAGTGATAAGGATGAGAAGTAGGCATGCACTCAGCTCACCCCTTGAACCACAGCACATACCCAGGCAACTGGGGAAGGAAGCAGTGCCCATGGTTTAAATGGAGACATACCTGACCCTGGAGAAAAAAGAAAGGCCAAGCCTTGCCCAGGGCATAGGGGCAGGTGTGAGAGCTTACCCAATGAAGATGTAAGTGCAAAATTCTCCAGCATCACATCGTGGTACAGGCATCTCTGAGCCTCATCAAGGAGAGCCCATTCCTCCCAGGAGAAATACAGGGCCACATCCTCAAAGGTCACACTTCCCTGCCAGGATAGAGACAGATGAAATCATCAGCAGCCTCACTCCTGAAGACCCACAATCTATCTCCTCACACATCTACCCCATGTCCATCCTCCTCCTAAGATCTCAGAGGAGATTCCAGACCCTGGTGCCATTGGTGTCTGCTGTCTTCTCATACTCCCATTAACCACTGTGTTCACTCTACTGTCCACTCTGCTACCAGATGGAGCCTGTTAAGACCTAGATGCGAACACCTCCCTCACCTGATCCAGACCTCCCACTGCGTGCAGAACAGATGCCTAACCTCACAGGCAGTCATTCCAAGTCTGACTCTTACTCCCCACACCTAGTTTGTTCTCACCAGAAAGGAAGGAGACCTGCAATTCCCTGAACCAGCTTAGCCTCACCTCCAAGCACTTCCCGTTTTTGTGATAAGCTTCCACATCTCTTTCCATTGGTGGCCTGAAATGGGAACCCCTCCATCAAACCCCTGGACTCAACTCAGGACCCTGAGCTAGGATTCTCTAAGGTCCCCACACCCAAGGGCTGGGAAAATGGCAGGTGACAAGTCTCATGACACCACAAATTTGGAGAAATTAGGGGTTGGGACCAGTGAGGGGGGACAAAACCGCCACTTACCTGATTAGGTTCCAAAAGCACTTCTGCAGCCATGGAAACCTGTGGGAAGAGGCAGGTCTTAGAGGATTGTGAGCATGGCATCCTACCAGGGGCTCAGGCCTTCCCTGCACCCCTGGGGGTCACCAGAGCCAGGTAATCTCGGGCCGACCATCTAACCTCTGTATTGACTCTCAGCAGTTTTGTGTCCTTGGGGAAAACCCCCCAAACACCCTCTGCCTCAATGTCCTCAGCAGCCCTACAATTTGTGCTTCCACTGAACAGACTCTGGGGGTTTTTTCAAACTTAACTTAGATCATGTCTCTTTTCCGCAAAAATTTCCATGGCTCCAAGAGCCCCAAGAAGGAAGGTACAACTCCTCAGCCTGTCACTGCAGGTGCGACTCTACCCACACTTTGTTCCCTGCAGAAGCAACACGGACCCCAGGTTTCCCCAATCCTCCCGGCTCAATCCGACCTCCCAGCCTTTGCACCTGCCGGTCCCTCCGCCTGTGACCCTCTGCCACGCGCCATCACACCGTCTGTCAGAAACAGGGCCCCACCCACGGCCGCCTCACCGTCCTGGACACCGGGGCCTGGGCTGCGGGCACGAGAGCAGGCGCCCCGCACTCGGGGCTTTAGTGTCTGGTGGGGTGAGGGCGGTGAGGGCCCGGAGGACGAGCGTTTACCTGAGGCGAGTCCCTCGGCGCCGCCGCCGCCGCCGCCGCCACCTGAGCCACAAGCCGGGGCAGAGAGGGGACAGCCGAGCGTCCCGAAGGGACCGGGCACCAACGTCTCCAGACCGGCCCCGCAAGCGGCGATGTGCCCGACTATAGAACCGCCTCTAGTCACTGGGGACAGAGCCTCTTCCCGCGCCTTCTCCGTCAATCACCTCAAGGCCGACTCTGCCCTCTCGGCCTTCTGACCCCGAGGACCGCCAAAATGACCGCCACAAAATACCGGAAGTCCCGCCTTCGCCCAGCGCGCCCTCCCGGAAATGCCGAAAGTCTGGATGTTCATTGGGTGTTCGTCGCTGCCGCTCAGCGCGTAGCTTTCTGGGTAATGGAGTTCCCGCCGCCACACAGGCCCGCAGGAGCGGCGCCTTTGCTGGAATCTCCCAGGAAAAGGGTCAAGCAATGCCTCGGGGCTGCTCAAAACTGAAGGCCTTGTTCTTCTAGGTCGGAGAGAAGCTTCGCTTCCTCTTAAAGGGGCGAAGGCCAATTTCTGGAGAGTCCGAAGTGCTATTGATCTCTGAAGTGTTTAGAAATTCGCATTCCATGCGAACATTGTCTGGTAGATGTGAACATTGTCTGGTAGATGCAAGTGATTATACATTATCTTATTGTCCTGTAAATGCACGCAGACTGAGGCATTAAAGTCATTTTTGTGAGCTTTAGTACGTTTTGTCCGGGAATTTAAAGAAAAAAAAAAAATCACCTGGGCCACAGTAGACAAGATAGAGGAGGCATATTGGACGGCTCTGACGAAGCCGGATGTGGTGGGATCCGGGCCACTCCTTCCTGGTAGTCAATGATTAATGATTATGCCCAACTCAGAGAGAAACACCGTCTTATCCATAAAACATTAAATCATTTTATCTAAAAAACATAAAGCTGTTTTACACATGCCCATTCCTTTTTGTACTACACAGCTGACAGTTTCTCTTGTATGAAATATAACATTGGCTATTGTTTATTAAGGAGTACTCTCTCTGCACATTTATAAAATAGAAAGTTGTTGATAAACAAAATTCAACTGACTACATGTTAAAGATCTAAATGGTGGCTTCCCTGTTGGCGCAGTGGTTAAGAATCCGCCTGCCTTTGCAGGGGACACGGGTTCGAGCCCTGGTCCGGGACGATCTCACATGCTGTGGAGCAACTAAGTCCCTGTGCCACAGCTACTGATCCTGCGCTCTAGATCCCATGAGCCACAACTACTGAAGCCCGCACGCCTAGAGCCCATGCCCCGCAACAAGAGAAGCCTCTGCTCCTGGCAACTAGAGACAACCAGCACGCAGCAACCAGGACCCAACGCAGCTAAAAATAAATAAACTAATTAATTTTTAAAAAAGAAAGAAAATATTTTTTAAAAAAATTAAAAGTAAATAATCATGAATGTATATCCTAAACATGGAATTCATTCATGAGCAGAACATGTATGTGCTTTTCACACCTACAAAAATAACAGTGACATCAAACACATGGTCAGAGCTCACACATAACAAATTTCCTCCCCCCAAAAAATCTCCTTTTCAGATCATTTGAATCACGATCCAGTCATTTTGTCTTTTAGACCACTTGTAATTACTATTTCTCCCTCCTTCAAAACTTTTTTTTTCGTGGAGAAGAAACTGGATCATGTGTACAAGATCATTTCCATCATTCTACTATCTAATTGCAGCTTTTTGATATTGTCTAACACATTCTTCCAAATGGCCAGTAAATGCATAATTTGCTCCAAAGGGTAGTCTAATGTAGGTTCAGATTTTTGTCAAGGATACTTCCCAGGTGGTACAATGTCCTTCTTATTGCCTACAATGGAGGGCCATTATGACCGTCTGTATGTAGCCCTTTCTGTGACATGAGGATTGATCATGAGGATTGATCAGCACGACCATGTGCCCCAATATCAATTTCCCACAGCCTGTCATCGGTTGGTTGCAGCTGTCACTGATGATCATTCTGTAGATCCACTACTATACTAGAGGAAGCAGAATGTTAATATTCTATTACCATTTTTGTATTTTCACTTAGAATCCTTCTACAAAAAACTTTTCTGCGTCCTCTATTTGATTACCGTGAAATAGTCTGTACTGGAAAGACAGTAGAAATCATTCCTATTTCCCTTTATTTTTCTGTTTCCAGAATAACTAGTCAATTCCTTAACTTTCTGAAAGGTTTCTGACTCTGGCTTTGTAGCATTACAAGCATGTGGTTACTTAAAGTACTTGATGCGTTTAAAACTTGTCCAGGTAATTTTCTTTGAGATTTAATTTGTATCATGACTGTGGAGGGGGATGCTTTTCAAGTTGAATACTGTGGCATCCTCATTCTCACGTGACCCCAGTTGTGTGGTAGACTGTCCTTGTGTCCTGGATTGAATAGATGTTCCATCTTGAACATTTCCTGCGCTAGATCTGGAATTGGCAATTTTTTAAAAGATGCTATTTTCTTTCATGAAAAAGTGCATTTGGAGAACACAGCCTGAGTAATTTGGATGGTAGTTACTCAGGACAGGGCTATCATCTGTAGATCCCTTTAATGAGAGGAGATAGAATATACATAATGGTTTAAACATGGTTTAAACAAATACAGATCAAGTTTAAGTTCATTCTTCCAAACAAGTTTAAAATGATATAACTTTTACTTAAATTGTTTCCTTTCAATTTTTCTAACTTTTGATCAAACTGTGATGAATCTCTTGTATAATGTACTTATTAATTTTAAATATAAATATTTTATTGAAATATAAACATGAGTAAATTTTTTAAATCTCTGTAGGGATTTTGCATAGATATGTTTCAGTACAAATGTATAGTCAAAACTGTTTTTAAAAATGTACTTGCGGAATTCCCTGGCGGTTCTGTGGTCAGGACTCTGTGCTTCCACCGCCAGGGGCCCAGGTTGGATCCCTGGTTGGGGAACTAAGATCCTGAAACCAGTGCAGTGCGGCCAAAAATTTAAAAAAGTACTTTAAGTATTACTATTTCGTATGGATAGACTACAACTTTATTACACACTGAGATTTATATATTTGTTTTACTTTTGTCATTAAATTTTTTTTTTTTTTTTTTTTTTTTTGTGGTATGCGGGCCTCCCTCTGCTGCGGCCTCTCCCGTTGCGGAGGACAGGCTCCGGACGCGCAGGCCCAGAGGCCATGGCTCACGGGCCCAGCTGCTCCGCGGCATGTGGGATCCTCCCAGACCGGGGCGCGAACCCAGTTCCCCTGTATCGGCAGGCGGACGCGCAACCGCTGCGCCACCAGGGAAGCCCTGTCATTAAATTTGATTGATTGTTTTAATTTCATTTTGATATACTATAGTTTAATAAATAAAATATTTATATTTACACCAAAGTCAAAATTATAATTGAGGTAAATTAATTCAGCTATATCTAGTTTCCATTCCTGTCCCTCCACATTGTTTAATCTCTGCCCCTCTATATCATTACTTATTGAAGGTTATAGTTCATTCTTTAATTGTTTTTAATGTAATTGTACAGATAGATAGAGAGAAAATGTGTATTTATCTACATTATTTATATTCTTATTCCTTCACAATCATAAGAATAATTGTAGAATACTAAACATCTCCTAACCCACTTGCCTTTTCTCACTTAAGAATATATCCTGAAGGTAATTTCATACATGGAGGAAAATGATCTTCATTCAGTTCATGGCTGTAGGAAAATATGTTGTGTGAATAGTGCATCCTTTATTCAAATACCCCCTCAAATGAACACTTGGATGAATTCCATCATAAGACCTTAATTAATAACCACTGCACCCATAAGTATGTACTCCTATAATCCAGTTAAAGTAAGAAAATGTGTTACCAAAAGAGAGGAAATCATGTGCTATGTTCAGCAGTAGATACAGCTGAGCAGAAGAAGGTGACACATTTATGTTCATTTATCTTTCTAGCATTTATTCATTTATTTCTATCTCAAAATAAATCAATATCTCCTAGCTATGAAAGTGAAGGGTTGGACTTCCCTGGTGGCGCAGTAGTTAAGAATCCACCTGCCAATGCACGGGACACAGGTTCGAGCCCTAG
This sequence comes from Physeter macrocephalus, assembly GCF_002837175.3. Classification (NCBI taxonomy): domain Eukaryota; kingdom Metazoa; phylum Chordata; class Mammalia; order Artiodactyla; family Physeteridae; genus Physeter; species Physeter macrocephalus. The sequence continues at coordinate 5,294,126 of NC_041230.1, forward strand.
TCCGGGAAGATCCCACATGCCGTGGAGCAACTAAGCCCATGTGCCACACTACTGAGCCCGCGTGCCACAACTACTGAAGCCCGCGCGCCTAGAGCCCATGCTCTGCAACAAGAGAAGCCACCGCAATGAGAAGCCCGCACGCCACAGCAAAGAGTAGCCCCCGCTCACTACAACTAGAGAAAGCCCGTCGAAGACCCAACGCAGCCAAAAATAAATTAAAAAAAAAAAAAAGAAGAAAGTTAAGGGCATGCCAACCTGGAAATGGAAATCATTTTCCTCACTCAGACTGGAGATGGGATCCTGGGAAACTCCTCCCTCCTTTGCCTTTTAAACTTCACTTTGTTGACTGGATAGGAGTTGAGATCCACAGATCATATTATCAACCACTGGCCTTAGCCAACAACTTGTCTCTCTTCTCCAGAGGGATCCCACAGACAATGGCAGCTTTTGGATTGAAATATTTCCTGGATGTTGCTGGATGTAAACTTGTCTTCTATTTACACAAAGTGGCCAGAGGGGTTTCTCTCAGCACTACCAGTCTTCTGAGTGGTTTCCAGGCCATTAAGTTTTGCCCCAGAACCTCTTTGTGGGTGGAATTCAGAATTCGATCCACAAAGTATATTGGCTTCTGTAGTTTTCTTTTCTGGATACTACAACTCTTGGTAAATGTCTGCATTCCTATTAGAGTAATTGGCCCAAGAAGTAGCAAAAACATAAGTGTAAAAACAAATTATGGATACCGTTTCTCACTCATGCCTGATAAATTTATCAGCTTTTTACATGCAGTTACATTATCTTACATGGATGTTATATGTTTGGGCTTCATGATCTGGACTAGTGGGTACATGGTCCTTTTCCTGCACAGGCACAAGCAACAAGTCCAACACATTCACAGCAACAGACTCTACCCCAGACCTTCCCATGAGGCTATGGCCACACGAACCACCCTGATTATAGTGAGCTCCTTTGTCTACTTTTATTGTCTCTCTTCCATTTTGAGTCTTTGCATTACTCTTATTGTGAATCCAAAGCAGTGACTAATGGACACGTCTGTGCTAATAGCATCCTTTTCCCTGCTTTCCTTTGTGTTCATCAGCAGTGACACCCATGTCTCTAAGTTCTTCCGTGATTTCTGAACCAGGAAAAAAAGTTTCCTAATCTAGCTCAAATAGATTTAGCTCTGATTTCTCCAGTTGGATCAATATTAATTTGTATTTTTAATTTTTTAAGTTACATGATTGTTGGTCCAAATTATTCTGCTAGAATTGGCGATATAATAGTAAATAAGAACAACTCTTGTTAAGTGAGCAAACAACAGATCTATACACAAATTATGAATTCCCTTTTACTAAACAAACAAAAAAATAGGAATATATATATATATATATATGAATACACAGGCAAACACAGAGAGATGCATTCATGTGCAGACAGAATTCAAAAAAGTTACCATGGCATAAACATTGCTTTTCTCCACAAGATAGAATTATCAGACTTTTCACTTTGCTAAACCAGAAACAACAGCCTCTAAGTGGAGTCACTCGTGCTAACACCAAGACTTAATACCTAACATAGCTGCAGTTACAACCTTCCCCAGAAATGTAATCAGAAGCAGTAAGTGTGTAATTGTCTGGTCGGTACCAATGGGACCATCTGTCACATGTGCCCTCTCCACTTCTCAAAGGAAGATGAAGTAACCCACCTCAAAAGAACTTTTTTCTCCAAGGGAGATGACCTTATGTGAAATCATCCATTTTTCTGTTTATGACTTCCCTGTGTTGCCTTTAAAAACCTTTCTCTTTCCACGGCGCTTTGCAGCTCCTCTCTACTTGCTACATATGATGCTGCCAAATTCAAGAATCATTCAATACACACATTTAGATCTTTAACATGTAGTCAGTTGAATTTTGTTTATCAACAACTTTCTATTTTATAAATGTGCAGAGAGAGTACTCCTTAATAAACAATAGCCAATGTTATATTTCATACAAGAGAAACTGTCAGCTGTGTAGTACAAAAAGGAATGGGCATGTGTAAAACAGCTTTATGTTTTTTAGATAAAATGATTTAATGTTTTATGGATAAGACGTGGGAGGAGAACTGCAGGGTGGGGGGAGGTTTTCCTTCCAAGCCCCAGCCGGGCGATTTAAACCCAGTATGAGGCAAACGCAGGGTCGCCGGGCAGGCGGGGCCGGAGTCCTCGGGCGTGACAGCCCCTCAGGAACAGCTCGCGGCTCGGCGCCGGGATCCCTCACGCCGCGGTGCTCGCGGGCCGGGTGGATGTGCAAGGGCGCGGGGGACCGAGCCACCGCGGCCGGGGCGGCGGCCCTGGGCGCACTTCCTCAGTCCTAGCCGCCCCATCCCCAAAAATGGGAGAGGAAGGAAACGAGGAGCGAGGCGGCGGCCAGAGGGAGAAAAGAGGGAGCGGCGAACCCTCGCTTCTGCATCTGGGTGAGGCCAGCAGCAGGCGGGGGAGAGGGAGCGGCGATCGCAGGCGAACTCCAATGCGGGCCGACGCTGGGAGAAACAACCGGCAGGCAGCCCCCGCCCAAGACGAGCACCCACCCGGCCCCATCCCGACCGCGCCCGCTCCCGGCCAGTCCGCGTTCTACTCACGCTTGGGGCTCCTCGAGGTCCCGCGGCTCTAACCGCATCGGGTCCCAGCCCCGCGGGCGGCGGCGGCGGCGGCGGCGGCGCCGAGGGACTCGCCTCAGGTAAACGCTCGTCCTCCGGGCCCTCACCGCCCTCACCCCACCAGACACTAAAGCCCCGAGTGCGGGGCGCCTGCTCTCGTGCCCGCAGCCCAGGCCCCGGTGTCCAGGACGGTGAGGCGGCCGTGGGTGGGGCCCTGTTTCTGACAGACGGTGTGATGGCGCGTGGCAGAGGGTCACAGGCGGAGGGACCGGCAGGTGCAAAGGCTGGGAGGTCGGATTGAGCCGGGAGGATTGGGGAAACCTGGGGTCCGTGTTGCTTCTGCAGGGAACAAAGTGTGGGTAGAGTCGCACCTGCAGTGACAGGCTGAGGAGTTGTACCTTCCTTCTTGGGGCTCTTGGAGCCATGGAAATTTTTGCGGAAAAGAGACATGATCTAAGTTAAGTTTGAAAAAACCCCCAGAGTCTGTTCAGTGGAAGCACAAATTGTAGGGCTGCTGAGGACATTGAGGCAGAGGGTGTTTGGGGGGTTTTCCCCAAGGACACAAAACTGCTGAGAGTCAATACAGAGGTTAGATGGTCGGCCCGAGATTACCTGGCTCTGGTGACCCCCAGGGGTGCAGGGAAGGCCTGAGCCCCTGGTAGGATGCCATGCTCACAATCCTCTAAGACCTGCCTCTTCCCACAGGTTTCCATGGCTGCAGAAGTGCTTTTGGAACCTAATCAGGTAAGTGGCGGTTTTGTCCCCCCTCACTGGTCCCAACCCCTAATTTCTCCAAATTTGTGGTGTCATGAGACTTGTCACCTGCCATTTTCCCAGCCCTTGGGTGTGGGGACCTTAGAGAATCCTAGCTCAGGGTCCTGAGTTGAGTCCAGGGGTTTGATGGAGGGGTTCCCATTTCAGGCCACCAATGGAAAGAGATGTGGAAGCTTATCACAAAAACGGGAAGTGCTTGGAGGTGAGGCTAAGCTGGTTCAGGGAATTGCAGGTCTCCTTCCTTTCTGGTGAGAACAAACTAGGTGTGGGGAGTAAGAGTCAGACTTGGAATGACTGCCTGTGAGGTTAGGCATCTGTTCTGCACGCAGTGGGAGGTCTGGATCAGGTGAGGGAGGTGTTCGCATCTAGGTCTTAACAGGCTCCATCTGGTAGCAGAGTGGACAGTAGAGTGAACACAGTGGTTAATGGGAGTATGAGAAGACAGCAGACACCAATGGCACCAGGGTCTGGAATCTCCTCTGAGATCTTAGGAGGAGGATGGACATGGGGTAGATGTGTGAGGAGATAGATTGTGGGTCTTCAGGAGTGAGGCTGCTGATGATTTCATCTGTCTCTATCCTGGCAGGGAAGTGTGACCTTTGAGGATGTGGCCCTGTATTTCTCCTGGGAGGAATGGGCTCTCCTTGATGAGGCTCAGAGATGCCTGTACCACGATGTGATGCTGGAGAATTTTGCACTTACATCTTCATTGGGTAAGCTCTCACACCTGCCCCTATGCCCTGGGCAAGGCTTGGCCTTTCTTTTTTCTCCAGGGTCAGGTATGTCTCCATTTAAACCATGGGCACTGCTTCCTTCCCCAGTTGCCTGGGTATGTGCTGTGGTTCAAGGGGTGAGCTGAGTGCATGCCTACTTCTCATCCTTATCACTCCAGCATCTGCTGCGCCAAAGCCTTACAGGGAAGGATTTGGTATCGCTGTTCTTTAGGTCAGCCTAATGGATCCCTCCTGTCTTGCCCTTTCCCTCTCTGGGTGACTGTCTAGCACCATGGCCCCCTGGTATGTCTCCCTTCCTATAGCTTACATTTATTTTTGCCTGACTGTGTCAGGAGTTATAGTCACTTTCATAGTCACTGCTTACACAAATTTTTTTTTTTTTTTTTTTTGCGGTACGCGGTCCTCTCACTGTTGTGGCCTTTCCCGTTGCGGAGCATAGGCTCCGGACGCGCAGCTTCAGCGACCATGGCTCACGTGCCTAGCCGCTTCGCAGAATGTGGAATCTTCCCAGACTGGGGCACGAACCCGTATCCCCTGCATTGGCAGGCGGACTCTCAACCACTTCGCCACCAGGGAAGCCCTACACAAATATTCTTGAGAGGTCTTTTGCTTAGGATTGATTGATTGATTGATTGATTGATTTTTTTTGTGTGTGTGTGGTATGCGGGCCTCCCTCTGCTGTGGCCTCTCCCGTTGCGGAGCACAGGCTCCGGACGCGCAGGCTCAGCGGCCATGGCTCATGGGCCCAGCCGCTCCGCGGCATGTGGGATCCTCCCAGACCTGGGCGCGAACCCGGGTCCCCTGCATTGGCAGGCGGATGCGCAACCACTGCGCCACCAGGGAAGCCCCTTTACTTTATTTTTTAAAGGTTTATGTTTCTTTCTCTTTTTAAAAATATTTTATTTATCTTGTAGTTTCTTTTGACTACATCTGGTCTTAGTTGTGGCATGCAGGATCTTCGTTGCGGTGCACGGGCTGTTCCTTGTGGCACGTGGGCTTCTCTCTAGTTGTGGCATGCGGGTTTTCTCTCTCTAGTTGTGGCAAACGGGCTCCAGGGCACGTGGGCTCTAGCTGTGCTGTGTGGGCTCTGTAGTTGAGATGCACGGGCTTAGTTGCTCTGCAGCATGTGGGATCTTAGTTCCCCAACCAGGGATCCAACCCATGTACCCTGCATTGTAAGGCGGATTCTTTACCACTGGACCACCAGGGAAGTCTCTTTACTTTATTTTAGTTGTGGCAAAATATACAAAAGAAAATATTTGCATTTCTAAGTGGCATTTAGTACACTCTCATTGTGCAACCATCACAGTCATGCATCCACAGAACTTTTTCATCTTCAGACTGAAACTCTGTTCCCCTTAATCAGTAACTTCCCCCATCTACTGACAACCACCATTCTACTTTCTGTAAATATGAATTTGCCTATTATGAGTATCCCATGTGGGTGGAATCAGACAGTAGTTCTCCTTTGGTGTCTGGCTTACTTTACTTAGCATAATATCTTAAAGGTTCATCTATGTTGTAGTATGTGTCAGAATTTGCTTCCCTTTTATGACTGAATAACATTGTATATACCACGATTTGTTTACCCATTATTCTATCAGTAGACAGTTGGGTGCTTTTGCCTTTGGCTCTTGTGAATTATGGTGTTATGAACATGAGTGTGCAGATATCTTTTAGTGTCCCTGCGTCAGTTCTTTTTGAGTATGTACGCAGAATCAGAATTGCTGTATCTTATGATAGTTCTTTTTTAAATTTTTTGAAGAATCACCATACTGTTTTCCATAGCAGCTTCACAAAGGTTCCAATTTCTCCCATGCTTGCCTACACTTCTTTTCTGTTTTTTTTTGAGTAATAACCATCCTAACTAATGTGAAGTGGTATCTCATTGTGTTTTGATTTGCATTTCCCTGACAGCCTAGTGATGTTGAGCATCTTTTCATGCACTTATTGCCCATTTGTATATCTTCTTTGGAGAAATGTCTGTTCAAGTCTTTTCCAATTTTTGAATCAAGTTGCTTGGTTTTTTTGTTGAGTTTTAGGAATTCTCTATATATTCTGAATGTTAACCCTTCATCAGATAGGTGATTTGCAGATATTTTCTCCTATTCTATGAGTTGCCATTTATCATGTTCATAGCATCCTTTGATGTACTAAAGGTTTTCATTTTGATGAAATCTAGTTTGTATTTCTTTCGTTCCTTGTGCGTTTGTCGTATCCAAGGAATCACTGCCAAATGTGGTGTCATGAAGCTTTTCCACTACGTTTTCTTAAGCGTTTTATAGTTGTAGCTCTTAAGATCTTTGATGCATTTTTAGTTAATTTATGTACCCGGTATCCATCCAACCTCCTTCTTATGCATGTGGATATTCAGTTTTCCCAGCATCATGTGTTAAAAAGTCTGTCCTTCCCCATTGAATGTTCTTGGCCTCCTTGTTGCAAATCATTTGACTGCATATGCAAGAGTTTATTTCTGAGCTCTTTATTCTATCCCATTGGTCTATATGTCTGCCTTGATTCCAGTATCACACTGTTTTGATTACTGTAGTTTTTCAGTAATATTTGAAATTTAGAATTGTGATTCTTCCACCTTTGTTCTTCTTTTTCAATATTGTTTTGGCAATTTGGTGTCCCTTGAGGTTCCATATGAATTTTAGGATGAATTTTTCTATTACTGCAGAAAACATCATTGGAATTTTGATGGGAATTGCATTGAATATGTAGATGGCTTGGATAGTATTGACACCTTCACAGTGTTAAGTCTTCCAATCCATGAGTATAGAAATTTTTCCATTTATTGTCTGTAATTTTTTTTAGCTGTGTTTTGTAGTTTTTACTGTACAAATCTTACTTCCTTGGTTAAGTTTATTTCTAAGTATTTTATTCTTTTGACATGTACTTTTTTTTTTTGGTTGTGCCAAATCTTAGCTTAGTTGCAGCTGGTGGGCTCCTTAGGTGTGGCATGCGAACTCTTAGTTGCAGCATGCACATGGGATCTAGTTCCCTGACCAGGGATTAAACCCACATCCCCTGCATTGGGAGGTGAATTCTTAACCACTGCACCACCAGGGAAGTCCCTTGACAGGTACTTTTATATGTGGAATTGTTTTCTTAGTTCCCCGTTCAGATTGTTCATTGTTAATGTATCGAAATATAACTGATTTTTTTCATTTTGTATTTATATCTTCTTCCTTTGCAAACTTCAATTATTCTAACAGTTTTATGGTGGAATCTTTAAGATGTCATGAGCTGTGGTGAGTTTTACTTCTTCCTTTCTCTTTTGGATGCCTATTTGTCTTTCTTGCTTAATTGCTCTGTCTAGAATTTCTAATACTGTGTTGAATAGTAGTGGTGAAAGCTGACATTCTTTTCTTGTTAGTGATCTTGGAGGAATAGTTTTCAGTCTTTTACCATTGAGTTTAATATTTGCTGTGGGTTTTAATTTTTTTGCTTCCATTATGTTAAGCTACTTTCCTCCTATTCATAGTTTGTTGAGTATTTTCATCATAAAAGGGTGATAAATTTTGTCAGATGGTTTTTGTACATTGATGGAGGTGATAATAATTTTTTTCTTACTGTTAAAATGACATATTATGCTGATTAATTTTGTAGGTTGAACCATCCTGGCATTCTAGAAATAAATCCCAGGTGTTTATGGTGTATAATCTTTTTACTATGCTGATGAATACAGTTTGCTAGTATTTTGTTGATTAATTTTGCACTGATAATCATCAAATATATTGCCCCATAGTTTCTTGTAGTGTCTTTGCCTGTTTTTTTTTTATATCAGGGTAATAGTAACAGCTGCAGTTGACCTAAATTAAAGCAATTTTGCATTGCAAAGTAGTTACATCAGATTGATTCTACCATTGAATTTTTTGTCCAGGTGGGAAGATACCTGGTTTAACTACTCTGCCATCTTCCCTTTAGCTGTGCCCATGGGTACTTTTTGTAATATTTGAAATATCTTTCCTGTGATCTGTTGTGTCTGAGTTGTCTGGGACAGTATTGGCTACTGACTTCTCCTGTCCTTCCCTTAGGATTTGTATCATCCACCTCTCATGCAGTAGCTCAGCTGGGGCTAGAGGAAGAGTCCTCTGTGCTTCCCAGGATGGATATGATCCCATTCTGCACAAGATGGGCCCAGATGGGGCCTGACCCAGATAAATGGCAGTTGGGGGAGGATATGACTTCAGGGCTTGGTTCATATCAATCATATCAATAACCAGTCCTGTTTTAATTGTGTTTTGGTGATGCCATCACCAGTGGCCACATCTCACCTCCATCTTTCCTTCTCCATTCTTAACACTTTGCTGACTTGTCATGTCTAATACTAGTCATTTTTATTCTGACTCCAGCTGAGACTATTCCCCACCTCTGGACTGTTTACCTCACTGATTCCTCACACTGTTCCCTCCTCAGTGCTTTCCCACTTTGTAGTGTCCTAAAGAGTGCACGTGTCTAATAATGCTTAAACACCTGTAACCTTTTTTTTCAGTCAGATTTTTCTGGGCCTGAGCAAGACTTCTCCACAGCATCACATGTCATCAGCAAATATAATCCTGCTAAAAGCCATTGACAGGACTTCCCTAGCAGTGCAGTGGTTAAGACTCCACGCTTCCACTGCAGTGGTCACGGGTTCGACCCCTCGTTGGGGAACTAACATCCTGCATGCTGCATGGCACGGCCAAAAAAAGAAAAGCTGTTGAGAGATGAATAATCTATAGAACATGCCTTTCTCCCGGGCCACACCCTTTCCTCATGTCCTAGGCCTAGTGAGGCCTGCACCATCCTGTGACCTTAGGGACCCAGTAGGGCACAGCAGTTGCTTCCTCAAGCTGACCCCAACTTCCTTTTCCTGAAAACAGTTTCATGGACTGATTCTTTGATGTGTCGAGTTACATTTGTGATGATTTTGCCCTCTCTCAATAAGGTTAACGTGTACTTCATCATCACTTCTTTACTTTCAGGCTGTTGGCATGGAGTAGAAGATAAGGAAGCACCTTCTCAACAGAGCATTTCTGTGGATGGAGTGTCACAGATCAGGCCTCTCAAGGCAGGTTCATCTCTCCAGAAGGCCCAGCCCTTTGAGATGTGTGGCCCAATCTTGGGAGATACTTTGCACTTGCCTGAGCACCGGGGAACACATCTTGGGCAGAACCCATACACGTGTGGGAATCAACTCTATTTCTCTGCCAACCTTCAACAGTATCAAGGGCAGCACATTGAAGAGATACCCATCAGAAGTTCTGTGGACAGAGCCTTGTTTATAAAGAGCCACACAACCCATCTGTCAGGGAAATCCTTTTCCTATAGAGAGATAAGGAAAGACTTCTTAGCCAGCACGAGATTTTTCCATCAACCAGTCACTCACACTGAAGAGAACCCAAACAACAATAATGAGTGTGAGGCTGTCTTTCACAGTGGAAAAATGCATCACAACTGGGGAGAAGGCAGGAAAGCCTTCAGCTGCAGAGACACACTTGTTGAGGACCAAGGAGTCCACACTAGAGAAGGGCTTTATAATTGCAGCAAATGTGGAAAAGCCTGTACCCGAAGATGGAACCTCATTGAGTACCAGAAAGTCCACACTGGAGAAAGGCCTTATAAATGCCATAAATGTGGGAAGTCCTTTACCCAGAGCTACAGCCTCAATAGCCATAGGAAAGCTCACACTGGAGAAAAATTTTATGAATACAGGGAATGTGGAAAATCTTTTAGTCAAAGATCCAACCTCATTCAGCATCAGAGAGGTCATCCTGGAGAACGGCTTCATCAGTGTGAGGAATGTGGAAAATCCTTTAGTCGAAGCTCCACTCTCATTCACCACAGGAGACTTCATACTGGAGAAAGACCTTATGAGTGCAGTAAATGTGGGAAATCCTTTAAGCAAAGCTCCAGCCTCAGTTCACATCGGAAAGTCCACACAGGAGAAAGGCCTTATGAGTGTCAGGAGTGTGGAAAATCATTTAGCTGCAAATCTAACCTCATTATCCACCTGAGAGTTCACACTGGAGAAAAGCCTTATGAGTGTCAGGAATGTGGAAAATCCTTTAGCTGCAAATCTAACCTCATTAACCACCTGAGAGTTCACACTGGAGAAAAGCCTTATGATTGTGGAGAGTGTGGAAAATCCTTTAGTCAAAGATCCATCCTCATTCAACATCAGAGAATTCATACTGGAGAAAGGCCTTATGAATGCCATGAATGTGGGAAATCTTTTAGCCGAAAGTTTAGTCTCATTTACCACCAGAGAGTTCACACTGGAGAACGACCTCATCAGTGAAGAGAATGTGGGAAATCTTTTAGCTGCAAGTCTAACCTCGTTGCACACCTGAGAATTCAACTGGAGAAAGGCCTTGTGAGTGTGGGGACTGCGGAAAATCCTTTAGCCAAAGTTCCAGCCTCATTCAACATTAGAGAGTTCACAGTGGAAGATGTCTTACGAGTGCAGTGAATGCAGGTAATCTGTTAGCTGCTAATCTGATCTCATTCAATACCAGAGTCTTCAGACTAGTGAAGAGCCATAGATATGCTGGGATGTACAGTTTATTTCTAGTATAATTACACTGGAAGAGAGAAGTTGTGAGGGAGCCATCTGCCTGAATTAAAGCCCATATATCCGAAAGTCTGCAGTGGGGAGATTTCCCTAAAGTTCCAGGTATGTGAGAATCTTTAAGGAACTATGTTATAATTTCTTGCCTGCCCAGGACCCTTGCCAGCTTTATGTCAGTGCCATCTATGGCAGAATTCATTTCACCTCTATCACCTGGGAGGTCCACGGTGTGCAAAAGTTACCTCCCAACATACTCAGGGAAGCTGACCTCTGTCCCATCCCCATTTGCGGGGGAAGTAATGAGTAGTCTTAGCTCTTATGGGGTCCTCATTCCCTTCTCATTTCCAAAGTAGGGCGTGGACCCGACCTAGTCTGGGCCCAGTGGACCCTGTCTGAGTTCTATTGGTGACTTGTTGGGAAGCACTGCATTTTCAGGGACACGTTAGTTTCTGGTGACACTTCTCTTGGATTTTCCCAGCCTCCGAGTCACCAAGCTGGGAACTGCATGCCTCCTATTGCTCTGCATTCTGTAATAATAAAGGCATTAATGTTTTAGCCACCTTTGGTCTTGGGCTTCTATTCACTGTGTGAGGTGATCTGAAAACAACTGGGCTCTACCAGCGTTAAGGACTGCACAGCTCTCATGGAGGTCCCATGCTTTGTGTGCCTCATATGTCAGTATGATTAAGAATTTAGCTCTCTTTCTGGTTTTGGCCTAATGTACATTGTTGCCCAGGGTCTCCTAGGGAAGACTGCAGGGTTTCAGGGTCCTAATTTGTGGACTGGGTATCAGGGTTTTTTGTGGGCTCAGAAAACACCCTGAGGAGCCAGGAAGTTATGACAGCCTCCAGTGCTTCTGATAACAACACAAATTGTTATTCACAGTAAATATCACATAATGCTCAACAGTTATCCTGCAAAAGAACCACATGCCCTGATCCCCAGAGTTCACTAGATAATGCCACTGTAAGACTAGGGCCAGAGGGAACCATCTTAGTAAAGGAACCCTGGAGCGGAGGAGAGTGCAGTGAAGTAGATGGAGTGTGCCCCTTCTAAAATTGCATCAACAAATGCTCCATTGACTGTGACTGTGCAGTATCAGTGGGCACAGATGCCCAGAAATTCTCAGAACCTCCAAGCAAGTGTAGCTTTTGTAGCTGAGGTCATTGTGAAAGAAAATAAGCTATTGGTTTTCTGGACTCCTATAGCCTCTCTGGGATGTTCAGCTAAAGGCCATTGCTACACAGAGAAACAAGCATAGAGAGAAAGGAGATCCCTTAGTCCAGGGTCCCCAAACCCACTGGCCTCGGACCGGCACCGATCCGTGGTGCCGGATGAACCATCACACACCCCACCCCACACCCCAACCCCCCTCCCCTGTCTGTTGAAAAATTGTCTTCCACGAAACCGGTCCCTGGTGCCAAAAAGGTTGGGGACCGCTGCCTTAGTCTACAGTGTGGCTCATTGACCAGCCAGCATTCCTGTTAACTCAGGTGGGAAAGAATCTATTACTCATCAGTATTTGCTACCACTAAGGCAAGGCTGCTCCTCCAAGGTCATCAGAAAAGAGAGGCGATATAGGATTGCCAGGCCTGATTTTCTGAAAAGAGTGGGATATCTATATTTTTCTTTTGAACCATTTTGTAAATTTTTATTCCTGTATAGTCAACATGCAATATACTGTATCTATTTGAAGTATACAATTTAAATTTTACATACATATAAACCCATGAAACCTCATCATAATCACAGTAATGAACATGTCTCTCACCCCCAGTTTACCTCAGGCCCTTCTCCCCAGCCTCCAGGCCATCATTGATTTACCTTTATTTATAATAGATTATTTTGTATTTTCTAGAATCTTATATGATTTTATTCATAAAATGTTTACTTTTTTTTCTGGTTTCGTTCATGGTTCATAATTATTTTCAGATTCTTCAATGAACCATAGTAGTTCATTCTTTTTATTGCTGAGTAATATCTTTTCTATACTTATACCATTTGTTTATTCATTTGTCTGGTTAAGAGAATTTGGGTTACTTCCAGTTTTGGCTATTGTGAGTAAAGGTGCTAGAACATTTGTGTGTAATTCTATGTGTATGTATGTATTTTCACTTGTTTTGTGTTAGTAACTCAAAGTATAATGCCTGAGTCATAGAATAGGTGAATGTTTAACTTACAAAACTGCCAAATGGTGACCTAAAATTATGGTTTGCTTTTGTATACCCACGAGGTTTATGTAAAATGCTTCCACATTCTTGCCAATACTTGGTATTGTCAGTCTTTTGAATTTACACTTTTAGTAAGAGAGCAGTAGTTTTAGTTACATCTCCCTAAGGATTCATGGTGTTGAGCATTTTTTTTCATGTGTTTATTTTCCATCTGTTTATTTTCTTGGTAAAATATCTGTTTATATCTTATGCTTATATTACTTTTTTATGTTGTGACTATTTTCCTTTTCATTAACAAGTAATCAGCTCATTTTTGTTCCTCAATTTTTGTGCATTCTGTACAATGTAATTACCGCATACAGCATACACTTAAAATTTAATCTGCATTGTTCCTATATTCTTAAGTCTAGGCTTTCAATAATACAGTTAAGTCCTGGTTTGTAGTGTTTTCCAATATCCCTGATATAAATACTCCCACCATGGCCAATTTCAAACTGCCAACATGATGTCACTGAACTTGGAGTTGCGAAAAGTTGCCAGAGGTCCATCATTCTAACTCCGCCATACTGTTCCAGTAGCTACAATAACCTGTAGGACACAGATGATAATAAAACATAATAAAATTATTAGGAAGTGACAGGTTTTCAATATTTGTTTCATGAAGGTATAATTGACTGAACATATAAACTGCATGTATTTAAGGTGTACATTTTGATGTTTTGATACATGCTTATACCCTGAAACCAAAATTTTCATTGGAAACAGAAGACAATCTATTGATATAATAATGGCACTTATTCAATTAAATTATTCAGTTCACTACTTCAATTATGCAAGAAACAAAAGTAGAGCAGGCAAGATATTTCAAGTACAGGCAGTTCTTGAGGAAAAAAAACCCCAAAACTTTGAAAATGTTTTTCTCACAAAGGATCAGAAGGAATGCATATTAGGGAATTCCCTGGTGGTCCAGTAGTTAGGGCTCCACACTTCCGCTTCAGGGGGTGTGGGTTCTATCCCTGGTCTGGGAACTAAGATCCTGCATGCTACTCAGTATGGCCAAAAAAAAAAAAAAAAAAGCGTATTAAATTAAAAGTTGAGATGCAGTTTTCCAGCATTCTATTTGGGAGTCAAAACCATACTGTTTTCAGTATGAATCCTCTAGTATTTTGTGTCTTTGTTCTTGTTGCCAGAAAAGCCATAAGTAATCAACATAATTCATAATAATTGGGGTTCTGTAAAGTGATTGGGGAATTTCAGTACATTTTAGAACAATCAGATGGAGCACAGTTATAATTTAAAGTGTTATTAGCTCTAGACATTCTCAATATTATCACCCATATTTAACAGAGGAGCAGATTTTAGGCCCTAATTTCTAAAGTTATCCAGTGCATATAAACTAGGACTTATTGAAGACTGTTTCTCTCTATCTTTTTGTCTTTGTCACATACCAATTGTCCATATTTGGTGCATACTGTAATAACAAATATAATTAGCACTAATGTTTTGGGAAGAAAATAGTTGCCTATTGTCCACAGTTCTGGGGCAGGATCTTGAAGGGCATATCTCATGAGCTACAATCGTGCAGCTGTATACAGGCATCTGGCAGGGGCTAAAAGAACACTATGGGAATGAATCAAACAGCCAGGAGGTCATATCGAGAGAGTGAGAACAGATGCTACTGTATGTAAGCAAATCCAAATGTTACTGAAAGGATCCTCAACCATAATTGATTCGTTTCATACATATACAGGTGGGGAGGACACTGTGTGTGTTAAATTTATCCTCGTGTATTTACACGAACTTTTCCAAGTAAATTTAAACACGAAATAAAAAAAGGAATTAGTAGACAAAAATAACACATTAAATGAGAAAATAAAATGATCAGAAATCATGTTGAAGACATATCAAAAGAATATCTTTGACATACAGATCAGGTTCATTAACTTAAAGTGAGAAGTAACCAATTTTGTTTAGATCTGAAACACCACCATAGATGTTAAGTGTCGTAGGAGGAATGGCATCTCATGGTGGATTACACCTACATTGATCCCATCCATTGAAGCCCCTATACCTCACATAATTCAAGTGAATGTGCCATTCAATCTTCACAGGCCAATACTTTTCTCTTACATGTATTCTAGCTAGTGCCTATTTTAACAGCCTCTCCTTCACCTACATAGGAACTCAGTACTATACACCTTTACTTAGTTGCCCATGGGATACCACAACGGTTCAGCCATCACATACAACCTCAACTGACAAGAACTTAATTGGATCCAGCTGTCCCCACACACCCAAGTATGGCGCTACATTGATGGCATCCCCTCGTGAGGGGATTTGCTAGACACTTGTGCAAGGCATACATTCATCGTTGTGCTTACAGAGAGCAGATGGGCTACTGCCCCACACGTTTCAGCTTCATGCCACCCCAGTGGATTTCTTAGCTTCATCCAGTGTGCCTAAGGGCTACTCTATTGCTTATGTAGTTAAAGGGCAACTTTCCCTGGCCTTCCCTTTAAAATACCAACTCTAGGGAATTTGCTGGAGGTCCAGTGTTTTTTTTTTGTTTGTTTTTTTGGGGTTTTTTTGTGGTACGCGGGCCTCCCACTGTTGTGGCCTC
>NC_041230.1:5309624-5314966 GCF_002837175.3 Physeter macrocephalus
CCTCTCCCGTTGCGGAGCACAGGCTCCGGACGCGCAGGCTCAGCGGCCATGGCTCACGGGCCCAGCCGCTCCGCGGCACGTGGGATCTTCCCGGACCAGGGCACGAACCCGTGTTCCCTGCATTGGCAGGCGGACTCTCAACCACTGTGCCACCAGGGAAGCCCGTTCCAGTAGTTTTTTAATTAAAAAAAAAAAAAACTAACTCCAGCCATTCAGGATGGTCACTATAAAGTCCTGACCAAAATTCCTGTTGGCAATATATTAATTCTTGGTTGCTCATGTCAAATGCTGTTTTCAAGATTTTAGCCCCCAAGGTCTACTGATTTTATTTCCCTAAATACTTCTCACTTCTGCAGGCATATCCTCCTCCATATCAGACTTCCCTGTCTTTGTATGACTTGTAGTATCTGCATTTGGGGGCCACATATAATCTTTTGGCCTCCTGCCAAAAAAAATTCTGTATCTTGATTGTGGTTGTGCCTACATGATTCTACACGATAAAACTGCATAGAACTACACACATGCACACACGTAAAAACGGTGAACTGTGAAAAAGATACAAGGATTTAACCAATGTCAAATTCCTTGTTTTGATATTAAGGTTACATAAGTTGCTACCACAGAGGAAACTAAGTGAAAGATACTCTGGACTATATCTGCAACTTCCTGTGAATATACAGTTATTTCGGAATAAGACATTGAAAAAAACGAAACAACAGATCTTGTGTCTTGTCTTGCTAAATCCCTACAACTTCCCAGAGCAGTCGAATACAATCCAAATTTCTCATCATAGACTCCAAAATACATGCAGCAGCCCTTGCCCCGCTCATCTCACTACCTACCAGTCTCCCGCTCCAGCCCTGCAGTCTTTCACTCTCTCTACCAACAAGCCAAGCTCTCACTAACTTTGGGGTATTGATACATGCTTTTCTCCTTGCAGGGAATTTTTATGCACTTTCGCACCTGGATGGGGTCTTCATTGCACTGCGTAGCTGTGTTCAATGTCCCATTTTCCCATGTTTACAAATGTGAATCCTGAGTACTGAGGAGAATAGACATGACCAAGGTCAGCCAGTTGGTAAATGGCACAGCTCAGACGAATTAGAAAAACAGTCTGTCTCTAGAGTCCAAGCACTTAGCTACTAGCCCACACTGCCTTGCTTCACATGTGAATTGAGAAAAGGAGATACAAGGCCAAGCAATCCAGTTCCAAGCTTCATCTTTTTTATTAAGACAATAATATGTTCTCTTTAAAAAAATAACAAAATATATATGGAAATGCAAAAGGCTTATAATAGTCAAAGCATTTTCTATTTTCTTAAATAGAACATATTTGGACTTTAAAGACCTGATTTCAAAACTTACTATGAAGCTGTAGTAATGAGACTGTGTGGTATTGGTGAAAGGATAGACAATGGAGCAATGGAAGAGTCCAGAAATAGAGCCACATGCATGTCATTAATTTATTTTCAACAAAGTTGCCAAATTAAAAATGAAAGGATACTATTTTCAACAAATTATTCTGAAAAACTGTGATATCCTCATACATAAAAGTAAAGAACCTCAACCCTTCCCTCAAAATATTCACAAGTGAACTCAAAATGGACCATAAACTTTAATATAAGAGATAGAAATATATACCATCTTAAATATAACAGGAAGAATGCTCTTTGTTCTTGCTTTAGGCCAAGATTTCTTACATAGGAAAAAAAACACAAACCATAAAAGAAAAATATGATAAAATTAAATAAAATTAAAATTAAAATTTCTTACAGTTCAAAAGGTACTGATAAGGAAATGAAAAAAAAATATCTATGGCCTAAGAAAAAATATTTACAAAACCTATATCTGACAAAAGGCAGGTATACAGAACATGTAATAAGGTAAACAACACTACTAAAAAAATAGGCAAAACATCTGAACACATATTTCACTAAATATATATGAATCATAAGTAAGCACATGAAAATATTCAGTATTATTATTTAAGGAAATATGAATGAAAACCACAGTGAGGTCCCACTGCACACTCATTTTAATGGTAACATTAAAAGACTGACAATATCTAGGTGTTGAAGATATGAAGAAAAGTGGAGCTCTCATACATTGCTGGTAGGAATGCAAAATAGTATAAATAAATTTGGAAACACTGGCAGTTAATGAAGTCAATCATCCACTTATTCCTAAGTATAACTACAAGAGAAATGGAAACCTGTGTCCACAGAAATACTTGTACGTATTGGCAAGTTTCCAGGAACTTTATTCTTCAAAGCCAACAGCTAGATAACAAAAACAAGCATCCATCCACAGATGAATGGTTAAGAAGTTGTTATATTTATAAATGGAAAACTCCCCATCAATATTAAGGAATAAACTACTGATACAGGGGAAAAAACCCCATCAATTTCAAAGCGTTATAGTAAGTATGGATGTGTGCATCATCTATATCAACAACAGCCTTAGAGAGACCAAAAGCCTTTCTACTGAGATTGGACGTTAACACCCAACAGGAAAACAAAAGAAAGACTGGGATCTGGCCCTCAGCTGCCTAGTTCTGATAGGCCACCGCAGGTGACATAATGAAAGATTGGCTCCTCACCTTGAGACAGGTTGGGACCTGGGACCTGAGACCCTTTACTGCAGTACTTGCACCTGGACAAACATCTTCTTGAACAGCAGAATACAAAGAAACTCTAAGGGACTAAAATATATGCATGAGAAGTTGGGGCAAATTATAAACAATAAGTTATGAAAAGGCCAAAACCCAACTGCCACCTTTGAGGTGACTGCCTGCCAGGAGCAAAAGCAGTGTACTATGCATGATACCTGCACAGAACACCACCAAGGGGGCAGGTAGACCCACTAATCCGCTCCTGCTCTCCCCCCATTTAAGAGACCAGCTCACCTCTTCGTGAGGAGAGAGCAAGTGCATCTATTACTTGTTTTTGCTCCCTCCTGCTGCAGCAAAAGTCCCAATAAAGCCTTGCCTAAATTTCTCATCTGTCCTCTTATCAATTTCTTTTTATTTTTTAAATTATTTTTTAAATTATTTATTTATTTATTTATTTGGTTGCCCCGGGTCTTATTGCAGCATGTGAACTCTTAGTTGTAGCATGCATGTGGGATCTAGTTCCCTGACAAGGGATCGAACCCGGGCCCCCTGCATTGGGAGCTCAGAGTCTTAAACACTGGACCATCAGGGAAGTCCCTGGCCTCTTAACCAATTTCTATTGATTAAAGAAATCCAAGAGGGATTTCCCTGATGGCGCAGTGGCTAAGAATCCACCTGCCAATGCAGGGGACATTAGTTCCAACCCTGGTCCGGGAAGATCTCACATGCGGTGGAGCAACTAAGCCTGTCACAACTACTGAGCCTGTGCTCTAGAGCCCGCGAGCCACAACTACTGAAGCCTACGCGCCTAGAGCCCATGCTCCACAGCAAGAGAAGCCACCACAATAAGCCCGCACACCGCAACTAAAAGTCCACATGCAGCAATGAATACCCAACGCAGCCAAAAAAAAAAAGGCAAAAATCCAATAACCCAAGTCGGTAACTGTCTCTGAGCTATACTAAATGGCTCAAGATTAAGGGCCACTGGGAGATGGGAGAGACCCTGCCGCACCCCCTCAAGTTAAATGAGCTGCGCCATTTCCTGATTAGGAATCTTGCCTATTTTTTTTTTTTTTTTTTTTGGATTTTTGTGTGCGTGTTTGTGTGTGTGTGATTTTAGTTCCCCGACCAGGGATCAAACCCAAGTGAGAGCGCGGAGTCCTAACCACTGGACCTCCAGGGAATTCCCAGGACCCTTGCCTTTTTGCATTCTGGCCTCTTTACCACTCCTGCCAGCCTCTATACATATGCCCTCAGGTAACATCCTCATGGTGCCCCCGACAGCGGTCACCTGTGCCTCTGTCTTCTCGTCCCCTGACTCACCCACATAGGTCGTCCTGCCTCATTCCTAAACTTTGGCCACTTCCAACCATGCCCTTCAGAGTCCAGCAACTCAAGGATCTCGTGTCTGGGAATAAAGACACAGTCGTAGAGAATGGACTTGAGGACATGGGGAGGGGGAAGGGTAAGCTGGCACGAAGTGAGAGAGTAGCACTGACATATATACACTACCAAATGTAAAATAGACAGCTAGTGGGAAGAAGCTGCATAGCACAGGGAGATCAGCTCGGTGCTTTGTGACACCTAGAGGGGTGGGATAGGTAGGGTGGGAGGGAGATGCAAGAGGGAGGGGATATGGGGATATTTGTATACATGTAGCTGATTTCACTTTGTTATGTAGCAGAAACTAACACAACTTTGTAAAGCAATTATACTCCAATAAAGATGTTTTTTGATGGCGCAGTGGCTAAGAATCCACCTGCCAATGCAGGGGACATTAGTTCCAACCCTGGTCCGGGAAGATCTCACATGCGGTGGAGCAACTAAGCCTGTCACAACTACTGAGCCTGTGCTCTAGAGCCCGCGAGCCACAACTACTGAAGCCTACGCGCCTAGAGCCCATGCTCCACAGCAAGAGAAGCCACCACAATAAGCCCGCACACCGCAACTAAAAGTCCACATGCAGCAATGAATACCCAACGCAGCCAAAAAAAAAAAGGCAAAAATCCAATAACCCAAGTCGGTAACTGTCTCTGAGCTATACTAAATGGCTCAAGATTAAGGGCCACTGGGAGATGGGAGAGACCCTGCCGCACCCCCTCAAGTTAAATGAGCTGCGCCATTTCCTGATTAGGAATCTTGCCTATTTTTTTTTTTTTTTTTTTTTGGATTTTTGTGTGCGTGTTTGTGTGTGTGTGATTTTAGTTCCCCGACCAGGGATCAAACCCAAGTGAGAGCGCGGAGTCCTAACCACTGGACCTCCAGGGAATTCCCAGGACCCTTGCCTTTTTGCATTCTGGCCTCTTTACCACTCCTGCCAGCCTCTATACATATGCCCTCAGGTAACATCCTCATGGTGCCCCCGACAGCGGTCACCTGTGCCTCTGTCTTCTCGTCCCCTGACTCACCCACATAGGTCGTCCTGCCTCATTCCTAAACTTTGGCCACTTCCAACCATGCCCTTCAGAGTCCAGCAACTCAAGGATCTCGTGTCTGGGAATAAAGACACAGTCGTAGAGAATGGACTTGAGGACATGGGGAGGGGGAAGGGTAAGCTGGGACGAAGTGAGAGAGTAGCACTGACATATATACACTACCAAATGTAAAATAGACAGCTAGTGGGAAGAAGCTGCATAGCACAGGGAGATCAGCTCGGTGCTTTGTGACACCTAGAGGGGTGGGATAGGTAGGGTGGGAGGGAGATGCAAGAGGAAGGGGATATGGGGATATT
>NC_041230.1:5315539-5329007 GCF_002837175.3 Physeter macrocephalus
GTTGTGGCCTCTCCCGTTGCGGAGCACAGGCTCCGGACGCGCAGGCTCAGCGGCCATGGCTCACGGGCCCAGCCGCTCCGCGGCACGTGGGATCTTCCCGGACCAGGGCACGAACCCGTGTTCCCTGCATTGGCAGGCGGACTCTCAACCACTGTGCCACCAGGGAAGCCCGTTCCAGTAGTTTTTTAATTAAAAAAAAAAAAAACTAACTCCAGCCATTCAGGATGGTCACTATAAAGTCCTGACCAAAATTCCTGTTGGCAATATATTAATTCTTGGTTGCTCATGTCAAATGCTGTTTTCAAGATTTTAGCCCCCAAGGTCTACTGATTTTATTTCCCTAAATACTTCTCACTTCTGCAGGCATATCCTCCTCCATATCAGACTTCCCTGTCTTTGTATGACTTGTAGTATCTGCATTTGGGGGCCACATATAATCTTTTGGCCTCCTGCCAAAAAAAATTCTGTATCTTGATTGTGGTTGTGCCTACATGATTCTACACGATAAAACTGCATAGAACTACACACATGCACACACGTAAAAACGGTGAACTGTGAAAAAGATACAAGGATTTAACCAATGTCAAATTCCTTGTTTTGATATTAAGGTTACATAAGTTGCTACCACAGAGGAAACTAAGTGAAAGATACTCTGGACTATATCTGCAACTTCCTGTGAATATACAGTTATTTCGGAATAAGACATTGAAAAAAACGAAACAACAGATCTTGTGTCTTGTCTTGCTAAATCCCTACAACTTCCCAGAGCAGTCGAATACAATCCAAATTTCTCATCATAGACTCCAAAATACATGCAGCAGCCCTTGCCCCGCTCATCTCACTACCTACCAGTCTCCCGCTCCAGCCCTGCAGTCTTTCACTCTCTCTACCAACAAGCCAAGCTCTCACTAACTTTGGGGTATTGATACATGCTTTTCTCCTTGCAGGGAATTTTTATGCACTTTCGCACCTGGATGGGGTCTTCATTGCACTGCGTAGCTGTGTTCAATGTCCCATTTTCCCATGTTTACAAATGTGAATCCTGAGTACTGAGGAGAATAGACATGACCAAGGTCAGCCAGTTGGTAAATGGCACAGCTCAGACGAATTAGAAAAACAGTCTGTCTCTAGAGTCCAAGCACTTAGCTACTAGCCCACACTGCCTTGCTTCACATGTGAATTGAGAAAAGGAGATACAAGGCCAAGCAATCCAGTTCCAAGCTTCATCTTTTTTATTAAGACAATAATATGTTCTCTTTAAAAAAATAACAAAATATATATGGAAATGCAAAAGGCTTATAATAGTCAAAGCATTTTCTATTTTCTTAAATAGAACATATTTGGACTTTAAAGACCTGATTTCAAAACTTACTATGAAGCTGTAGTAATGAGACTGTGTGGTATTGGTGAAAGGATAGACAATGGAGCAATGGAAGAGTCCAGAAATAGAGCCACATGCATGTCATTAATTTATTTTCAACAAAGTTGCCAAATTAAAAATGAAAGGATACTATTTTCAACAAATTATTCTGAAAAACTGTGATATCCTCATACATAAAAGTAAAGAACCTCAACCCTTCCCTCAAAATATTCACAAGTGAACTCAAAATGGACCATAAACTTTAATATAAGAGATAGAAATATATACCATCTTAAATATAACAGGAAGAATGCTCTTTGTTCTTGCTTTAGGCCAAGATTTCTTACATAGGAAAAAAAACACAAACCATAAAAGAAAAATATGATAAAATTAAATAAAATTAAAATTAAAATTTCTTACAGTTCAAAAGGTACTGATAAGGAAATGAAAAAAAAATATCTATGGCCTAAGAAAAAATATTTACAAAACCTATATCTGACAAAAGGCAGGTATACAGAACATGTAATAAGGTAAACAACACTACTAAAAAAATAGGCAAAACATCTGAACACATATTTCACTAAATATATATGAATCATAAGTAAGCACATGAAAATATTCAGTATTATTATTTAAGGAAATATGAATGAAAACCACAGTGAGGTCCCACTGCACACTCATTTTAATGGTAACATTAAAAGACTGACAATATCTAGGTGTTGAAGATATGAAGAAAAGTGGAGCTCTCATACATTGCTGGTAGGAATGCAAAATAGTATAAATAAATTTGGAAACACTGGCAGTTAATGAAGTCAATCATCCACTTATTCCTAAGTATAACTACAAGAGAAATGGAAACCTGTGTCCACAGAAATACTTGTACGTATTGGCAAGTTTCCAGGAACTTTATTCTTCAAAGCCAACAGCTAGATAACAAAAACAAGCATCCATCCACAGATGAATGGTTAAGAAGTTGTTATATTTATAAATGGAAAACTCCCCATCAATATTAAGGAATAAACTACTGATACAGGGGAAAAAACCCCATCAATTTCAAAGCGTTATAGTAAGTATGGATGTGTGCATCATCTATATCAACAACAGCCTTAGAGAGACCAAAAGCCTTTCTACTGAGATTGGACGTTAACACCCAACAGGAAAACAAAAGAAAGACTGGGATCTGGCCCTCAGCTGCCTAGTTCTGATAGGCCACCGCAGGTGACATAATGAAAGATTGGCTCCTCACCTTGAGACAGGTTGGGACCTGGGACCTGAGACCCTTTACTGCAGTACTTGCACCTGGACAAACATCTTCTTGAACAGCAGAATACAAAGAAACTCTAAGGGACTAAAATATATGCATGAGAAGTTGGGGCAAATTATAAACAATAAGTTATGAAAAGGCCAAAACCCAACTGCCACCTTTGAGGTGACTGCCTGCCAGGAGCAAAAGCAGTGTACTATGCATGATACCTGCACAGAACACCACCAAGGGGGCAGGTAGACCCACTAATCCGCTCCTGCTCTCCCCCCATTTAAGAGACCAGCTCACCTCTTCGTGAGGAGAGAGCAAGTGCATCTATTACTTGTTTTTGCTCCCTCCTGCTGCAGCAAAAGTCCCAATAAAGCCTTGCCTAAATTTCTCATCTGTCCTCTTATCAATTTCTTTTTATTTTTTAAATTATTTTTTAAATTATTTATTTATTTATTTATTTGGTTGCCCCGGGTCTTATTGCAGCATGTGAACTCTTAGTTGTAGCATGCATGTGGGATCTAGTTCCCTGACAAGGGATCGAACCCGGGCCCCCTGCATTGGGAGCTCAGAGTCTTAAACACTGGACCATCAGGGAAGTCCCTGGCCTCTTAACCAATTTCTATTGATTAAAGAAATCCAAGAGGGATTTCCCTGATGGCGCAGTGGCTAAGAATCCACCTGCCAATGCAGGGGACATTAGTTCCAACCCTGGTCCGGGAAGATCTCACATGCGGTGGAGCAACTAAGCCTGTCACAACTACTGAGCCTGTGCTCTAGAGCCCGCGAGCCACAACTACTGAAGCCTACGCGCCTAGAGCCCATGCTCCACAGCAAGAGAAGCCACCACAATAAGCCCGCACACCGCAACTAAAAGTCCACATGCAGCAATGAATACCCAACGCAGCCAAAAAAAAAAAGGCAAAAATCCAATAACCCAAGTCGGTAACTGTCTCTGAGCTATACTAAATGGCTCAAGATTAAGGGCCACTGGGAGATGGGAGAGACCCTGCCGCACCCCCTCAAGTTAAATGAGCTGCGCCATTTCCTGATTAGGAATCTTGCCTATTTTTTTTTTTTTTTTTTTTGGATTTTTGTGTGCGTGTTTGTGTGTGTGTGATTTTAGTTCCCCGACCAGGGATCAAACCCAAGTGAGAGCGCGGAGTCCTAACCACTGGACCTCCAGGGAATTCCCAGGACCCTTGCCTTTTTGCATTCTGGCCTCTTTACCACTCCTGCCAGCCTCTATACATATGCCCTCAGGTAACATCCTCATGGTGCCCCCGACAGCGGTCACCTGTGCCTCTGTCTTCTCGTCCCCTGACTCACCCACATAGGTCGTCCTGCCTCATTCCTAAACTTTGGCCACTTCCAACCATGCCCTTCAGAGTCCAGCAACTCAAGGATCTCGTGTCTGGGAATAAAGACACAGTCGTAGAGAATGGACTTGAGGACATGGGGAGGGGGAAGGGTAAGCTGGCACGAAGTGAGAGAGTAGCACTGACATATATACACTACCAAATGTAAAATAGACAGCTAGTGGGAAGAAGCTGCATAGCACAGGGAGATCAGCTCGGTGCTTTGTGACACCTAGAGGGGTGGGATAGGTAGGGTGGGAGGGAGATGCAAGAGGGAGGGGATATGGGGATATTTGTATACATGTAGCTGATTTCACTTTGTTATGTAGCAGAAACTAACACAACATTGTAAAGCAATTATACTCCAATAAAGATGTTTTTTAAAAAGTAAAAAAGGATAATTTAGGAGAAAAAAAAAAGGATCTCATGTCTGCACGTTACTTAGACCACTGGAACCCCCCCCGGCCCCCCACCGCTCCATGTCTCCTGCCTGGGCATCACATATTTTCCCCCTCTTTTGGAGACTACTTGGATCCAGATCTTGATGTTTCTAGTTCCATTTTCTTTATGTATCCCACAACTAGTATTTAATAGCAATAGGTGTAGCCACTGTTTCAGAGGCATAAAGCAGAGAAAATCCCTTCCCACAGGTGGGTCGCAACTTTTGTTCTTTTATGCTTTCTATTTCATTCTTCTACTCTTGGCCATTTAGATGTCATCTTCAATCTGATCATCGGACTCACTGATTCATTCTTTAAATATCCCCATCCTCCTATGTATTCTATTCAGTCCTTTATCAATGTTTTCCATAACCAACATTTTCCCAATTTTTTTGAAGCATATCTTCTTGCTCCTGTGGCTTTTTTCTTTCCTCATGTCCTGGATTATTTTATCCTCTTATTTTAATTTCTTTGTACTTCCAATTCTTTATACTATATAACATATGTTGCTTACTATGATTTTTGTGAGGTTGCGATTCTTCTTCCGTATCTAGTTACTTTTCCCTGGATGTATGAGTTGCTCTGTGTGTGTATGGAGGAATGGCCAAGGTCAGGCCAGATGCCCTGGCAGATGCAAGAGTATGAAATGAGGAGATGGGCCAGGGAAGGGAGCCCAGTTTTCACCACACTAGGCGACCAGGCTCATCTGTTTTCATCTTAACTTAGCCAGGGTGGAGGCGTCTCCTGAGCTGTCATCCCAAAAGTCTGCAGGATGAGAGCGGATGGCCTGACAGCCCAGGGGCAGCTGATCTGCCTGACCTCTCCTCAGACCCTCTTGCCAGATATCACGGTCTGTTCCAGCACAACAGTCTGAAGCAGGTACAGCTGGTAATGACTGAACTGAGGCCATGTAGGTGGTAACTGAAACCGCTTTTCTGTGTGTGTGTGTGTGTGTGTGTGTGTGTGTGTGTGTGTGTGTGTGTGTGTGTGTGTGTGTGAATTGGCAAAGGGTTTCAGGACGGTGGGGAAGGGCACAAAACATGGAACACTTCCCTAATTTGTGTGTCAACCTTGTGCAGGGACCATGCTAATCTTCTCTGTATTGTTCCGATTTTATTACATGTGTTGCCGAAGCGAATATGAAACCGCTTTTCTTTTTCTTTTTTTAAAATAAATAAATAAATTTATTTATTTATTTATTTTTGATGTGTTGGGTCTTCGTTACTGCACGCAGGCTTTCTTTAGTTGCGTCGAGCGGGGGCTGCTCTTCGTTGCAGTGAGCAGTCTTCTCATGGCGGTGGCTTCTCTTGTTGCGAAGCATGGGCTCTAGGCATGCGGGCTTCAGTAGTTGTGGTGCGTGAGCTCAGTAGTTGTGGCTCATGGGCTCTAGAGCGCGGGCTCGGTAGTTGTGGCGCACAGGCTTAGTTGCTCCACAGCATGTGGGATCTTCCTGGACCAGGGCTCGAACCCGTGTCCCCTGCATTGGCAGGCGAATTCTTAACCACTGCACCACTAAGGAAGTCCCTGATAATTTGGCTTTATTGAATTTTGTGAAACTGTGAGGCCACGGGGAGCGGCGAAGTTTTTTTTACCAGAGGCAGTCTGAGCCCTGCTCTGAGTAACTCGAAGCCACTGGGGAGCTTCCACAGAGGAGGCACGTGTCCAGACTCGGTTATAACAGGGTCCCTATGATGGCTGCTTTGGGAAAAGAAAGACTTGTGTGGTAATTCCCTGGCAGTCCAGTGGTTAGGACTCCGTGCTTTCACTGCCGTGGCCCCGGCTTCAATCCCTGGTCAGGAACTAAGATCCTGCAAGCTTTGTGGCTCAGCCAAAAAAAAAGAAAAGAAAGGAAGGAAAACTACTGGGAGGAGGGGCAGCCAGTTAGGAGCTGACCTCACTAATCCAAGGGAAGGATGATGGGGCCTGGGCAGTGCGAGGTAAAACGTGGTTTGATTATGGATATAACTCGAAAGCAGATAATGTTAGGACTGCTGCAAGAGTCCCTTCTCTCCAAAAAACATTCCATCTGCTTCACTATCTCTTCTCTCATCTTCCAGGTGGTCACTCACTCCACAAGAAGTCAGGAAACAGGGAGGGAGGGAGACGCAAGAGGGAAGAGATATGGGAACATATGTATATGTATAACTGATTCACTTTGTTGTAAAGCAGAAACTAACACACCATTGTAAAACAATTATACTCCAATAAAGATGTTAAAAAAGTCAGGAAACAGAAGTGCTGAGTTTTCCTAAAATCTCTTCCTCCTGCTTTCCCCCTAGTGAGTGTAAGACCCCACCCCTCCCACCACATTTTCAAGCCAGGAGCCTCTCCCCATTTTAACCCCTTCCTCTTCCTCAGTCCCCACAAGTCCATCAAACATTATGTGCTTTCTTTACATAAAATAAGCACTGCTCTTTCCCTTCCCATTAAATGATCTTGGTTTCAGCCCCTACAAGTTCTTTGTTGGATTAGGAACCCCTCCTTTGGGGTCCTGGGGCACCCTCTGACTCACCAGCCCCGATGCACAGGAGGAGAGAATCCCCCCCCACCCCCACCCCCGCATTGTGCCACATGGCTTGAGGGATCTTAGTTCCCTGGGTCCTCAGCAGTGAAAGTGCAGAGTCCTAACCACTGGACCGCCAGGAAATTCCCAAAGGAGAGAATCTTAGCCTTGTTTTCTGCTTCACTTGCAATCCACAAGTCTTGGAAAATTGGAAATTGTTAACTTTGTATAAGACTCACATAGGACAAAATTTGATGTGAGATTAAACATTATATCCCCACTTAAGTGTGAATGTTGTTATATTTCACTGCAGAAATATGTGTGTTTGATTGTGGCCTATTGCCCCAGGCCCAGGGCTGTTATATAATACCATACTGGAAAGCTGGAGCTGCAGCTGATGAAGATTCCAACAGATTCCATCAACAGTCACACTTTATCCAATCATGTCTTTAAATGCATTATTGTCCCTGATCCTATAAAAGAGAGGAGCCTTGGGAAGGCACATCAGATGAACCCAGTTCAGAAAGTGAGTCACACAGCGAGTCCTCAGCCTTCAGCTCAAGATTACCCAGTCTGAAGTTCAGTCTTCTGAAGGAGGTGAGTTTCCCATTTTGTGTGTGTGTGCGAGTGTGCGTGTATATTTATGCATAGCTGTGGGGAGAAAATTCCTAAGTACAAAGATATGGATGTCTCTCAGGCATGGGGGATGGTCGATTGTGACAGCTGCTCTGGCTGTGCAAAATCTGGCCTGACTGAAGTAGACTTCTCCTAGGAAAGTCTGTTAGTCTGGCATTGCTTTTTGTTAATTTTATGTTCTAGTAATTCATTTTTATTGCATCTTGTGGCAGTGGAGGTCCACGGCCGATTGAGATGATGGTGGGGCTGAAAATGAAAGGGTGTGTGTCAGTTACCAGTGAAAGCTCCACATGCTTCATATATATCAATTCTTTTAGCTTCCATGGCAATTCTGAGCTGGGTGTCATTAGAGATCAGAGCTCCCATGACAAGGATGGAGGCCTGATGGGTAACGTGTCTGGGGTCACATAGCTTGTAAATGCCAGACTCCAGGTTGAGAATATTGGCAGTCTGGGGGGGGTTTGCTGTGTTTTGTTTTTTATTGAGATATGATTGACATATAACGTATTAATTTCAGATGTACTGCATATAATACAATATTTGCATGTATTGGGAAATGATCACAGTAAGTCTAGTTAACATTCGTCAGCATTCATCATTACATTCCTTTTTCTTGTGATGAAAATTCTAAATATGGCAATTTTGAATTCCAAGGTCCTAGCCATAATAGTGCTCCGTGGCCTTGTTTGTGTGAAATTGAGTGCATGTCTGCAAATGTGACCATGTGGTCTGTGTGTGCCTGGGGTAGTCCAGAAAGAGAACCCATGGGACTTCCCTGGTCGTCCAGTGGTTAAGACTCCACACTTCCAATGCAGGGGGCACAGATTCGATCCCGTGTTGGGGAGTTAAAAATCCCACATGCCATGTGGTGTGGCCAAAAAAAAAAAAAAAAAAAAAAAAGAGAGAACTCGTGGGGAGTCCCAGATGAAGGAGGAGGTATGGATTATACAGAAAAAAGAAAAACAATAGAAACCAGTATACCCGGATGTAGATAACCAGCCACAGCACCTAAGGTGGGGCGGGAAGGGTGAGGATAGGCCCAGGCAAAGGCTGGTGGAACCACAAAGGACTTAGTGCTTTTCCCTGAGAGCAAGACGGAGCCATGGAGGGAATTAAGTGGAGCAGTGGAGCATGACCTGAGCAGATTAACATTTTAAAAAGGTTGACTAAATAGGTGTGATAAGTGGATTAGGGGAAGGCAAGGATGTGTTCAACTTTCTCCTATAGGGTTTTGCCTAGAATCATCTTTGCCTCATTCATTGATGAGATCAGGGTGACTAGTTTGATCAGATCAGCAGGTGAGGTTGACACAAAACATGACATCAGTTAACAGAAATTAATTAGGTATTTGGGAGCCCACATATCCCAACAAACACCCACATTTTCTGATTTTGTGGCACGATGTTTGCTTTAAAAAAAAAACAACAAATCCAGGGACTTTACTGGCAGTCCAGTGGTTAAGACTCCAGCTTCCAATGCAGGGGTCGTGGGTTTCATCCCTGGTCGAGGAACTAAGATTCCACATGCTGCGTGGTGCAGCCAAAAGAAAAAAGAAAAAAAAATCTGGGAATTCCCTGGTGGTCCAGACTCCGTGCTTTCACTTCCAAGGGTGTGGGTTCGATCCCTGGTTGGGGGAACTAGGATCCTGCAAGCTGCATGGTGCGGACAAAAATAATAATAATACAAGTCTTTGAAATGTTGACTATATATAAAAAAACACACCAAAAAAAATAGAGCAATGATATAGAAAGAGGATTAAATCTTTTATCTGTTTGACATCCCAAGGGGTATGCCTGTGGTTGCCCAGATCATTGATTTGCAGTCACAAATCAATATTGAATAATACAAACTCAGTTTCTCCTCTGAATCCTACACTCCAGTAGAAAAGGATAGGCAATACAAACAGCTCAATAGGGACTTCCCTGGTGGAGCAGTGGTTAAGAATCCTCCTGCCAATGCAGGGAACATGGGTTAGAGCCCTGGTCCGGGAAGATCCCACATGCCGTGGAGCGACTAAGCCCGTGCACCACAACTACTGAGCCTGTGCTTTAGAGCCCGCGAGCCACAACTACTGAAGCCCGCGTGCCCAGAGCCCGTGCTCCGCAACAAGAGAAGCCACCGCAATGAGAAACCTGCACACCGCAAGGAAGAGTAGCCCCCGCTCGCCGCAAGTAGAGAAAGCCCATGCGCAGCAACAGACACAACGCAGCCAAAATTAAATAAATAAATTTATTTTAAAAAAGAAAGAAACAGATCCATATAAAATTATAACTTTGATAAGATCAGTGAAGCAAAGACAAATGTTTTTCATAAGGAAGGGTAATTGGAAAAAAGAAGGGTGAAAGTAAAAGGAAAATTTCCTGAGGAATGTATCATTGGGCTGACACAGGGTGTAGCTGAGGTGGTTTTGCAGATGTTTGTGTCTGATGTAGGAGTTTCTAACACAAGATGAAATCATGTATATGGATTCCAGCGTGTCCTATTTCATTCACTTTCTTGTCAATTGTTTGTAATATTTTGTTTTCTTATAATGACTGAAAGAACATCTTTGTACTAGATCGCCTTCGTTCAGTTAAATCATGTCCAATTACAACTTAAGATGCTATTTACTGTTTAAAATTGAACTTTTAAAATTGAAATGTAATGCACATACAGAAAAAAGGAAAAGTGAAAGTATATAGCTTGGTGGATTTTTACAGAGAAACACTCGTGTGCAACTACCTCCAAGATCAAGAGGTAGACTATCGCCAGCTAAAATTGGAAGTACAGCATCACAGGAATTCTCTCTTTAGTCCCAGGCAAACTGGGATGGGGTCGTCCTATGGAGCCCTCCATATGTACCTATCCAAGGATCTACTATTGTTTACAAAATTTTAACCAACATCCTAAATAATATTGATAGTATTTATATGCTTTTCAATGAACATAAACGAGAAGAAACAAAATGTATTGTTTGGTGCCTGTATTATTTCATTTGAATTCTGTTTTGTGGTTATTCTATGTTGTTGCATGAAGAATTTCTTCTCATTGCTATCAAATATGCCTCTACATCAATTAATTGTAATCTGTCCCATTGAATGTTGGACATTTAGATTATTTACAGCATGGGAATATTATGAATTATGTTGATAGAAACATTATTGTATATGCCTTTGATGCACATGAGTATATTCTTCCGTTGAGTACATGCAGAGGAGTAAAATTGATGAGTCACAGGGAATGCATAAATACAGATTTAGCACATACTAGTCAAAGCATTTCCAACGTGAGTACTCACCAGCAGGGACTGAGAGTGCCAGGTGCTCCAGTCCATGCCAATGCTAACTCTATTTTATTTAAGTGATTCTGGTGAGTATTTTGTAGCACGTTGTTGTAGTTTTATTTTGCATTTCTGGGATGACTGATGAGGTTGCGCTTTTCTCCATTTGTTTATTCACCAAATGTCTAGTAGAATTCATCCATGAACTCAACTGAACCTGAATTTTGTTTGTTTCTTTTCAATTATACCAGTGTTGTAATTTATTAAATATCTCTTCTATTTCTAGCTTGCAGTTCTTAAACATCCACCAGTTGTTGAAAGAGATCCCCCAAGAAACAAGTCAGCAGAGATTGAATCCCTGAAGTTGCGGCTCTCTGAGAATTCTTGTTAAGAATGGCTTTAGACCTCAGAATCTCCTTTCAGGATGAACCATCCAGGAAGGATCCTGGGTCAGATAATCTAGAGCTTAAACCCAGCCAAGGATCTGCCATCCAGGAGGGAGAGGGGATCTCTGAGTTCCGGAGCACTCAGCTCAGCTTATTTCAAGACAGCAATAACTCATGTGCAAGGCAGGAGCTGCAAAGACTCTATAAATTATTTCACTCATGGCTGCAGCCAGAAAAACACAGCAAGGATGAAATAATTTCTCGTTTGGTCCTGGAACAGTTTATGATCAATGGCCGCTGCGGTGACAGGTCCACTTTACAAGAGAAATGGAATGCAAGCGGCAGAAACCTGGAGAAATTCATGGAAGATCTGACCGATGATGGCATGAAGCCACCTGGCTTAGTAAGTAGAGGGTTCTGACCCCCAGGGTGAGGGGCAAGGGGGTGTAAGGAATAAGTAGTCTGTTGGAGTTGCCTGGAAATAGAGAAAGAAGTTATTATAGATAGTAATCAGGCTTTGTTCACAGGTCCACGTCCACATGCAGGGACAGGAAGCCCTCTTTTGTGAGAATATGCCCTTAAGAGAAGTCATTGTTCACTTCACAAAACAGTTGTCGACAGGAACTCCAGCAAGAGAGAACATGGGGACACCTTTCTGGACTCTTCAAGATACTTCCCTGGAAACAAGACAAAGTGAGTGGGGAAAGCCCAGGTACCAGAGGGATGATCTGTGTGGACTCTTTCTTGGGCATAACATCACTGAGTCACTTTTTCCCCCGCTACAGAAAGTGAAGGTAAAGAAAATGGCGGCAACATTTCTTTGAAAACTTGTCAAGTAAATGACCATATTACTAGTCCACGCAGTCAAATACCTTTCCTACTCATTATCCAAGAAGAGAACAGTCCGAGGCCTGAAGAAGGAGGCGTTTGTTTGGAGAATCCACTCAGCTCCAGAAGAGCAGGTCCAGGCCCCTCCAGGTCCCAGGAAGGGTCCCTGAAAGGACCCTCCTATCAAGATGTCCTTGTGGAGGTGGAACCAGAGTTTCTCTTCAAGCCAGACCAGGTCACCTTTGAGCCTGTTTCTACCCACCAGAGCACTGAGGGGAACTCTGCACATGGGGAACACCAAGAAAGATTCCAAGGAGCCCCAAAAGTATACAAATGTGAGACATGTCCCAAGATCTTTAGGTATTCCTCTCGGTTAAAAGTTCACCAGAAAAGACACAATAATGAGAGGACATATATTTGTGCCGAGTGTGGCAAAGGCTTCTTCCAGGCATCAGACCTACATGTGCATCAGAGGATTCATGTAGGAGAGAAGCCTTTCATGTGCAGCACGTGTGAAATGGCCTTCAGCCACAAAACCAACCTTCGGGCTCACGAGAGAATCCACACGGGAGAGAAGCCCTATGTATGTTCCCTTTGCCAGAGATGCTTCCGCCAGTCCTCCACCTACCACCGCCACCTTAGGTTTCACCAGAAAATTGCCCTCAAAAGTGTTCCCTCCACACTAAAAGCTTCCTTGGCTATGGCCCCAATGTGATGTATATAAATTATGTATGTGTGTGTGTTTATTTCCATAGTACTGCTCTATAGAATATACTTTATAAAAATAATTTAAAAAAAGAAAAAAAGTGGCAATTCCCTGGCAGTTCAGTGGTTAAGACTCCATGCTTCCACTGCAGGGGGCACAAGTTCCATCCCTTGTCGGTGAACTAAGATCCCACATGCCTTGCAGCACGGCCAAAAATAATAATAATTAAATAAGATTAAAAATTTAAAAAGGAAAGAAAATAAATTTAAAAAGACAATTTTAAAAAAATGTAATTTCCTGATTGTATTTTCCATTTATTGTTTCACCTCCGCCCCCCCAAAAAAAGTAAGTTTATGAAGAGCAGGGAATTTCTCAGTTTTGTTCACTAAAGTATCTCAGGTGTGTAGAAAAGCATCTGGCACATTTCAAATAACCAATAAATATCTGTTGAATAAATGAATGGATGTGTTATGTTGGTGTTTATTCTTTACAATTTTGGCGTGTGTCCCACGTGAGAATGAAACGGAGCAGGACCCTATGGTCCTTGCCCCACCATGTCCTCAGCCTGCTTCTTTTTTTTTTTTTTTTAACATCTTTATTGGAGTATAACTGTTTTACAATGGTGTGTTAGTTTCTGCTTTACAACAAAGTGAATCAGTTATACATATACATATGTTCCCATATCTCCTCCCTCTTGTGTCATCCTCCCTCCCACCCTCCCTATCCCACCCCTCTAGGTG
>NC_041230.1:5329262-5331028 GCF_002837175.3 Physeter macrocephalus
AGAAACAAAGGAAAACAGTCAAAGGAGACCAAATAATAATTGTTTAGTCATTAAGCAAAAATCAAGGATCTTTAGTTCCTCCTTAAGGACTGTAGATAATATCCTGAGCCATATCCTGTGAGCTGTCTTGTAGATACTGAAACAGGTGGAAGAAGTTAACAGCATGATGACCAGGCTGTAGCCATGACATAAGCTGCCACAATTCCGAGAATTGGCCTCAAAGAAATGGGGAAAGAACGGACCCTGAACCTGAAGACTAACTGTGCTTAAAACAATCAAGATGACGCTGATCAGAGCACAGATGACCAATTTCAAGATGACTGTTAGAGCTGACTGTGCTGTTTCTGCATGTGGTCCCCTCCCTCCGTCTATAAAAGCTCTTGCCCACTGATTGTCTCGGGGGTGGGGGGGGGTGGGGGGGTGGGGGGGTGGAGTCAGCCTTAGGACAGGCGTCCACCCTCCCCATCCCCCGGTTGCCAGCATCCAAAATAAAGCACTTTCCTTTCCACAAAACTGTCCTCTTTATTGGCTTTTGAGTGGCGAGCAGCCGGACCCCACTTTCGGTTACAATAAGACAGTGAGTTCCAAGCTCAGTGGTCCAACGAGACTTTCCCTGCCTGCTGCCCTGTCCTCTGTCCACACCCTTTATCTCTAGTGCAGCCACAGCACCTAAAAAGGTGGGGAGCAGAGATGGAAACTTGGAAAGAGGCCTTAACTGAAGAAAGGGACCCTTTGCATTTAAATAATATATAATCATTTAATTTACTGGCAATTTAATAGCTAAACTGGACCTAAAGAAGAATGGTGACTGAAAGTTGCAGAATGCAATTTTATTAACAAATACCAGAAAAGTCCAATGTTTTCCATGCATTTCTTCCAGTAGATGGAGCGTGTGGGGGTAGGGAAGGCTTATTTGCAAAACCAGTTTGAAAGAGCAGTTTGGAGAAAACGGATTTTGTGTACAGTCGAGGCAAAAGCTCACATGCTAGTTACTGCGAACACATTTGTGATCTGGCTTCCAATAGGAAATTAGGGTTCAGTCTCATTGAGAAACTAGAAGGTGCCCTGTAGAAATGGCCTGAATCCTGGGACAGGGGCATTCTGCGGGGTAAATTGTGACACTTCTCTGATTCCCTTGTTATCGGGCTGGGATAATGCTCCACTATGTGGAGAAGCCCATTCATCCATCCTCTTTCCTGGGCTGTCTCCAGGTATTTTACTATGGTGAATATTCTTGCAAATCTTGGTATGAAAGAAGGCTTTGCTTTGGAAAGACCTCTGGGAGATGGGTTGTGAAATAACAGCAAATATATATATATATTGGACTCTGCCCGGTTCCCCAGCACAGCGCCCCCAAAACCCTTGTATTTTCCTAAGAGATAAGGGCACTAGGAGCTTTTTGTTTGTTTTAGTTTTTGGCTGCGATG
Source organism: Physeter macrocephalus (assembly GCF_002837175.3). Lineage (NCBI taxonomy): Eukaryota > Metazoa > Chordata > Mammalia > Artiodactyla > Physeteridae > Physeter > Physeter macrocephalus. The sequence goes on from NC_041230.1 coordinate 5,330,690, forward strand.
CAGGGCTTGTCGGATCGTATTTTCCTGACCAAGGCTTGAACCCGCACCCACAGCAGTGAAAGAGTGGAGCCTTAACCACTGGACCTCCAGGGAATTCCCCTGGGAGCATCTTTTGTTCTAAAATTTGATCTTGGACCCTGGCTTCTGACACAGAGCACCTAAATCCTTTTTTTTTTTTTTTTTTTTTTTTTTCCGGTACGCGGGCCTCTCACTGCTGTGGCCTCTCCCGTTGCAGAGCCTCCGGACGCGCAGGCTCAGGCTCAGCGGCCATGGCTCACGGGCCCAGCCGCTCCGCGGCATGTGGGATCTTCCCGGACCGGGGCACGAACCCGCGTCCCC
>NC_041230.1:5331152-5396912 GCF_002837175.3 Physeter macrocephalus
AGCCCTGGCAGGCGGATTCTTAACCACTGTACCACCAAGGAAGCCCCCCCAATAAATCCACTTCTTACTCATCACTTTGTCTCTCACTGAATTCTTTCTGTGACAAGACATCAAGAACCTGAGCTTCGTTAAGTCCTGAGACGAGGTGTGTGATCTCAGTTAAAAGAACGTGGGTTCAAGTCCCAATCTGAGGCCCACAGTTTCATAAACAGGGTTCCTGTGCGGAATGGAACCAAGAAGGTCAGTGGATTTTTCTCTGCAGGTGGGTTGCCCTCTGTTTATTCCAAGTGGAGCTGGCTTATCCCTTACAGTTGTGAATCCAGTTTCCTCTTTAAGATATTTCTTTATAATTGAAAAATTAATTGATTAAAATATTTAATAGTGATTATGTGTAGGAGCATTGTATCCCTTCCTATGGAAACCGAAATAAGGCTTAGGGCTACTCTCTAGCTGTGACCCTGTTTACCCTCACCACAGCCCTGATCACTGTAAGATTTTTTTTGTTTGTTTTTGGGTTTTTTTGGCTGTACCGCATGGCATGCAGGATATTAGTTCCCAGACCAGGGATTGAACCCAGGCCCAAGGCAGTACAAGCGCCAAGTCCTAACCACTGGACTGCCAGGGAACTCCCAGAATTTTCTTTTTATTCATTTGTAATCCACGTGGCTCCCTCACTTCATCCCAGACTGACTTTTGTCCTTTCCTGACAGTCCTCTGATTGCCCCCTGGGAAGTCACCCCAGACTCTAAGATCTTCTCAGTCTACTTTGTTGTCCTGAGGACACTGGTCATCTGACTTTGTCTTGGGCATTTACTTAGCACAGGCAAGAGAAACACCCTCTCTGGGCCTCGGTTTCTTCCTGTGCAAAATGGAGAGGATGGTGGGGGCCTGATCCCAGGGCTCCCAGAGAAGGTAAGGAGAGGATGCGTGGCCACACCCCCACCCCCAACCTGCCCCGACGACACAGTTACTGTGGGGCATGACCGCCCTAGTGCTAGCTTGCCGGCGGTGTACGGAGGGGACAGAGAATGACTAGGGGGAGCACCCTGGGCATCTACAGCTCAGGTCTATCCCGGGAAATGCTCCTCAGGCCCACCACTCCAAGAGCACTTTCCATCGCTCTGCTCTAATCGCTGCCAGACCTCCTCAACTTGGGGGGCATCAGGGGTGAGGGGCACTGTGCCTCCTCCCAGAGTCTCTGTGCCTTCTCTGGGCTGCACCTATACGGAGGCCTGGCTGGGCTTGGGGACCTGGAGCCTCCACCTGCTGTTATCCAATGGAGGTGTCGCTGCTCACAGCTTACAAAATCAATTACATACTCACAAATGTCCATAGAAAAGAAAGGTGCCTGTAATCAGAATGCTGACAATCTGGGGAGATGGTGGACTCAGCATCCCCCAAAAACCACCTCTAGAAATTCTGCTCGGCCATGAAAGTTTTAAAGGAAAGGAGGGACGTCATCTCAGTTAATCATTGAGATTGCAACAGGAGGGAAGGGGGCAGGGCACAACATTTGAAAGGATGACATAGCCCGAGGACATGACATAAACTGATTAGAACCAAATGGGTCCAAGATGGTGGACAAGTTGACTTCCCCTAGAATATGAGCTTCATTATATGCTCATTGTAACACATCAGTGAGCTAAATGACACACCCACAGGTGCCATGACAGTTCTAAGGCGACAATAAGGATCAAAAATTGGGCGGTTGGGCTTCCCTGGTGGCGCAGTGGTTGAGAGTCCACCTGCCAATGCAGGGGACACGAGTTCGTGCCCAGGTCCGGGAAGATCCCACATGACCCGGAGCAGCTGGGCCCGTGAGCCATGGCCGCTGAGCCTGCGTATCCGGAGCCTGTGCTCCGCAACAGGAGAGGCCACAACAGTGAGAGGCCCATGTACCACAAAAAAAAAAAAAAAAAAAAAAAAAATTGGGTGGTGGCCCAATTCCTGGAAATTCCTGCCCCTTCCCAAAATAGCTGGAATACTCCTCCCACTCATTATCCTATGAGAAATTACCCACCACTATAAAAACTGACAACCCCACACCCTAGTGCCTTTCTTACCTTCTGAGATGGCCCACTCTCTGACTGTGGAGTGTGTTTCTCTCTAAATAAATCCACTTCTTACCTATCACTTTGTCTATCACTGAATTCTTTCTGCAATTAGACATCAAGAACCTGAGCTTCATTAAGTCTTGAAGTCAGGTGTGCCATCTCAGTTGGAAGACTGTGGGTTTTGGCCAGGTTAAGTCCCAGCACTTAGGTTCAAGTCCCAATCTGTGTTTTGGCTAGGTTTGAGTCCCAGCCGCGTGGGTTCAAGTCCCAATCAGGGTCTTGGCCAGGTTCGAGTCCCGGCACGTGGGTTCAAGTCCCAATCTGAGGTGCACGGTTTCAAGATGGCGGATCAGAGTCTTTGCCATCCTCCACTGCATGTAGGCTCATGGACTTCTTGTGATCTTCCCCTAGATGTTATCTTGTTCACACAGTTTGTTTGTGAGATCATTGAAGGGGAAGCTAGGGAAGAGATCTGGTCATCTGTTAATTACTTATTTTTCATTTCTGCTTCTTTGATCTACAGAAAGAAATGACAAGTTAGGCAAGGTATTCTGTGATTAAAAGACTTGAAAGGTGTGCTTGGGCCAGAGATTAGTAGAGCATGGGGGTGCCTGGTTTAAAAGTTTGTTACAATATAACTGCTAAAATGACAAGAAAAGGGGCTTCCTGCTGAGGGCCTTGTCACTGGCCACTGGTCTAGTGGCTAAGATTCAGTGCTCTCGCTGCTGCAGCCTAACTGAATTAATTCTCTGGCCGGGGAAGGGAAATCCTGCTTCAAGCCACTGCAGGCCGAGGCCACCCGAGATCAGAAGGATCAATAAAGTTTGCAGAAACACTTAAAAAGCCCAAATTCCACAATGGTTTTCTGGGAAGAGTTTTTATAGGCAAAATCTGGGGGTGGGCTGCAGGGTGTGTAACCCTCCTCTGATTGGTTGGTGATGAGATAACAGGGTGGTCTTTCAGGAATCTCAGTCATCAGCCTTCTGTTCCCAGCCAGTCTGGGGTCCATGTGCTTGTGTTCAGCCAGAAGCTACCATCCTCCACATGGGTGGGGGCCTCAGATCCTGCAGAAGAACTCAAAAATATATTGTTATGTATATTCGTTGAGGTGGAACCAGGACCCTGCTTTATCCCTGCGCTATTGTTTTCTTGACCACTCCTCTGTTTCTGCATTCCCTCCCTTCCCTAATTAGTAACAGTATGGATATGACCTTTGGAACTCAGAAAAGGTCTAGGAGCCTGAAGCTTTTTTTTTTTTTTTTTGCCACCAGGTATGTAGGATTCTTGTTGCCCTGCCGCCTGAAGCTTTTTTTTTTTTTTTTTTTAGCCACAAGGTATGTAGGATTCTAGTTGCCCTGCCCAGGGATAGAAGCCGTGCCCCCTGCAGTGGAAGCATGGAGTCTTAACCACTGGACCACCAGGGAATCCAACAAACATAAGGAGGGGTTTTGTACCTCAGAGGGCCCTGCAGGGTCCTGCTCTGTTTCATCATGAGCATTTCTCACAGCAACCTACCTGGAGAAGCAGATTTCTGGGGGAAATGCAGGGTCAGAAAAGTGAAGCGTTTTCCTGTATGATCAGGCCCAGCCGGATGGCTGCTCTCTTGCTCTCTGTACATCCCCTGCCCGATCAGTCCCTGCCTCACCTACACCCCACTCACCTGACTGACCTCCCTCTTAATCATAAAGCTTAATCAGTGAATGCCTACATACTCGCCCCACCCCACACCCCATCACCTCAGCTCGCAGGATCTTAGTTCCCCGACCAGGGCCACAATAGTGAAAGCACGGAGTCTTAACCACTGGACCACAGGGATGTCCCTGTTCTAATCTTTAGATTAGGACTATCTCATCTCCACTGTGACAGTTTATCAAAGTGACTGTGAGGGGAGTGCTCCTCTGCCAGCTTTCCTGGCAACCGGTGAACCAACCTGATGTCAGTTCTTCCTGGAACAGGCAACCTCCCTCTTCCCTGTGAGAAATGGAATATTTCCTGCCATGTCAGTGAACAAAGGATGTCACAGTCATCAGTGATTGCAGCCACAGCCTACGATGAGCTGGTGAGCACCGAGGGAACTCAGGAAGGAAACAGAGAATACCTGCCATCTAGCAGCCCTCAGACTGCAGCCACTCCCCACGGTGAGCCCTGAGGGAACTCAGGGTGAGAAAACACAGGACACTGGCCTTGGATAGCCAAGGTGCATATCAAAGGAATGATTGCAGTGAGCCCAGACTCTTGCATCTTCCCATACACAGAAAAGTGCTAAATTCCTTAATTTGAGATTTCTAATTTTCTTTTCTTTTTTTAATTTTAAAATATATTTATTTATTTATGGCTGCGTTGGGTCTTCGTTGTTGCGCGCACGAGCTTTCTCTAGTTGCAGAGAGGGGGGCTACTCTACCTTGTGTACCCCCAAGAAGTCCCAGTATATAGCTCCTCACTAAGGCTCCAGCTTGTCCATTATACGGGCAAGAGGTCATTAGTCTGGCCATTTAACACTCTGCCAGTCATAAAATTTGCCATGTTGCTACAACATAAGAACTCCCCATTTTCTCTCTCTGGTCCCTTATTTTTTCCTTCATGGTACTTACTACAAACTGCAACTATTTATTTGTCTTTTTTTGGTTTTGTTTATTTTGGTTTTGTTTACTGTTTTTTTTTTCTATTTGTTTTTTCTGTCTCCTCCACTTGCTTATATGTTCCATGAGGGAAAGGACAGCATCTATCCTGTTCACTACTGTATCCTAACTGCCTAGCACAGTACCTGGTACACAGGCATTCAATAAAGATTTGCTGAAGGCATAAACAGAGTTAGTCTGTCTTCACCAACATTAAATTCTGGTCCTTCCTTCTTCGGGAATACATATGTTCAGGAAAACATTATCCTCTAAGATGATTTACATCTGAGTTAAAAACTTGTACAAACTTATAAATCTCCTCTGTGTATTTATTTCTTCAGCCTAGAATGGATGACCTGGTCTGCTGATATCACCTCTTCCATTAAATTTGTATTATGCCCAGAAAAGCATTTTTCAAAATTTTCAACAACTAAAAAAAAAATTTTTTTCCTCATAATAAAGGTCAATTCAGTGCCTTTACCATCTGTTCCTTCATTAAAAATGTTTGAACAGGATCCTGTCTTTCTCCAGAATCACATTTCTGCCCACAGTCATGTGTCACCTCATATCACAAGTTAACCAAATTCTCAAATATTATTAAAGTATATCTTCTGACTCACTGGGCAATTTTTGTACAGGTTGGAGTACTTGCTGTGAGTGTCGTGAGGTAGCTTTTCTTGTTCCTGAATCAAATAAGTGGTGGATTCATTCATAGCATAGCATTTCAAAATTGAACATTCCATTTAATCAAAAGCTTCTATTTTCTGCCTATGAACGTTTATTTCTAGCAACTAGTAAGTGCATTCATTAACAGTCAGTTTTACACACACACACACACCCCCCACACACATACACACAACATCTTTATCACTATAAGAGTTATTATACACATGACTACAAGTAACTAAGAAAGAAACAGTACTAAGATCCAGGCAGTATGTTCAGTTCACCTACTACATAAGTAATAACTACCTCAGGCTCCTCAGTGTCATAGCTTAATTCAAATTCACACCTTAGCAAAACTACAAGATTCTGTATGTCTTGGACCTTCAGGGTTGGTTTTAAATAGTTGAAACCTTGGAAGTTAAAATCCTTAAATGCCCGAGACTTATCGAATATCTCACTTTTGTAAAGATCTGTGCTCTCAACATGGTTAAAAAAAAAAAAAAGATTTAACACACGTTATACTAGCAATCTATGAAAATCTGTTTTTCACCTAAAGATAAAGTGCATCAATGTGTAATCTGTCCAACAGGACCAGCTATGGTTTGGGTAGAAATAATAACAAAAATATACACCTCACAAGGATGTCTGAAGAATCAAAGTGGATAATACATGTGAAGGAATAAATAAATAATAACGTACTATATAAATGTTAGTAGCAGGTGGTAATGTTAATAATAAAATAAGTATGTTGTGCACCTTAAACTGCCATAATGTTATATGTCAATTATATCTCAATAAAGCTGGGGGAAAAAATAACAGAAAAATACAGTAGATATCCTCTCTCATCGGAATGAATTAGGGCAATTTGTTGCCTGGCTACATAGAGAAGTCAGTTACAGCAAGGAATCCTAGAAAATGATAAATACACACAGTAACCATTTTATTTTCATTTAAACCATGAATAAGTGTAATTCTTTCACCAATCCTCTGTGTAGGGCCAAGTCCTTATCCGAGTTTAGATCTGCTACCTGGAATTCTAGTCTTTCTTACATAAACCACACTCATAATGCATTATTTATAATTGCAGTTTCAGCTCTCATAAAATGCAGAAAAAATTCAACATATATGAAACAATCAAAACAAATTTCTTCTTACTTTTTATAGTTTTCTCCAATATTTTGAATTTTTCTTGTTTACCCCTAACTTGACAGCCAATTTCTTTTTTTTTTTTGGCTGCACCATGGGACTTGTGGGATCCTAGTTCCCAGACCAGGGATTGAACCCAGGCCCAAGGCAGTACAAGCGCCAAGTCCTAACCACTGGACTGCCAGGGAACTCCCAGAATTTTCTTTTTATTCATTTGTAATCCACGTGGCTCCCTCACTTCATCCCAGACTGACTTTTGTCCTTTCCTGACAGTCCTCTGATTGCCCCCTGGGAAGTCACCCCAGACTCTAAGATCTTCTCAGTCTACTTTGTTGTCCTGAGGACACTGGTCATCTGACTTTGTCTTGGGCATTTACTTAGCACAGGCAAGAGAAACACCCTCTCTGGGCCTCGGTTTCTTCCTGTGCAAAATGGAGAGGATGGTGGGGGCCTGATCCCAGGGCTCCCAGAGAAGGTAAGGAGAGGATGCGTGGCCACACCCCCACCCCCAACCTGCCCCGACGACACAGTTACTGTGGGGCATGACCGCCCTAGTGCTAGCTTGCCGGCGGTGTACGGAGGGGACAGAGAATGACTAGGGGGAGCACCCTGGGCATCTACAGCTCAGGTCTATCCCGGGAAATGCTCCTCAGGCCCACCACTCCAAGAGCACTTTCCATCGCTCTGCTCTAATCGCTGCCAGACCTCCTCAACTTGGGGGGCATCAGGGGTGAGGGGCACTGTGCCTCCTCCCAGAGTCTCTGTGCCTTCTCTGGGCTGCACCTATACGGAGGCCTGGCTGGGCTTGGGGACCTGGAGCCTCCACCTGCTGTTATCCAATGGAGGTGTCGCTGCTCACAGCTTACAAAATCAATTACATACTCACAAATGTCCATAGAAAAGAAAGGTGCCTGTAATCAGAATGCTGACAATCTGGGGAGATGGTGGACTCAGCATCCCCCAAAAACCACCTCTAGAAATTCTGCTCGGCCATGAAAGTTTTAAAGGAAAGGAGGGACGTCATCTCAGTTAATCATTGAGATTGCAACAGGAGGGAAGGGGGCAGGGCACAACATTTGAAAGGATGACATAGCCCGAGGACATGACATAAACTGATTAGAACCAAATGGGTCCAAGATGGTGGACAAGTTGACTTCCCCTAGAATATGAGCTTCATTATATGCTCATTGTAACACATCAGTGAGCTAAATGACACACCCACAGGTGCCATGACAGTTCTAAGGCGACAATAAGGATCAAAAATTGGGCGGTTGGGCTTCCCTGGTGGCGCAGTGGTTGAGAGTCCACCTGCCAATGCAGGGGACACGAGTTCGTGCCCAGGTCCGGGAAGATCCCACATGACCCGGAGCAGCTGGGCCCGTGAGCCATGGCCGCTGAGCCTGCGTATCCGGAGCCTGTGCTCCGCAACAGGAGAGGCCACAACAGTGAGAGGCCCATGTACCACAAAAAAAAAAAAAAAAAAAAAAAAAATTGGGTGGTGGCCCAATTCCTGGAAATTCCTGCCCCTTCCCAAAATAGCTGGAATACTCCTCCCACTCATTATCCTATGAGAAATTACCCACCACTATAAAAACTGACAACCCCACACCCTAGTGCCTTTCTTACCTTCTGAGATGGCCCACTCTCTGACTGTGGAGTGTGTTTCTCTCTAAATAAATCCACTTCTTACCTATCACTTTGTCTATCACTGAATTCTTTCTGCAATTAGACATCAAGAACCTGAGCTTCATTAAGTCTTGAAGTCAGGTGTGCCATCTCAGTTGGAAGACTGTGGGTTTTGGCCAGGTTAAGTCCCAGCACTTAGGTTCAAGTCCCAATCTGTGTTTTGGCTAGGTTTGAGTCCCAGCCGCGTGGGTTCAAGTCCCAATCAGGGTCTTGGCCAGGTTCGAGTCCCGGCACGTGGGTTCAAGTCCCAATCTGAGGTGCACGGTTTCAAGATGGCGGATCAGAGTCTTTGCCATCCTCCACTGCATGTAGGCTCATGGACTTCTTGTGATCTTCCCCTAGATGTTATCTTGTTCACACAGTTTGTTTGTGAGATCATTGAAGGGGAAGCTAGGGAAGAGATCTGGTCATCTGTTAATTACTTATTTTTCATTTCTGCTTCTTTGATCTACAGAAAGAAATGACAAGTTAGGCAAGGTATTCTGTGATTAAAAGACTTGAAAGGTGTGCTTGGGCCAGAGATTAGTAGAGCATGGGGGTGCCTGGTTTAAAAGTTTGTTACAATATAACTGCTAAAATGACAAGAAAAGGGGCTTCCTGCTGAGGGCCTTGTCACTGGCCACTGGTCTAGTGGCTAAGATTCAGTGCTCTCGCTGCTGCAGCCTAACTGAATTAATTCTCTGGCCGGGGAAGGGAAATCCTGCTTCAAGCCACTGCAGGCCGAGGCCACCCGAGATCAGAAGGATCAATAAAGTTTGCAGAAACACTTAAAAAGCCCAAATTCCACAATGGTTTTCTGGGAAGAGTTTTTATAGGCAAAATCTGGGGGTGGGCTGCAGGGTGTGTAACCCTCCTCTGATTGGTTGGTGATGAGATAACAGGGTGGTCTTTCAGGAATCTCAGTCATCAGCCTTCTGTTCCCAGCCAGTCTGGGGTCCATGTGCTTGTGTTCAGCCAGAAGCTACCATCCTCCACATGGGTGGGGGCCTCAGATCCTGCAGAAGAACTCAAAAATATATTGTTATGTATATTCGTTGAGGTGGAACCAGGACCCTGCTTTATCCCTGCGCTATTGTTTTCTTGACCACTCCTCTGTTTCTGCATTCCCTCCCTTCCCTAATTAGTAACAGTATGGATATGACCTTTGGAACTCAGAAAAGGTCTAGGAGCCTGAAGCTTTTTTTTTTTTTTTTTTTAGCCACAAGGTATGTAGGATTCTAGTTGCCCTGCCCAGGGATAGAAGCCGTGCCCCCTGCAGTGGAAGCATGGAGTCTTAACCACTGGACCACCAGGGAATCCAACAAACATAAGGAGGGGTTTTGTACCTCAGAGGGCCCTGCAGGGTCCTGCTCTGTTTCATCATGAGCATTTCTCACAGCAACCTACCTGGAGAAGCAGATTTCTGGGGGAAATGCAGGGTCAGAAAAGTGAAGCGTTTTCCTGTATGATCAGGCCCAGCTGGATGGCTGCTCTCTTGCTCTCTGTACATCCCCTGCCCGATCAGTCCCTGCCTCACCTACACCCCACTCACCTGACTGACCTCCCTCTTAATCATAAAGCTTAATCAGTGAATGCCTACATACTCGCCCCACCCCACACCCCATCACCTCAGCTCGCAGGATCTTAGTTCCCCGACCAGGGCCACAATAGTGAAAGCACGGAGTCTTAACCACTGGACCACAGGGATGTCCCTGTTCTAATCTTTAGATTAGGACTATCTCATCTCCACTGTGACAGTTTATCAAAGTGACTGTGAGGGGAGTGCTCCTCTGCCAGCTTTCCTGGCAACCGGTGAACCAACCTGATGTCAGTTCTTCCTGGAACAGGCAACCTCCCTCTTCCCTGTGAGAAATGGAATATTTCCTGCCATGTCAGTGAACAAAGGATGTCACAGTCATCAGTGATTGCAGCCACAGCCTACGATGAGCTGGTGAGCACCGAGGGAACTCAGGAAGGAAACAGAGAATACCTGCCATCTAGCAGCCCTCAGACTGCAGCCACTCCCCACGGTGAGCCCTGAGGGAACTCAGGGTGAGAAAACACAGGACACTGGCCTTGGATAGCCAAGGTGCATATCAAAGGAATGATTGCAGTGAGCCCAGACTCTTGCATCTTCCCATACACAGAAAAGTGCTAAATTCCTTAATTTGAGATTTCTAATTTTCTTTTCTTTTTTTAATTTAAAAATATATTTATTTATTTATGGCTGCGTTGGGTCTTCGTCGTTGCGCGCACGAGCTTTCTCTAGTTGCAGAGAGGGGGGCTACTCTTCCTTGCGATGCGTGGGCTTCTCATTGCAGTGGCTTCTCTTGTTGCAGAGCACGGGCTCTAGGCGCGAGGGCTTCAGTAGTTGTGGCATGTGGGCTCAGTAGTTATGGCGTATGGGCTTAGTTGCTCCGTGGCATGTGGGATCTTCCCGGACCAGGGCTCGAACCTGTGTCCCCTGCATTGGCAGGCGGATTCTTAACCACTGCGTCACCAGGGAAGTCCCTAATTTTCTTTTATTAACAGTAATCTTTTGTTCCTACCACCTGCCCTTTTTTGCAAAACTCCTGTATATCCTGGCTCCCCCCTCGCCTCCTCGGAGCAGTTCTCTCAAGGTTACTTGAGATGCTGCCACCCGGGCTTCAAGTTCGAAAAATTTCCACTGAATAAAACATAACTCTCAACTTTTAGGTTGTATGTATTTTTTTAGTCGACACCTGGTAGCGAAGACTGCTGCCCTGTCCTGCCCGCCATCTGCTGTACACAGTGGGGTGTGGCTCCAAGAACTTTATGCTTCAGGTGGGTGAGATCCCCTCACCTATTAGACCATCGATGTCTCTGCCGCTGACCTCAGGCATTCCTCAGTTTTGAGGCTGGGCAAGTACAGGGCTTGCAGGACTGCTGGATGCAGCCCAACACTTCTCCAAAGTCACACAGCAGGAAAGTTTTGGGGTCTAGAGGCTGAATACAAACTCCCAAGACTGACCCCAGAGCTGGGTTTAAACATTTTATCAGGGCACGTGAAGCACTTCACACCCCACCAGGGCTGGTGGCAGACGGCAAGGACCAGGGAGGCTCAGTTGCTGCTGCTGCTGCTGCTTTTTGCGTTGTTTGAATTCTAATCATGACCGTTTTCCCTCATTCCTCTGAATCCCAGAGCACTCACCTTCTGCCTGCACAGTCCTCAAGGGGGCGCCATCGTCTGTCAGCTCCACGGGCCTCTCCCATGGGAGGCATTTCTCTCAGACACAATTTCATTATGTCCAAAGGCTGAGTCCGCCTCCACCTTGAGCCCAGCACACAGTCAGCTGACCAAGAAACTGGTCTGAAAGAGAACTAAATGAAAAGCAGAGGGATCTTCACACGCATGTTGACTGAAAAAAAATGCACAACCTAAAAGTTGAGAATTCTGTTTTATTTGGAGGGTTTTCTGAGGACTTCAAGCCCTGGAGGCAGCCTCTCAGATAGTTGAAGAGGTCAGGGAGGAGCCAGGATCTAGAGGAGTTTTTGCAACAAAGACCATGTAGTCGGAACATCAAAAGATTACTGTTAATTAAAGAAAAGCAGGGCTTCCCTGGTGGCGCAGTGGTTGAGAATCCGCCTGCCAATGCAGGGGACAAAGGTTCGTGCCCCGGTCTGGGAAGATCCCACATGCCGCGGAGCGTCTGGGCCCGTGTGCCCCAACTACTGAGCCTGCGCTCTAGAGCCCGCGTGCCGCAACTACTGAAGCCTGTGCACCTAGAGCCCGTACTCCACAACGAGAGAAGCCACCACAATGAGGAACCCGTGCGTCCGCAACAACAGAGCAGCCCCCGCTCGGCGCAACTAGAGAAAGTCCTCGTGCAGCAATGAAGACCCAACACAGCCAAAAATAAATCTAAAAAATTAAAAAATAAAGAAAAGCAGATATCTCAAGTTAAGGAATTTAGCGCTTTTCTATATATGGGAATAAGCAAGAGTCTGGGCCCATTGAAATCATTCCCTTAATCTGCACCTTAACTACCCAGGGCCAGTAACCTGAGTGCCTGAGTGGGGGGCGGGGGCGGGTCTGCTTCCTGCAAAAACAACTTGGGAATGTGTGTCAAACCTTTATATCTTACGTGGCGGATTTACAGCCCCACTTTTGTCCTTTGAAAACTATGTACATACATCAGTGGAACAGAGATAGAGCTAATCTTTTAGTCCTATGGGTGTCTGGTTATTGACTCAAAGACCAGAGCCTTGGGGAATTCCCTGGCAGTCCAGTGGTTAAGACTCCGCACTTCCACTTGAAGCCCCCCACCCCCCGCAAGAAAAACCAAAAAAACCCGAAGTCTTCAGGTGTTGGGCCTGTTTGCTCAAGGCCATCCCCCATTTCTTTTCCAAGATGGCCACGCTCTTGTCTTCTTGTCTCGATTATACATATATGTCTGTTTCTTATTAAGATATTTAGTATGTCAAAGTGCTGCACTTGGGGGTAGCATGTTTAGGGAGTGTGAGTTATGCATGTCTCACCTGGATGGACTCTGACCTTTTGACCTGATGAAGTCATAGAGAACACCTGTCAGAAACTCAAGCTATTTATCTGACCCTTACCCTAAAATAACTCGGGATTCCTTAAGGACAAATATTTTCTGAGTGAGAGTCAACTACAATTCTCAACCAGGCAACTTTAACAACCTCAGGGCTTTTTGCTTTATAAGCCCCTGACTCTTTTTCTTCCCTGAACACTCTTTAGGGGTTACCTGTATCTGTGTCTCCTGAATTACAAGTCTTAAGACTCCAAATAAACTCTTTTTAAAATTTGAAGCCTCTTGCATTGTATGTATATATATATTTTTTTTTAAATTTATTAATTAATTTATTTTTATCTGCGTTGGGTCTTTGTTGCTGCACGTGAGCTTTTTCTTGCTGCAGCAAGCGGGGGCTACTCGTTGTTGCAGTGTGCAGGCTTCTCATTGTGGTGGCTTCTCGTTGTGATGCACAGGCTCTAGGCGCGGGGCCTTCAGCAGTTGTGACGCATGGGCTTCAGTAGTTGTGGCTCGCAGGCTCTAGAGTGCAGGCTCAGTAGTTGTGGCACAAGGGCTTAGTTGCTCCGCTGCGTGTGGGATCTTCCTGGACCAGGGCTCAAACCCGTGTCCCCTGCATTGGCAGGCAGATTCTTAACCATTGTGCCATCAGGGAAGTCCCTTGCATTATATTTTTTGCTACAGGCATGTAACAGGCATTCTACTGGCATGTAAAAAGCAATTAGATAATGTCGATGAAAAACTGATAGTCTAAGAAAGAGAGGGACTTCCCTGGTGGTTCAGTGGTTAAGACTCCGAGCTCCCAGTGCAGGGAGCCCAGGATCCCTGGTCAGGGAACTAGATCCCGCATGCATGACGCAACTAAGAGTTCACACGACGCAACTAAAGATCCTGCATGCTGCAACGAAGATCCTGCGTGCCACAACTAAGACCCTATGCAGCCAAATAAATAAATAAATAAATAAATATATTTTTTTAAAGAAATAGAATATTGTGGGCAGTCTGGTGGGCATGGCTGGCCCATAGACTAGTTGGTTGTCAGGCCCTGACTTGTTTGGAGGCTGCTGTCTGCTGGTGGGTGGAACACCTAACCTCTACACAGCTAAGGGCCTTGGCAGAGGAAGGGTTGAGCTTGTGGGCAAAGATGGGCAAGAGAAGAATTTTGAGAATGACCACTCCCTCCTCTGCTAGATCAGAGAAGGTTGCAGGACAGGCCGAGAACTGAGAACATCACTAGATTTATCTTTGTAGTTGCCATGTGTTTAACAGCAAGAGGAACTGGATTCTAATAATCTATTTTCCTGTTTAAGACAATTACTTATATTTGGAAATGAATCAATTAAATTGTTCAGTGATGATAGTATGTAGAAATGTCCCTTTGGATGTAAATGCCCAGGAAGCCCTGTGTTTCTCTCATTGTAGCTGTATCACCGTCAGGACTTGAATATTTTATTCATTTGTCATCCACATGGCTTCCTTCCTCACTTCACTGTAGACTCATTCTTGTATTCCCTCCTCTGAGAGGCCTTCCCAGGCTTCCCCTTCTGAAGTTGCCCCAGGGAATTCCCTGGTGGTCCAGTGGTTAGGACTCTGTACTCTCACTGCCAAGGGCCCAGGTTCAATCCCTAGTCGGGGAACTAAGATCCCACAAGTCACGAGGTGTGGGAGCAGGGGAGGGTGAAATTGCCCCAAACTCTCTAGTCTCCTCTGTTTTATTTTTGCTTTACTTCAGAATCCTTAGGACCATTTTACATTTTCTTGATTGATTGATTGATTGATTGATGTGGGATCTTAGTTCCCTGACCAGGGATCGAACCCCTTGCCTTCTGCATTGAGAGCACGGAGTCTTAACCACTGCACCACCAGGAAAGTCCATTTATTTATTTATTTTAAATTGAAGTATAGTTGATTTACAATGTTGTGTTAATTTCTGCTGTTCAGGACAGTGATTCAGTTATACATATATATACATTCTTTTTCATATTCTTTTCCATTATGGTTTA
Source organism: Physeter macrocephalus (assembly GCF_002837175.3). Lineage (NCBI taxonomy): Eukaryota > Metazoa > Chordata > Mammalia > Artiodactyla > Physeteridae > Physeter > Physeter macrocephalus. The sequence continues at coordinate 5,345,819 of NC_041230.1, forward strand.
TTACAGGATATTGGATATAGTTCCCTGTGCTATACAGTAGGACCTTGTTATTTACCCACTCTATATATAATTGTTTGCATCTGATAATCCCAAACTCACACTCCTTTCTTCCCCCATACCTCCTCTCCCTTGGCAGCTACAAGTCTGTTCTCTATGTCTGGTAGTCTTTTTCTCTTTCGTAGATAGGTTCAGTTGTGTCATATTTTAGATTCCACATATAAGTGATAGCATATGGTATTTGTCTTTCTCTTTCTGATTTACTTAGTATAATAATCTCTAGGTCCATCCATGTTGCTGCAAATGGCATTATTTCATTCTTTTTATGGCTAAGTAGTATTCCATTGTATATATGTACCACATCTTCTTTATCCATTCATCTGTCGATGGACATTTAGGTTGTTTCCATGTCTTGAGTATTGTGAATAATGCTTCTGTGAACATAGGGGTGCATGTATCTTTTTGAACTATAGTTTTGTCCAGATATATGCCCCAGGAGTGGGATTGCAGGATCATATAGTAGTTCTATTTTTAGTTTTTTGAGGAACCACCATACTGTTTTCCATTGTGGCTGCACCAACTTACATTCCCACCAACAGTGTAGGAGGGTTCCCTTTTCTCTACACCCTCTCCAGCATTTATTATTTGTAGACATTTTAATGATGGTCATTCTGACTGGTGTGAGGTGGTACCTCATTGTAGTTTTTATTTGTATTTCTCTCATAACTAAGGATGTTGAGCAACTTTTCATTTGTCTATTGGCCATGTGTATTGGGTTGGCCAAGAATTCCTTTGGTTTTTAAGTAAAAATAAAGGACATTTTTCATTTTCACCAAGAACTTTATTGAACAGTGTATTCACCCTTTTGTTCCACTACCTTCTGCCATTTTTCAGGCAACTTCATAATTCCACCTTTCCAAAACTTTTTATCTTTTTGAGCAAAGAACTGTTCCAGGTGCTTTTTACAGTCTTCCAGGGAACTGAATTTTCTTCCATTAAGAGAATTTTGTAAAGACTGAAATAAATGGAAATCCAAAGGTTCAATGTCTGGTGAATATGGCGGATGAATCAGAACTTCCCAGCCAGGCTATAATAGTTTCTGCCTGGTCATCAAAGAAACATGTGGTCTTGTGTTATCCTGATGGAAGAGTATGTGTTTTCTGTTGACTAATTCCGTACACTTTCATCGAGTGCTGCTTTCAGTTGGTCTAATTGGGAGCAGTACTGGCTGGAAGTAATCATTTGGTTTTCTGGAAGGTGCTCATAATAGAGGACTGCCTTCCAATCCCACCATATACACGTCACCTTCTTTGGACGAAGACCGGCCTTTGGTGTGGTTGGTGGTGGTTCATTTTGCTTGCCCCATGATCTTTTCCATTCCACATTATTATACAGTGTCCACTTTTCATTGCCCATCACAATTTGTTTTAAAAACAGAATGTGTTCATTACATTTCAGTAGAGAATCACATGAGGAAATATGGTCAAGAAGGTTTTTTTCACTTAACTTATGTGGAACCCAAACATCAAAGCGATTAACATAACCAAGCTGGTGCAAATGACTTTCAACACTTGATTTGGATATTTCGAGTATGTCAGCTATCTCCTGCATGGTATAATGTTGATTGTTCTCAATATCTCAGTTTGATCGCTATCACGTTTGAGTGTTCTACCTGATCGTGGAACATCATCCAGAGAGAAATCTCCAGCACGAAACATTGCAAACCACTTTTGACACATTTGATCAGTCACACCACTTTCTCCATACACTGCACACATCTTTCCTTTTTGTGTTTCATTTGTGTTTTTACCTTTCTTGAAATAATAAAGCATAATATGCCAAAAATGTTGCTTTTTTTGTTCAATATTAAAATGGCTGCAAAAAAATTCACCAATTTTGATGTTTGTTTTATTTTATTTTATTTATTTATTTTTTTTTTTTTTTTAAATAGTGACACTCCTATCTTGATGGCAAGCCAGGGAACTTTGCCTCCTGCTTTCTTTTTTTTTTTTTTTTTTTTTTTTTAAAGAATATGTTGGGGATAGGAGTTTATTAATTAATTAATTTATTTTTGCTGTGTTGGGTCTTCGTTTCTGTGCGAGGTCTTTCTCTAGTTGTGGCAAGTGGGGGCCTCTCTTGTTGCGGAGCACAGGCTCCAGACGCGCAGGCTCAGTAGTTGTGGCTCACGGGCCTAGTTGCTCCGCGGCATGTGGGATCTTCCCAGACCAGGGCTCGAACCCGTGTCTCCTGCATTAGCAGGCAGATTCTCAACCAGTGCACCACCAGCGAAGCCCTTGATGTTTGTTTTAAAAATGCACTCTGATATGACAGCTCTCATGATACAATCTAACAAAATTGTTTCGAATGAAGTTAGAGACAACTAAGCACTATTAGAGCCATCTTACGGAAAATACCGAGCGAATTTTTTGGCCAGCCCAATTTTTTTTTTCCTTTGGAGAAATGTCTATTTAGTTCTTTTGCCCATTCCTATTGATCATTTATTTAGTTTCTTTGTGAGAATCTGACTCCATCCCTGAAACATGACCTCTTTTCATTTCACCAAAAAATATGCCTTTTTGACATATTTATTTTGAACTAAAGGAAATTAAGAAGTATTTAATGCAAGAAAGGCACTGTGTTCTCCCCCTATTTGCCTAAAAGCAGGATGTAAATTTACAAAGGACAAAAATTAATCACCAGAGACAACTTTAGACGCTTATCAGCCTGGAGAGAGCACAAGAGGAATTTACATAACAAACTTTGCTAACTAGTGGCAAAAAACAAAATTCAGCTGATGAAATTTGAAGATCTAATTGGCTCTATTGAATGATTCATGTATCAGGGACCATCCCATCTAGGGATTAGAAAGGAGTTCCAAAGGGCTACAGAAAAGGAAAAGTTTTTAAAGGCAGAGAGAGGGGTGAGACAGGAGGTCATAAAGAACGAATTTGTGAACACTGATAAAGGGAAACCTCACTAATATGCGGTCAAGGGGCCAGAAGGGGAGCTCTCAGGAAGTACCACTGGACATCAACTACAGGAAGAATTGTCAATTATAAACCCCAACAGAAGAATCATTAAGAGGAAAGAATCATCAGTTACAGGCCCCAACAGGAAAAGATGTACATCGCATCTCCTACAAGAAACCTAGTACCCCAGCAACTCCACCAATGAGAAACCCTCATTACCCTAAACTCTCACTTTTCTCCAATAGACTTCCTTTCAAAATAATGCCTCCTGACTTCCTCCCTTTTCTCTAAAAAATAACATCCCTCTCCTTTGTTGGACTTGCCTATGGTTTTTGCCATTGCTTGCTTGTTCTGATTTATAATTCTCTGCTATTTCTGAATAAACCCATTTCTGCTGGTAAAATAACTGTTTTATTTTATTATTTTTATATTTATTTATTTTTTTGTTGTATGCGGGCCTCTCACTGTTGTGGCCTCTCCCGTTGCGGAGCACAGGCTCCAGTCGCACAGACTCAGTGGCCATGGCTCACAGGCCCAGCCGCTCCGTGGCATGTGGGATCTTCCCAGACCGGGGCACGAACCCGTGTCCCCTGCATCGGCAGGCGAACTCTTAACCACTGCGCCACCAGGGAAGCCCTATTTTATTATTTTTTAAAAAAATTAATTTATTTATTTTTGGCTGTGTTGGTTCTTTGTTGCTGTGTGCTGGCTTTCTCTAGTTGCGGTGAGCAGGGGCTACTCTTCACTGTGGTGCATGGACTTCTTATTGTGGTGGCTTCTCTTGTTGCAGAGCACGGGCTCTAGGCACCCGGGCTTCAGTAGCTGTGGCATGTGGACTCAGTAGTTGTGGCTCACGGGCTCTAGAGAGCAGGCTCAGTAGTTGTGGTGCACGGGCTTAGTTGCTCCATGGCATGTGGGATCTTCCCAGAGCAAGGCTTGAACCCGTGTCCCCTGCACTGGCAGGCAGATTCTTAACCACTGCACCATGAGGGAAGCCCCTATTTTATTTTTAAGGTCAACAGATTATTTCGCGAAGGGCACTCTCCTTTGGGGGATAAAAAGCGTCTAGCCGGCAGATTACCTCACTAGTGCTGGCCAGGAAATTCCAGACTGACTGGTTAAGATTACATTCTTAGGAGAAGCTAAAACTGCAGTTAGGTTCAGATATTAAGTCTTGCTATGCTGACATGCGTTTAGCACAAGTGACTCCATTTTGGGCCTGTTGTCTCTCTTTTTTTTTAACACTAGCTCTTATCCAACATTACTTTCCCACATTATTTGGCATCCCTAGAGACTCAAGTATTTTTCCTTTCTTTGTTACACCTCAAATGTATTGTTCTTTGTCGAAAGTATTATATAAGATTGAATTCTAAGCCACTCTTTTTCTTTTTTTAATGTCCTAAATTATTTATTAGGTAAGAATTTTACAAACATTACTTATATTAGCGGTAACAGTGGAGCCGGAGAGTAACTGCGCCTTCTCCAAACTTGCGGCCCTTTCTAAGGCCGCGGTTCTTTCTGCCTGCAGATGTCAGCCCTCACATCTCCCTGTGTCTAACCCAATTCTTTGAGTTACTCAACCCTGTCTCTCTCATGTATGTATAAACATGTCAATAAACTCCTGTTTGTTTTTCTCTTGTTATTGCCTTTTGTTACAGAGCTTGAGCTGAAAAGGTAAAAACTGGGTAGAGGAGTTTCCCCACCTACATCTCTAAATACTTTACAGTGCTGATGAACTGCAGAGAACACTCCCCTGCAGTCCGCCTTCGACCCCTTTAAGAAGAAAGGAAGCCCCTCCCTTCACTCTTAAAGCCTGGACGCCTTTTCACAGCGTCCCTCGAGGTGCCCAGTGCTTTTACTCCGCGGGGGCGGATGAGTAGCGCCCCTTCCCGCGGGCCCGTGGAGTTATGGGAACTACATTGCCCAGAACACACTGCACCAGAAGAAGAGCGGTGTTGCTCCAATGAAAGACCAGGACAGGGGCATTTCCGGTCTTAGGAAGCGTGTCAGGGCTGGACTTCCGGCGACTTCCAGGTTGAGGCCGCGTTTGTTTCCCTCGGCCTTGTCTACAGTGTCGGAGGCGGTAGAGCTGTGAGTAGCGGTAGGGGCTGCTGCTCCCGGTCCCGCTCCGCCCACAGATTCCGATGGCGGCGGCGGCGCTGAGGGACCCGCCTCAGGTAAACGCTCGTCCTGCGGGCCCTCACCGCCCTCACCCCACCAGACACGGAAGACCCGAGTACGGGGCGCCTGCTCACGTGCCCGCAGCCCAGGCCGCGGTGTCCAGGAAGATGGGGTCCCTATTTTTCACAGACAGTGTGATGGCACGTGGGAGAGGGTTACAGGCGGAGGTACCGGCGAGCATGTCCCAGGCCCTCACTAGTCCTGACATCAGCGGTATAGTGTCTGGAATTGTGGTGTCTTGAGGCACTTCCCGTGCTGATTTCCTGTCTCTTGCCTGTGGGGACCCTGGGAGTACCCCAGTGCAGGCCAATCGATAACATAGTGGTGTTCCTATTTCTGGCAACCAGTGTAAACATATGGTGTGGGAGTTTTCTCAGGAGCATATAGCAGCATGAGCAAATGCTCAGTGTGACTGAGTTGGGAACAGGGTACAGTAGGTCTTCATTCTTTCTGTTAAGAACAAAGAGCAGGGAATCAAGAATCAGGCCTGGGGCTTCCCTGGTGGCGCAGTGGTTGAGAGTCCGCCTGCCGATGCAGGGGACGCGGGTTCGTGCCCCAGTCCGGGAGGACCCCACATGCCGCGGAGCGGCTGGGCCCGTGAGTGAGAGGCCCGCGTACCGCAAAAAAAAAAAAAAAAAAAAAGAATCAGGCCTGTAATGTGGCTGCCTGAGAATCTGGGCATCTATTACGGAGATAATGGGAGATTTGCATAAGAGAAAGGAGTTGGTCTTATTTAGGTTTAAAAGGCTCCACCTGGCTACACAGTGGAGAGGAGATTATGGGGTTAAGGCAGGTGGCAGGGAATTCAGGAGGAGGTTACTGCTATAATCCAGATGAGTGTTGATGGACCAGAGTTATGACCATGGAGGTGGGAGAAAAGGTTGGATTCCAGGTCCATTTTTTTTTTTTTTTTTTTTTGCGGTACGCGGGCCTCTTACTGCTGTGGCCTCTCCCGTTGCGGAGCACAGGCTCCGGACGCGCAGGCCCAGCGGCCATGGCTCACGGGCCCAGCCGCCTCGCGGCACGTGGGACCCTCCTGGACCGGGGCACGAACCCGTGTCCCCTGCATTGGCAGGCGGGCTCCCAACCACTGCGCCACCAGGGAAACCCTCCAGGTCCATTTTTAATGAAAGAGCTGAGTAGACTTTGGATGGTGTAGGTGAGGGAGAAAAAGGAGGAGCCAGAGATGACCCTAGAGTTTTTCATCCTATCAGCTGAAAGGATGGAAGCTCCAACAAACTGGGATGGAAAAGTTGGTGGTAGGTTAATTTTCCTTGGGAACATCACAAGTTTTGTTTTGGTCCTGTTAAGACTCTGAAAAGTTTCAGAGAACAGTTAGTGGAGTGGGCAGTTGGACACACAGGTCTGGAAATCTGGAGAAGGCTTTCAGGAGGGAGACTTTCAAAAGTGGTGGCTATTATGTAGACCAGGGTGGAGCTGTGGATGTTGTTTAGGAAGGGAATGCAGGTTTTAGTAACAACGCTATTGGAGAGTCAGAAGGACTAGGGTGCATACTAAGGAGTAGTTTTCTTCCTTGACACTATTAGGGTTGCTGGACCTCACGAAAAGAGATTAGGGAGAGGGGTGATAGTGGAAATGGTGTGGGTTGATCTAGCAAGTAGCCAAGGCTTCCATGGGATGAATGGACTGGAGATAGCTGCTCCTATGTCCGGGAGGCATAGGAGTAATTGAGACAAGATGACACTGAGGCAGGGCTCCTGCTAATTAGTACTGTATGAATTCACCAGGATTTGGTGGTGAGCTTTGATGGGTTGTAGGATGTTTCATTCTTGCTAGTGAATAAGGTCTGGGGCGAATGTGGTCACTTGGGAGAGTCACTGTGCCGGGCATGTGGGACTGGGCTTTTAATGAAGTTTGGGTGGAGAGCAGAAGGTTGTGGTGGCTGAATGGACAGCAAGTGCAGCATGGAAGTGGAAGAGGGTCATGGATATCTGAAATTCACATGTGGCTCTGGGTGGTTAATATTGAAACAAAGATCACAGGCAACATCAATCATCAAAGCAGCATTGAGAATTTACCTGGCTGTGCGATCCATCAGAGGATTGGGGTTGTACTAAATCATGTTAGTAATTTTTAAGCACTCTTCTGGATGCCGTTTGCCAAGTACATGGGTGAGTCCAGGGAGATGTCTGTGGTGTGGGGCAGGAAGGTGGCAGAGCTGGGGAAGTGCAACTGTGGGGTCTGAAGATGTGAGAGATGTGTCTACACAATGATGTGCACAAGGAGAGATTGTGAGCTGATGGTCCACAGGCCCTGGAGTTGGGGCCTTAAGGGTGAAGCATGAGCCCAAATTTGTGTCTTGGAGGCACAATCTGGGAGGCCCCAGGGGAATTGCTTGGCAGGCCCAGAGCTGAGATGGTATTTATGTGCTGCAGCCCCCTGCCCCCCCATCTTTTGTTGCTGAGCACAGTAATTAATGGAATCCTGAGGAGAGTGTGGGCATCAGTGGCACCAGGGCCTGGTATCTCCTTTGAGGTGGGGAGCTTTGAAAGGGGATGATCGTGGAGATGTGTGAGGAGTTGGATTGTGGGTTTTCGGAGAATATTCGTAGTTTCATTTGTACTAATCGTGACAGGGTGGTGTGACCTTTGAGGACATTGCCGTGTACTTCTTCTGGGAGGAATGGGGCCTCCTTGATGAGGCTCAGAGATGCCTGTACCTCGAAGTGATGCTGGAGAACTCTGCACTTGTGTCCTCGCTGAAGAGTAAGTCCTTTACTCTTTTTTTTTTTTCCTTACTCTTCCCAGTGACCTGGACTAGGCTCTGTCTTTCCTCCCTTCCTTTTCTTCAGAGGATGTTGTCTTCTTCTCACATATGGACCATGGGAACTGCTTCCTTGCCTAGCTTTCTGAGTAGTTGATGTCATAGCCAGGGCTGGGTTGTTTACACTGCTCTCTCCTTTCTTTTGTAGCTTAATATCTGCTGTACTGATCTCTCATAGGTAAGGATTTGAGGTATATAATCTTGTAGTGAGCCTAATGAAGTCTACCTTATTAGTGAAGAGCATTTTTCATATAACTGTGGGCTGTTTGTATGTATTCTCTCCACGTCTGTTGCCCCTTTTTTTTTTTCTTGCGGTACGCGGGCCTCTCACTGTTGTGGCCTCTCCCGTTGCGGAGCACAGGCTCTGGATGCGCAGGCTCAGCAGCCATGGCTCACGGGCCCAGCCGCTCCGCGGCATGTGGGATCCTCCCGGACTAGGGCATGAACCCGCCTCCCCTGCATTGGCAGGCGGACTCTCAACCACTGTGCCACCAGGGAAGCCCTCGTTGCCCATTTTTTAACTCTATTTTTTTTGTTATTAAGTCTTTTGAATACCTTGTATATTTTGGATTGTAACATCTTATCAGATACGTGGCTTGCAAATATTTCCTCCCATTCTGTAGATTGCCTTTTTTTGTTGTTGATTGTTGCATTGCTGTGCAGAAGTATTTTCATTTTGTGTAGTCCTAGTTGTTTATTTTTGCTTTCATTGCCTGTGCTTTGGTGATATCCAGAAAAATCATCACTAGGACTAATTTCACAGAACTTTTTCCTTAGGTTGTCTTTAAGGAATTTTACATTTTTAGGTCTTACATTTAAGTCTTTAATGTATTTCAAGTTAGTTTTTATAAGTGGTATAAGACAGGGGTCCAGTTCCATTTTTTTTTTTTTTACCTGTGGATATCCAGTTTTCCTGACACCAATCAGAATTTACTCTCCCTGCCATCACCACATTTTATGTTTTTGATGTCACAGTTCACATGTTCTTATATTGTATATCCATTAACAAATTATTGTGGCTATAATTATTCTAATCCTTTTGTTTTTAACTTTTATACTTGAGTGATTTAAACACCACCATCACAGTATTATAGTAATCTGAATTTTACTACATACTCAGTTTTACCAGTGAGTTTTATATTTTTCTATGTTTTCATGTTTCTATTTATTATCCTTTCATTTCTGCTTAAAGAACTCCCTTTGGCTTTTTTTTTTTTTTTTTTTCAAGTTTCAGATATTTATTAATCAGTGTAAACCCCAACACAAAACACCAATGTGATTTCATGCATTTAGAGGGGAAATATTTCCTGGTTAAGTGGAAAATTGTGCAGATGGCTTCTGGAAGACCTTCATTCGAAGAAGCATTATAGTGAAACATTTCATTTAGAAGTCTGGAACTTCTTTCTTCAGTTTGCTGTAATCGACATTCACTGAGTAGAACTTGTATTGATCATTGGGACCCAGTTTGTTCCAGGGTTCTGGGTTATTCTTTCTTTTTTTCCTCTTTGGCCACGCTGGGCGGCTTGCGGGATCTTAGTTCCTAGACCAGGGATTGAACCCCGGCCATAGCAGTGAAAATGCCAAGTCCTAACCACTGTACTGCCAGGGAACTCCCTGGGTTATTCTTTCTGTCCCAGTTGACATCTGGATTGAACAATTCCAGTTGCAAGACATACAATGCTGCTCCAGTACCTCCCACTCTAATAAATACAAAGAGGGGGATCAAGCTAGGATGCTTCTTGGCCTGACCAGTGATCTGGTGGAGCATGGTTGCGACAGAGGCCTTGAGTTCAGATGGAGACAAAGACATGTGCAAGGCCCAGGACTAAGTAGTCTCTTCTCCCTTTGGCATTTCTTAGAAGTCAGGCTGAGTGTCAATAAATGAACTCCCTCAGCTCTTGTTTGTCTAAAGTCTTTCCTTAATTGTGCAGGACAGCTTTGCTAGGTAAAGTATTCTTGTTTGGCAGTTTTTTTCTTCAGTGTTTTTTTTTTTTTTTTTTTTTTTGCGGTACGCGGGCCTCTCACTGTTGTGGCCTCTCCCGTTGCGGAGCACAGGCTCTGGACGCGCAGGCTCAGCGGCCATGGCTCACGGGCCCAGCCGTTCCGCGGCACGTGGGATCTTCCCAGACTGGGGCACGAACCCGTGTCCCCTGCATCGGCAGGCAGACTCTCAACCACTGCGCCACCAGGGAAGCCCTCTTCAGTGTTTTGAATACAGTATCTACAGGATATTTGTTCCAGGAGCCCGTGTGGATACCAAAATCTGTGGATGCTCAAGTCCCTTATATAAAATGGCATAGTACAGTGAACAGAGTGAACCCTCCATATCTGCAGGTTTAGAATTCACAGATTCAGAGGACCAACTGTATATCATCCCACTGTCTCCTAGGCTGCAAGATTTCTGCTGAAAAATCTACTGATAGCCTTATGAGGGTTCCCTGTGTGAAGGAGTTTCTTTTCGTGCTTTCAAAATTCTGTTTGGCTTTGTTTGCTTGTTTACTGACAGTTTTGTTTATAATGTGTCTTGGTAATATCCTGTTTGGAATGAATCTGTACAGGGACCTATGAGCATCATGAATTGGGTTGTCCACATCTCTTCCCAGATTTGGGAAGTCAGACATTATTTCATTAAACTTTCTGACACTTTTTCTTTCTCTCTTTCCTTCTCCTGGGACTCCAATAATGCAAATATTGTTTGGCTTGATGGTATTCCATAGTTTACCTATGCTGACTTCACTTTCTTCCTGGCTGGATGCTAAATGACCTGTGTTTGAGTTCACATTTTCTTTCCACTGCTTGACCAAGTGTGTTGTTGATACTCTGTTTCATTTTTCTTTTCATTTGTTGTATTCTTCAACTTCAGAATTTCTGTTTGATTCTTTTTTTTTTTTTTTTTTTGCAGTACGTGGACCTCTCACTGTTGTGGCCTCTCCCATTGTGGAGCACAGGCTCCGGACGCGCAGGCTCAGCGGCCATGGCTCACGGGCCCAGCCGCTCCGCGGCATGTGGGATCTTCCTGGACCGGGGCACAAACCTGTGTCCCCTTCATCGGCAGGTGGACTCTCAACCACTGCATCACCAGGGAAGCCCTGTTTGATTCTTTTTTTATGATTAATGTCTCTCTGAACTTCTTGTTTTGTTCCTGTATCATTTTCCTTATTATGTTGAGTTATCTATCTGTGTTCTCTTGTAGCTCACTGAGCTTCCTTTTTTTAAAAGTTATTTTATTTATTTTTGGCTGCATTGGGTCTTCGTTGCTGCGTGCGGGCTTTCTCTAGTTGCGGCAAGCGGGGGCTACTCTTTGTTGCAGTGCGCGGGCTTCTCATTGCAGTGGCTTTTGTTGCGGAGCATGAGCTCTAGGCGTGTAGGCTTCAGTAGTTGTGGCTTGCGGGCTCTAGAGTACAGGCTCAGTAGTTGTGGTGCACGGGCTTTGTTGCTCTGTGGCATGTAGGATCTTCCTGGGCCAGGGCTCAAACCCGTGTCCCGTGCATTGGCAGGCAGATTCTCAACCACTGTGCCACCAGGGAAGCCCCCTCACTGAGCTTCCTTAAAACATTTATTTTGAATCCTTTGGTGGTTCGTAGATCTCCATTTCTTTGAGGTTGGCTACTGGAAAATTATTATGTCCCTTTGATGGTATCATGTTTCCTTGTTTTTCATGTCTCTTTTATCTTTGTGTCAATGTGTGTATGTGTGGTGAATCAGTCATTTCTTTCAACCTTTTGGGGTGAATTTTGGTTAGAGAAATAGCTTCACTTTCACGTGAATGCAGGGGTGCTGGCTGGGTGGGGTATTGTGGTTTTGACTCCAGTGAAGACCCCAGGAGTATAGTCTCTGTGCAGATCTGTCAGCTTACATCAGAATGGTGAAGATTGTAGGGGTCCTCAGTGACCATGGCAGCAGTAGTATGCGTGGTGGCAATGGCTTTTGGAGTCTTTGGTGACAAAGACTGCTGGGAATCCACTGATCTCTTTTTCTCCCATTGAGGATGTTATGGCTAAGGGGATTTCCTTTGGAATCCATGCTGATGAACTCTGCAGGATCCTCTAATGTGAAAACTGGGGAGTCTGCTGCTATCGGAGGGGTTCTTCGTTGTCAGTGACAAAGCCTGCGAGGGTCCTCCACAGAGCAGGCCAATAGGGACCATGATGGCACAAGCCCAGTGGCTGACACAGGTAACTCTCACTTATGTACTTTGATCCTAACCATCCAGGCATCTCTGCTAAGCCAGTTTTCCCAGCGATCCTTTCTGTGCAGTTATTCTCCTTTTTGTGCTCCACTGTGTTGCTGTTTGTCTTAACTGGACACTTATGCTGTACCCTGCACCCACCCCAGAGCTATTTTTATTCATTGATAGCTGTCTAATTGTTTTTGGAAGGGGAATGAATGCTAGTATCTCTTATTCTGTCATCTTGCTGGCATCACTCACATAGATCTCTTTTCTCTGGTCTTTTTTTGTGCTGAGTTGCTCTGGGACAGTGCTGGCCATTCTTTTGTGCTGTTTTTCTCTTAGGACTTGCATCATGTGTCCCACGTACTTGCTCAGCTAGGAGTTGGGGGGAGAATCCTTTGTGCATCACAGGATAGACATGACTCCAGTCATGGAAGAGTGGGCTCAGAGGGAGCCTGGTCTTGGTGAATGGCAGTTGGCGAGGGTGTGACACCAGGGCTGTGTGTAAGACCATACCAGAGGCCTGTCCCATTCAACCAGTGTTTTGTTTCCATTGCCTGTATCCACATCCCATTGCCATTTGTTCTTCCACATTGTTGATACTTTGCCAACTTGTCAGTTCTAGTAGTTATCATTTCCACTCTGGTTTCCTTCCAGTGGTAATCTCCATTTCTCTAAACCCCACATCTCAACCATTTCTTTGACAGGTCTCCCTGTAGTGCTCTCCAACATCAGGCCACACATGCTGTGCTTGGAGGTGTGCATATATCCTTATATTGACTTTGAACAGTATCTACTCTGTTATAGTTGATTTTCATGGGATGGGTACATTCACATTTTTCTACACAGCCTCATGTCCACCAACAGGAATGGTTCTGTAGGAAGCCAATGACAGAGGAGTAAGTTGTAAACCCTACCTCTGTTCCTTGTGTTATACACTGTCTTTGTGTCCTTCCCTTGGTGGGGTTTCCACCGTTCGGTGACTTTAGGAGCCCAGCAATGCACAGCAGCCATTTCTTCAGAGTTCAACTTGCTTGTCTTCAAAAGTATCCCTGGACCCATGCCTAGATGTGACGGATGCACATTTGTGATGGGCTTGCCCCATTCCTATAATGTCAATATATACTTCACCAGTATTTCTTTGGGTTCAGGTTGCTTCTGTGGAGCACAGGATGCAGAGGTACACTTTGAACAAAGCATTTCTATAGAAATCTCACAGGCCAGAACTCCCAGTCCAGCTCCATCTTCCCAGAAGACCCACCCCTGCGAGATGTGTAGTCCAGTCTTTTTTTTTTAATATTTAAAAAATATATTTATTTATTTATTTTTGGCTGTGTTGCGTCTTCGTTGCTGTGCACGGGCTTTCTCTAGCTGTGGTGCATGGGCTTCTCACCGTGGTGGCCTCTCCCATTGTGGAGCACGGGCTCTAGGCGTATGGGCTTCAGTAGTTGTGGCCGTTGCTGTGCACGGGCTTTCTCTAGCTGTGGTGCATGGGCTTCTCACCGTGGTGGCCTCTCCCATTGTGGAGCACGGGCTCTAGGCGTATGGGCTTCAGTAGTTGTGGCTCGTGGGCTGTAGAGTGCAGGCTCAGTAGTTGTGGCACACGGGCCTAGTTGCTCTGTGACATGTGGGATCCTCCTGGACCAGGGCACGAACCCATGTCCCCTGCATTAGCAGGCGGATTCTTAACCACTGCGCCACCAGGGAAGCCCTGTGGTCCAGTCTTGAGAGACATTTTCCAGTTGGTTGAGCAGCAGGGAACACAACACAGCCAGAAACTCGAGGTGTGGGGCATGTGCAAAATGTTTTTATTTCAGGGCAAGCAAACAACACCAGAAGCAGCACATGGGAGAAAAACCGTTCTTAGGCAGTGTAGGCAAGGCTTCACTTGTGAAGAGCTGCAATTTCCAGGAGTCATGGAAGCCTTTTACCTGCAGGGAGCTTGGGAAGGACTTCCTAGTCTTTTCAGGACACCTCCAGCAACAGGCCACTCACTCCCGGGAGAAGCCAAACAAAAATCTCTGAGTGTGGGGTGACTTGTCGAAGAAGAAAAATTCATTATACCTGGGGAGAACGCAAGAAAGCCTTCAACCCCCAAAACACACTTGATCAGGACCAGGGTGTCCACACTGGAAGACAGTGTTTTTGTGTGCCAGGACTGTGGGAAAGCATTCAGGTTCAAATCCTTGTATGTTGTACATCAGAAAGTCCACACTATAGAAGGGCTTTACATGTGTGGTGAATGTGTCAAATCTTTTAAGTGGAGCTCGACGCTCAGTCAACATGAAAGAGTTCATACTGGGGCAAGGCAGTACAAGTGCAGCAAATGTGGGAAATCCTTTAGCTACAAATCTTTGCTCGTTTATCCCCAAAAAAGTCACATTGGAGAAAAATGATACATGTGCAGTGAATGTGCCCAGTCTTTTAGCTATAGTTCCATCCTTACTCAACAACAGAGTGTTCACCCTGGAAAATGGCCTTATGAGTGCACTGAATGTGGGAAGTCTTTTACTAATAGGTCTGGCCTCCGTTATCATCAGAGAGTTCACACTGGAGAAACGCCTTATGAGTGCAATGAATGCAGGAAGTCTTTTACCTATAGTAAAGACCTCCATTATCATCAGAGAGTTCACGAAGGAGATAGGCCTTATGAGTGCAGTGCATGTCAGAAATCTTTTACTGCTAGGTCTGGCCTCCATGATCATCAGAGAGTTCATACTGGAGAAAGGCCTTATGAGTGCAATGAATGTGGGAAATCTATCACCTTCAGCTCCAGACTTCACTGTCATCAGAAAGTTCACACTGGTGAAACACCTTGTAAGAGTAATGAATGTGGGAAATCATTCAGCAAAAAATTGCTTTCTTTCAACATCAGAGAGTTCACATTGTGTAAAGGCCTTAGCTTTTTAGGAAATGTGCGATTGTCCTGTTGATTATAATGGCACTAAAGGAGCCATCTATCTGAGTTCAGTTTTGTACAAATGTTCACAGTTAGGAGATCCCCTGTAAGTTTGAGTTATATGAAAGCATGTGTGGCTTGTTATACTCTCTGATCTGCTCAGGGCTCTTGCCAAATTTATGTCAGTGCCAATTTCTATGGCCAAAGACGTTTTACCTTTACCACCTGGCAGGTCCCCACAGTTTGCATCAGTCACCATCCCAGTGTGCTCAGGGAAGCTGACCACTGGTCTCCCATGTAAAGGTTTGTGGATTCCTGTAGTCTCTCATTGATATTCTCCTTAACGCCGTTACTGCAGAGGCGGGAACACAAAGGTAGTGAAAATGGAGATCTGTAGTCCTGGGATGTGGCTTTGTGGCCCAGTCTGTATTCCTGTTGACATGGTTGGAAACGTCCTTCATTGCTCACCAATGTTGGCTTCCACTGAGGCAAGACTGATTCTCAGAGGGCATGAGGAGAGACATGGTGGTCAATATAGCATTCCCAAATTTATTTTCTTAAAAGGGATGCACAGATTTGTGAAATATAAAGCCATTTTTTATAGCTTTATTTAAAGGTATAATTTACATTGAATTAAACTTTATACATTTTCATGTATACATAATTTAAAGTATACTATTTGATAAGTTTTGATGTAGGTATGAACCTGTGAAACTACCATCATAGTTATAATAATGGCCATATCCATTGCTGTATATTTACCTCATGTCCTTTTATAATCTCTCCCTGCCCTTCCCTCCCTCCAAATAATCATCGATTTACTTTCACTTAAAATTGATACCTTTGCATTTTGTAGAATTTATATGGTGGGAATCATTAAATATTTACCCCTTTTCCAGGTTTACTTTATGTTGTCTAACTACTTTGAGATTCATCAGTGATATTATGTGAATACTTCCCCTTTTTCTTTTGCTGAGTAATCTTATCTTTGGATAAATCGGTATTTGTTTATTCATTCATCTGTTTATGGACATTTGGGTTATTTCCAGATTTTTGACAATTTAAAAATAAACGTGATACAAACATTTGTGTACATTTCTTAAAATGAATATGTTTTATCTTTTATCAATAACTTTGAGTGCAGTGTCTGAGTCATAGGGTAGGTGAATGTTTAACTTTTGAAGAAACTAACAAATTTTGATCTAAAATGACTACCTTTTTGCATTCCTACCAGCAGTGTATGAGGGTTCCATTTCCTCACATCCTAGTGAATCCTGATTTGTTTATTTTAATTTTAGTCCTCCTTTAAAAAAATATATTTATTTATTTATTTGGTGCCAGGTCTTAGTTATGCCAGGCAGGCTCCTTAGTTGTTGCATGTGAACTCTTAGTTGAGGCATGCATGTGGGATCTAGTTCCCTGACTAGGGATCGAACCCAGGCCCCCTGCATTGGGAGCGCAGAGTCTTATCCACTGCGCCACCAGGGAAGTTCCCAATTTTAGCCCTCTTAATAAGTTTGTCATGCTATCTCAGTGTTGCTTTAATTGGATTTCCTTAAGGATTCATGATGAGCATTTTTTCGGATGTGTATATGCTATCTGTATGTCTTTGGTAAAATGTGTGCTCATATCATTTGGGCTATTTTCCTTTATGAGTTAGGGCTATTTCCTTTTTTGGCAGGCCTCTTACTGTTGTGGTCTCTCCCATTGCGGAGCACAGGCTCCGGACGCACAGGCTCAGTGGCCATGGCTCACGGGCCCAGCCGCTCCGTGGCATGTGGGATCTTCCCAGACCGGGGCACGAACCCGTGTCCCCTGCATCGGCAGGCGGATTCTCAACCACTGCGCCACCAGGGAAGCCCAGGGCTATTTCCTTTTAACAAATAGGACAGTGAAATAACAAAGATATATTGGAATTTTACCCATTTTACTCCTTGAATAACATAAGTGATTCTTTTGCTTTATGGAATAATTGTTTTCAATTCTGGAAAAATATTTCCTAATTTTTGCAAATTTGGGGACTTCTCTGGTGGTCCAGTGGTTAAGAATCCGCCTTCCAATGCAGGGGACATGGGTTCGATGCCTGGTTGGGGAACTAAGATACCACGTGCAGTGGGGCAATTAAGCCTGCGTGCTCTAGCGCCTGCACACCACAACTAGAGAGAAGCCCACGCACTGCAATGAAAGATCCTGCATGCCGCAACTAAAATCCCACGTGCCACAACTAAGACCTGACGCAGCCAAATAAATAAATAAAATAAATTATTATATTTTGCAACTTTGTATGCTGTACACAATGTAATGTTCATATTTATCATACACTTAATTAATTTGCATTATAGATTCATCTGCATTATTAACACAATCATTTTCCTAAGTTAGACGTTTAATAATATAATAAAGCCCTGCTTTGTAGTTTTCACCCATTTTCCTGGTCTATCTTGGGGATTGGTGGGTTGGAGCAGGACTTTAAGGTGGACCAAGTGTGGGACTTCCCTGGTGGCACAGTGGTTAAGAATCTGCCAGGGCTTCCCTGGTGGCGCAGTGGTTGAGGGTCCGCCTGCCGATGCAGGGGACGCGGGTTCGTGCCGCGGTCTGAGAGGATCCCACATGCTGCGGAGTGGCTGGGCCTGTGAGCCATGGCCGCTGGGCCTGCACGTCCGGAGCCTGCGCTCCGCAACGGGGAGAGGCCACAGCAGTGAGAGGCCCGCATACTGGGGGGAAAAAAAAAGAATCTGCCTGCCAATGCAGGGGACATAGGTTCAAGCTCTGTTCCGGGAAGATCCCACGTGCCCCGGAGCAACTAAGCCCGTATGCCACAACTACTGAGCTTGTGCTCTAGAGCCCGTGCTCTGCAACAAGAGAAGCCACTGCAATGAGAAGCCTGCGCCCGCAACGAAGAGTAGCCCCTGCCCGCTGCAACTAGAGAAAGCCTGTGCGCAGCAACAAAGACCCAATGCAGCCAAAAAAAAAAAAAAAAAAGGTGGACCAAGTGGTATTAGGATAGACATTCCGAAGCCCTTCTGGAAGCCAAAGAATAGGTCAGTGATCAGACTCTCCAAACATGGGCCATACAATGTGGGTTTAAATCTCATCGCCAGCCATCACTGGCACAACAGGCAAAACAATCCACTCTCTCTGGGTTGTCTCCTGTGTAAAATGGAGATAAAGAGTAGCCCTGCTCCCAGGCCTTTGGAGGAGCTGAGGTGCCCATTCTGTGTGCAGTGGCTACACCACCAGCCATACCTGCAGGTGATATCCCCAAGCCACATACCTCTGGGAGCTTCTGTCCCCAGGTGCTTGTGAGAAACAAATGGGGCTTCCTAGAACCCTCTGATCCACTGGAGGACGTGGCTTCAGGTTACTGAGGTCTCAGTGTGGAATCCCAGGGAATCTGTGGGCCACTCTAGAGCTCCCCAAGATTTACTTCACTCACTGTGACAGGGAGGTGATGAAGGTGTTCACCGTAGCCTCTGTGAGGGTCAGTCAAAGCAACAAAACCCAGCCCGTACTGGTACCAGGATTCCAGGATTTGCATTTTGAGCATTTCTTTTTAATTCTCACAGCACTCTGGGTATTGGGAGCTATTACTGTATCGCTGGGGGAATCCAGGATCACAAAGATGAAGTGGGTCCCCCAAGGTCACACCACAGACAAGTATCAGATTCAAGAGGCTGGATTCAAACCTGGGAGTCTAGCTGCAGAAGTGGGGACAGTCCCTTTATCATGGCACGTGAAGCCTTCAGCCCGGGGCAGGTGCACAGTGAGGTTCATGGAGACTCACCTGCTGTTGCTGTTATTGTTGGAATTATTTTCATGATCATTTCCCCATTCCTTGGATGTCCCAGAGCAGTTAATGTCTACTGTGGAAAACAGAATGGAGGTTTCTCAAAAAACTGAAACTAGAACTACCATGTGATCCAGTAATTCCATTCCTGGGTATATATCCAAAGAAAAGAATAATAATTTGAAAAGGTACATACACCCAATGTTCATAGCAGCATTATTTACAATAGCCAAGATATGGAAGCCACCTAAGTGCCCATCAACAGATGAATGGATAAAAAAGATGTGGTACATGCACACACGCACGCACACAGTGGAATACCACTGTGCTATAAAATATGATATTCTGCCATTTACATCAACATGGATGGACCTGGAGGGTATTATGCTCAGTGAAAAAGTCAGAGACAAATACTGTTTGATATCACTTATATGTGGAATCCAAAAAATAGAGCAAACTAGTGAATATAACAAAACAGAAACAGACTCACAGATACAGAGAACAAAGTAGTGGTTACCAGTGGGGAGAGGGAAGAGGGGAGGGGCAAGATAGGGGTAGGGAACTTAGAGGTACAAACTGCTGTGTAGAAAATAAGTAAAAACAAGGGTATATTGTACATCACAGGGAATTACAGCCATTATTTTGTAATAACTTTAAATGAAGTATAATCTATAAAAATTTTGAATCACTATGTTTTACACCTGAAACTAACATAATGTTATAAATCAACTATATGTCAATAAAAAATGTTTAAATCAGGGAAAAAAATTGAGCTCAGCTTAACTCATCTCTTCTCAGTCTTTAGTATCTCCTAATAAAAATTATTGAGGTCTTTTTTCACCCTCCTCAGATGCTTCCCCAGAGTTATCTCTGCCACCATCTTTGACTAACTACATAATCATTATAAATAGTTCCTTATAATTTGCATTTCACAACTTTTTTTTCATCTATTCCTCATGCACAACAGTCCCAGCAATCACTGGAGAAATGATAACCCCCTCCCAGCAAGGAGATGAGATTATGGGGTTCAGATGCCCCTTTTGCACATGCCCTCTGCCTGAGAACACTATCACTCATTGAGCAGGCACTACACTATACCAAAACAATTTCGTAAGTTGCTCTCCATTTGAGATAGATGTCAGATTCCTAATGGAACTGAATATATCTTTGGTCATTGAGTAAGAAATATTAAGTGGCTAGACAGTTCTGCTTTATGGTTTAGACACAGTCAGTGAGGATACAGGCATGAGAGATGTTCTCTGGGAAACAGGCAGAGACAACTTCTTGTCCTCCTATTTCAGGGAGGCCTAAACATCGTTACTCATCTTCCAAGTCATGGCCCTAACTAAACATACAGAGTTAAAAAACAACCAACAGTACTAACTGTATGTATTTGAATAGCAAGAAAACGTTTATTACATTCCAGCTAAGAGCGGATACATTTTGAGTCTTAATGAGAATATGTCCACTCGCATTTGTAGCCTTTGGAAATAATTGGAATAATCTTTTTAGCCACAGGGGGCCATTTTGAGCTTATAGAGACCGGAATAATGTCTCTAAACAAATAATCCGTGGCAGACAACACTCCCCGGAAACCCGCGAACCGCCCCTTTAAAAAGGGATAATCACATTCCTTTCCCCCCAAGGTTAGTCATTTCCGAGCGCCACTCTCAGTGTCCCAGAACCTTTTTTTTCTTTTTTTAAGTATGGCTGATTTAAAATGTTATATTGGTTTCACGTATACAACATAGTGATTTAATTTTTTTTTTTTTTTGGCCCCGTCAAGCGACATGTGGGATCTTACCCGTGCCCCCTGCAGTGGAAGCGCGGAGTCTTAACCGCTGGACCGCCAGGGGTCCCGTGATTCAATATTTTTATAGCGTGTACTTCATTTAAATTTATTACAAAATAATGGCTATATTTCTCCGTGCTGCGCAGAACGTTTCTTCGCCAAGGTGGACGCCGGGAATCTCCTCCCGCGCAGCTGTGGAAACTACACTACCCAGAGGGCAATGCGCCCAATGGTGGCGGAGTTGAGCCAATGAAGGCCCAGGGCAGAGGTATTTCCCTGCGTGGGCTTCGCTTCGGGGCGGGACTTCTGGCGTCTTCCTTGTGGCGGTCATTTTGGCGTTTCTCAGGTCAGGTCGCCCACTCAGAGGCTCGGAGCCAGGGGTCCTAAAAGAGAAGGCGCCAGAGGCCTCCGCAGAGGCGGGTCCAAGGCTTGGCGGCGGCGCACCTCAGGGTGACCCGTGACAGGCTGAGGTCGGGACCTCCACGCCTCACAGACTCCACCTCGCCCACAGACTCCGATGGCGGCGGCGGCTCTGAGGGACCCGCCTCAGGTAAACGCTCGTCTTCCGGGCTCTCACCGCCCTCATCCCCCCAGACACTAAAGCCCCGAGTGCGGGCCGCCTGCTCACGTGTCTTCAGCTCGGGGGCGGTGTCCAGGACGGTGAGGCGGTCGTGGGTAGGTCTTTTTCTGACAGTGTGAGGGCGTGTGGGAGAGGGTGACAGGCGGAGGGACCCGCAAGTGCAAAGGCTGGGAGGTCGGACTGAGGCGGGAGGATTCGGGAAACCTGGAGTCCGTCTTATGTCTGCAGGACACAAAGAATGTGAGGCGAAGTTGTGCCTGAGGAGATTTACTTTCATTCTGAAGGGTGTGAGCAAAAGAGGGACTCTGAGATAGGATTCTAAAAGTTTTCCAAAGGCTGCTCAGAGGAAGAACAGACGAGAAGAGAGATAATAGATACGGGAAAGGTCGAATCCTGTAAAAGATTACACAGCTGGCAAGAGTCTGCTCTCAGGACTGAGGCCCGGAGGTAATTAAGACATCTCGAGCTCACCTGGCTCCTGGACTGGCCAAGGGTACTTAACGGTCTGAGCCCAAGGATGCTGGCCCGTGGTGGTCAAACTCTCAAACGACCTCTCTTTTTCCACAGATTCCTGTAACTACGGAATCGCTTAGTGATACTGGTTTGTGGAGTTTATTTCAGGGTCTCGTTAGTCCTCACCCCACCCTTGTGGTCTCTGGGGTAATAGCGTCCTAGTACTGTTCTGCCACTCTTCCAGGCCTTGGGCCTGGGGGCCTTGAACAAACACCAGGCCTGGCGTTATGTAGAATGGTTCCTATTTTCGGCAACGAATGGAATGAGATGAGGAAAGTACCAGATCAGGCATAGGTACCAGAATGTGCAAAGGCCTGGAGGGGAGGCTAGGCAGGAGGGTTCAGGCACCTGTAGGTATCTTTTCTTTCTCATGGGAACTGAGAGCAGTGGAGCAAGAGGCAGGTCTGGAACAGCTTTTTTTTTTTTTTTTTTTTTTTTTTTGGCTGCGTTGGGTCTTCATTGCTGCGCGTGGGCTTTCTCTAGTTGCAGTCAGCGGGGGCTACTCTTCCTTGTGGTGCGTGGGTTTCTCATTGTGGTGGCTTCTCTTGTTATGGAGCATGGGCTCTAGGTGAGCGGCGCTCTGTGGGCTCAGTAGTTGTGGCGCACAGGCTTAGTTGCTCCATGGCATGTGGGATCTTCCCAGACCAGGCATTGAACCCGTGTCCCCTGCATTAGCAGGCAAATTCTTAACCACTGCACCACTAGGGTATTCCTTGGAACAGCTTTGTGAGAAATTGGGTGTCTCTTCTGGAGGTGATAGGAGCAATGAGAAATTTGGAGCAGTGGAGACAGGTGATCTGACCCAGGTCTCAACAGGCTCCCTGTGGCTGCAGCATGGAGAACAGTATTGGCATCAGGGAGGTAATAGGAAGACCAGGGAGAAGGATACTCCTATAGTCTGGGTGAGTGTGCTGGTAGCTGGACCAGCGTGGTGGCCATGGAGGTGGGAGATGTGGCTGGATTCTGGATTGGTGTTTTAGGTATGGTAAGTTGGATTTTCTAACTTTGAGATTGAGAGAAGGAGTCAGGGATGAAGTGAAAGTATGGATTTTGCATGTGGAAGGATGGAAGCTCTACCAGCTGATATGGGGAAGTCCGTAGTAAGAGTAATTTTCACTGGGGATATCAGAAGTTTTATTCTTGACCTCTTAAGGATATGAGATGTTTCAGAGTGCAGTTTGTGGGCATCTGGAACTCTGAGGAGGAGTTTGGGATGGAGACTTATCCAAAAGGTAGTAGACAGTGTGGACCAGGGAGGAGCTGTTGATCATTTTAGTATGGGGAGTCCTGGTCAGGAGGATAATGGTAATAATAGCCTAGGAAGAAGAGAACGGGCCTAAGGACTGGATTTCCTGCTTGGACCCCCGGTTGTGGGAGGTGGGTG
This sequence comes from Physeter macrocephalus, assembly GCF_002837175.3. Lineage (NCBI taxonomy): Eukaryota > Metazoa > Chordata > Mammalia > Artiodactyla > Physeteridae > Physeter > Physeter macrocephalus. The sequence continues at coordinate 5,368,876 of NC_041230.1, forward strand.
TCACAACATGGGTGAAGGAGTTAGTCACAGAGACAGTTATAAGGGTAAATGGTTTGGCATGCGACCAAGGCTTCTGAAGGCTTAGTGGACATGAGATGGATGCAGAGGCATCATCGGGAGTAATTCAGACAAGCTGGTGTTTATTCACTGCTCTACCAACTTACTAGGGTTTTGTTGTAACCCTTGGTGGGACCTGGGGTGTTCTAGTCAGGCTGGCAGATTAGCTTAGGGACACAAGTGGTCATCTGGAAAACTCACAGATAATGTAAAGGGCCAGGCGCTGGGCCTTGAATGAGGGTTAGGTGGAGAAAGGAAAACTATGACTGGTGAGGGTTCATCAAGTGCAGCACAAGTGGAGTAGGGCCATGGTGTCTGAGATCTGATGTGGTTCTCAGTGGGTGAGGTTGAAGCAAGGGACAGTCAAGGAAGGAGGCCTTCATAGCAGGATTCAAGGCTGCCTTTGTCAGTGGGGACTGTCACCGTCTAGGATCGTACTTGATCATGTTTGAATTTGCCAGGCATTCTGTGGATCACATATACTGAGTAATGAATAGAGAGACTGAGAAGATGATTTTGGTGTAGGGCAGGAGGGGGGTTGTGGCTGTGGGAGTGAAGCTGTGAGAGAGTTGTGGTGGAAAGAGTGATGTGCACATGGAGAGGGAGCGTGAACTCATGGTTCCAGGGCCCTGGTATTGGCATAAGAGTCAAGGGTGAGCCCAGGATTGGTGGTGTCTGGGAGAAATGATCTGGGGAACCCCAGGGGAATTGCCTGAGAAGAGTGGGGTGTTGTGGCTTTATGTGCTAGGTCCAGAGCTTAGATGACATCTGTCTGCCCACCTGCCTGTTATTGAGGGCTGACACAGTGATCAATAGGACCATGATGAGACAATGGGTATCAGTGCCACCTGAGCTTGGAAATCTTCACTGAGGTGGGGAAGGAAGAGGGGTAAGCAAGTGATAGATTGGGGAGGTGGTGAAATTAGGATCCTAGGGGGAAAGCTGGTCATGAAATGAACTATCCCCATCATGGCAAGGCTGTGTGACCTTTGAAGTTCTCCCTGCGGGAATGCAGCTGTGGGAGCGAAGTGTGGTTCAAAGAATGATGTGCATGTGAAGAGGTAGTGTGAACTAATGGCCCTAGAACCCTGTTGTTGGGGTCATAAGGGTGAAGGAAAGACCAGTGTCAGATCACTCACACCCTCCCTGTGGCCAGCATCTCTCCCTAACCTATGTTTGTGACACCCACCTTATTGACAAGAGGCAAGTGGCCTACATGCAAGACCCAGAGGTCAGATGTCACCTATCTGCTCCTCTGCCTGTTGATGTGGGAAGACACAGTATCAGTGGGAATATAAGGAGAGAGTGATTGTAATGGCACCAAGGCCTGGTATCTCCTCTGAGGTGGGGAGTAGAGTGAGCAGAGGATAGATTGGGGCGGGCAGTGGGGGGAGTGGGGAACGTGGCATGATGAACTTGGAATCCTAGGAGAGAAGCTGATGGTGGAATGAACTGTCTCCATTATGACAGGGTATGAAATTTGAGGATGTGGCCATTGACTTCTCCCAGGAGGAGTGGGGGCTCCTTGATGAGGCTCAGAGACTCCTGTACTACAATGTGATGCTGGAAAACTTTGCACTTGTAGCATCCCTGGGTAAGACCTTCACACTCTTTCCAGTGTTCTGAGATGATGTCCTGTTTTTCCTTTTTTCCCTGGAGTTAGCATTGTCTTTTCCACAGCTGGATCGTGGGCTCTGCTAATTTCCTCTACTTTCTTGTCAGATGTGCTGTGGATGCCAGCACTGAGCTGTGTGTCATGCCCTGAGTAATGGACTCCCCAAGCATCCCTAACACCTGTTGCCTCCAAAAGTGCAGAGATGGCTCTGGGAGTCAGGAGTCTTGTAGTTGGCTTAATGAATCCCACCTTGCTTGCCCTCTCCCTGGTGGAGTGACTATGTCCAGATCCATGGCCTCCAGTTCTTCCCCCTTCTTCTAGCTAACAGTTCCTTGTGACTGCCTGTGCCAGATCATGGTCATTACTTACATGATCCATGAGCTGTTTTTGTAAGACTCTCCTTTAGTTGTTTTTTGTAATGTTTTCTTTTTTTTTTTTTCCAGGAATATCTCATTTTATTAGAGACTTTAAAAAAAATTGAACTATAGTTGATTTACAATGTTGTGTTAGTTTCTGGTGTACAGCAAAGTGATTCAATTATATGTAATGTTTTCTTTACTGAATACTGTCATATGGCAAGTTGCTCTAGGCCAGTGCTGGCCACTCACCTATGCTGTCTTTCATAAGACTTGTGTTATTCAGGTTCTTAGTAGTTGTACAATAGAGGGTGCAGAGAGAACCCTGGTTGTTTCACAGAGTAGACATGGTAAGATGGTCTCAGAGGAGAGCCTGCCTGGGCCTGGTGAGTGACAGCTGGGGGAGGACATGACATCGTGGCTGTTTTCATATCAAACCAGGAGCCTGCCCGGTGACCAGTAACGCCACTGACCGCACCTCATTTCTACCTTTTCCCCATACTTGACACTTTGCTGACTTGTTATTTCATCTGTGACTTCCAGCTCCTGGCTGCCTTCACCTTTGCGGCTTCCATGGGTCACCTGTTCCTCTGTACTGCTCCCTCTGCAGTGTTCTCCCCCATTGACCTGCACATGTATCATGAGGTGTGCATATATCCTTAAATATTCCTTGAATGCCAGCTACTCAATTCCATTTGGATTTTACTGGGGCAGGACACAACCAGCCTGCCCCACAGCTGAAGGTTGTTGGCAGAGGAATGAGTTGGAAACCTTGCCTCTGCTCTATGTGGTGCAACCCATCCTTGTGTCCTTTGTCTGGTGAGGTCACCCCTATTTGTGATCTTCAGAGGCCTGCCCACTGCTGCCAAGCAGCCACTTCCTCAGCTTGCCCCCAGCTTCCTTGCTTTTAGAACAAACCCATGTCTCATTCTTTGTTGTGTCTGACACACCTTTGTAGTGGGGCTTCACTTTCCCACCAAAGTAAACATGCATTTCCTCAGCGTTTCTCTGCTTTCAGGTTGTTGCCATGGAACAGAAGATGAGGAGGCCCCTTCTGAGCAGAGTATATCTGTAGAAGGAGAGTCACAGGTTAGGGCTTCTAAGGCAGGTCCATCCACCCAGAAGACCCACCCCTGTGAGATGTGTGTCCCCATCTTAAAAGATATTTTGCAGCAAGCTGAGCACCAAACAGTATACCCTTTGCAGAAACCAGACTTGGGTGGCACATATGTGAGATGCTTCTGTTTCATTGCAAACCTTCGCCAGCAACAGAGGCATGACAGTGGAGAGAAACCCTGGAAAAGAGATGTGGACAGGGCCTCGCTTGTGAGGAGCTGCAACTTCTTTGTGCCTGGGAAGCCTTTCACCTGTAGGGAGGCTGGGGAGGACTTTCCAGCCACCTTGGGCCTTCTCCAGCACCAGGCCACACCCAACAGTGAGGAACGACAGAGTGGCAGCAAGAGTGGACAGGCCTTTCACAGTGAAAAAAGTCATTACACGTGGGGTGAATGTGAAAAAGTTGCCAGCCACAGCCACACACTTGTTCAAGATCAAAGTGTCTGCTCTAAAGAAGGGCTTTATGAGTGTAACAAATGTAGGAAAGCCTTCAACTGCAACTACAGACTTGTTCAGCACCAGCAAATTCACACTGGACAAAGACCATATGAGTGTGGTGAATGTGGGAAATTCTTTAGCCATATCTCTGGCCTTGTTAAACACCAGAGAATTCACAGTGGTACAAAGCCTTATGGATGCAGAGAACGTGAAAAATTATTTACCCACAACTTTAGTCTTACAAAACACCAGAAAATTCACAGTGGAGAAAGGACTTATGAATGCAGTGAATGTGGAAAAGTCTTCAGTCACAAATCCAAACTCATTCACCACCAGAGACAACACACTGGAGGAATGCATTTTGAGTGTGGTGAGTGTGGGAAATTCTTTAGCTACAAATCCAACCTCATTGAACACCAGAGAGTTCACACTAAAGAAAGACCTTATGAGTGCAGCGAATGTGGGAAGTTCTTTAGACAAAGTTCTAGCCTTTTCCGACACCAGAGAGTTCACACTGGAGAAAGGCCTTATGAGTGCAGTGAATGTGGGAAAGGCTTTAGACAAATTTTTAATCTCATTCGACATGGTAGAGTTCACACTGGAGAAATGCCTTATGAGTGTAGCGAATGTGGGAAATCTTTTAGCTGCAAATCTGAACTCGTTCAACACCAGAGAATTCACAGTGGAGAAAGACCTTATGTGTGCAGTGAATGTGGGAAGTCCTTTAGACAGTTCTCTAACCTCATTCGACACCGGAGTGTTCATACTGGAGAAAGACCATATGAGTGCAGTGTTTGTGGAAAATCCTTTAGTCGCAAATTTATCCTCATTCAACATCAGAGAGTTCACACTGGAGAAAGACCTTACGAGTGCACTGAATGTGGAAAATCTTTTACCCGCAAATCTGACCTCATTCAACACCAGAGAATTCATACTGGCACAAGACCTTATGAGTGCAGTGAATGTGGGAAATCCTTTAGACAACGCTCTGGGCTTATTCAACACCGGAGAATTCATTCTGGAGAAAAGCCTTATGAATGTGGGGAATGTGGGAAATCCTTTAGCCAAAGTGCTAGCCTCATTCAACATCAGAGAGTTCACACTGGGGAAAAACCATATGAGTGTAATGAGTGTGGGAAATCCTTTAGCCAAAGTTCTAGCCTCATTCAACACCAGAGAGGGCACACTGGTGAGAGGCCTTATGAGTGCAGTGAATGTGGGAAACTCTTTACCCACAAATCTGACCTCATTCAACACCAGAGAGTTCACACGGGAGAAAGACCTTATGAATGTACTGAATGTGCGAAATCCTTTAGCCGCAAATCTAACCTCCTCAGACACTGGAGAGTTCATGCTGGAGAAAAGCCTTAAATGTGCAGGGAATGTTTTATTTTCTCACTCAGTATAGCAACACTGGAGGAGACTGTGTGAGAGCCATTTACCTGAATTTAAACCTCTTATTCAAACATACACCATGCAAGATTGCTCATAAGTTTCAGTTACATCTAAGGCTTTATGGAGATGCATTATACTTTGTAACCTGCCCAGAGCTGCTGTTAGATTTATGTCACTGCCATTTTCTGTGGCTGAAGCCTTTTCACCCCTGTACATCAGGCAACACTCCAACAGGCTCAGGAAAGCTGAACTCTGTGTTCTCCCATCTGCTTGAGGAAATTATGAATAGCCCAAACCCTTAGCAGGATGCTCATTCCTTTCTCTCTGATTTTAAGGAATGGACCTGACCCAGGTTGGGTCCAAAGGACCTATCCTCAGCTTGCTAAGAAGGACTACCTTTTTCAGGGACATTATTGTTCTCACATCATACTTGTGATGAATTTTTCCAGGTTCTGATTTACCAACCTGGAAACTGCTTGCTGCACGTTGCTCTGGTTTGTGATCTTTTGTAAAGGCCTCCTCTTGCACCTTTAATTTTGGCGGTTCTTTTCTCTCTTCCATGGGGTTTGGAAGCAAAATTGTGATCTGTTAGCATGTAGAGGTGAACAGATTAATTTGCATTGCTTCCCAAGGCCTTGAAAGAAAGACTGCAGGTCTCTATGGTCCTAATTCGTGGACTGGTGCCAGGATTTTCGGAGAGGTCGGAAGTCACCCTGAAGAGGAGGCCTTTGTTGTGAGAACCCCCAGTGCTTCTGTGACCAACATGAATTTTTTTCCCTTGTTCACATAATTCCCAGCACCATTGAGGGGACCTCGTCCCCAGGTCCTATAAAGGAGCCATGTGCCATGGTGTACAAATTTTCAATGACATTTTCAGTGTCATTTATTGTTAGACTACAAGGGTCAGGTAGAACCATAATTTGTGTTACTGAATCAAACTCAGGTCCACTTCCCATGTGCAGCACAGCCAATCTACTGACACCAGGTTGTGATGAAGTGAAGTACAGCATTTACTGTAGGGCATCAAGCAAGAAGAATGGGCAGCTAATGTTCAAAAGACCTGAACTCCCCAATGGTTTTCAAGGAAGGGTTTTTAAAGGCAACATTTGGTTTGAGTGTTGCAGCTCGTGGACTTTCTTCTGATTTCTTAGTATTGAGGTAACAGGGTGATGTTTTCATTATCTTAATCATCAGCCTGCTAGTTCCAACCAGTCTGGGGTCTATGTGCTTGTGGACAGCATGTAGTCACCATCTTCCACCTGGGTGGGGGTCTTGGTTTCTGCCGAACAGCACAAAGTTATGTGTCAGATTGTTGTTATATGTATCACTTGAGGAGGAACAAGGACTGATTTATTGCTGAACTATTGTTTAAGCTGTCATTACTTTTCTTCCTTGACTGCTTTTCCTTTGTTTCTGTATTCCCTCACTTCCCTAATTAGGAACTGCTTGAGTCCGCTCTTTGGAACTTAGGGAAGACCTTGGAGTCTAAAACCTCTTTCTACTAACAAACAAGGGACACATGGAGGGGCTTTTGTACCCAGGAGGGCCTGCAGGGTCCTGCTTTTATTTGATACTCCTCAATCCTGAGGGGAACAGGGTCAGGACAAGAAAAGGAATACAGTTTTGTGTAGCGATGTTAATCATAAATTTACCAGGGAGACTTGGTTTTCAGGGGGGTTGGTTTTGTTGGTGCAGAAACACTGGATTAATAGGGAGTTGAGGAGACTGCAGTAAATTAGATGGAATGTACCTCTTCTAAAAGTTCGTCTACAAATGTTCCAGTGACTATGTCCTGTGTGATCAGTGTGTACAGAAATTCTCAGGATCTCCATAACTGTATTTCCTGTAGCTGAGGTTTGTGGATTCCTATAGCCTTTCTGTGCTGTTCCCTCAAGGGCATTGCTCTACTGGTGGGAAAACAAGGATAGAGAGAAGGGCAGTCCTGTAGTCCAAGGATGTGTCTTTTGTGACCCAGTGAGCAGTTCTTTTGATTCAAGTGGCAGCAGCCTTCATTGCTCGCCAATATTGGCTGCCACCAAGGCAAGGCTGCACTTCCCAGGGCATAAGGAGAGAGATGGTAGAGACCATACAGGGTTGCCAACCTAATTTTCCAAGGGAAGTGGGACATCTATACTTTTATTTGGAACCACTTTTTAAGCCTTTCCTAAGGTTTAGCAAAGGTTAAGGTAACCCTTGAACAACATGGGTTTGTATAGTTGATGTGCAACAAAGTGCACTTACCTAATGGGTACAATTTGATAAGCTTTGACATACATGTAAAGCTGTGAAACCATCACAATCATGAAAGTAAATTTATCTATCACATATTTACCTCATGCCCTTTTGGAATCTCATTCCCTACTCTCCTCAGCCCTACAGACAATCATTGATTCATTGAGTCACTTTCCTTTACAGTAGGTTAGTTTTTATTTTCTATAATTTTAAATAGGCATTGTAAGATGTATACTCTTTTTTAAAAACTGATTTACTTCATGCTGCACAATTATTTTTAAATTCAACAATGATGCTTATATTAGTAGTTAATTATTTTTATTTCTGAGTAGTCTTCTGTTCTATGGATAACGTCTTTGTTTATCCATTCATCTGTTTATGGACATTGGTTTATTTCCAGGTTTGGGGTATTATAAATAAAGCTGCTTTAAATATTTGCATTCAGTTCTTTATATGGATATATGTTTTATTTCCCATGTGTTAATAACTCAACTGTTGCAGTGTAGGTAGATGTTTAACATTTTAAGATATGCCAAACGGTGATCTAAAGTGGTTGTTCCCTTTTGTCTTCCCATCAACAGTGTATGAGAATTGCAGTTCCTCTACTAGGTAGCCAACACTTGATGCGGTCAATGTTTTAAAATTTTAGCCCTTGAAATAAGTGTGTAGTTTTAACTTTCTTTGGTTTTAATTCCATTTTGCTAAGAATTCATGATGTTGAGCATTTTTTCCTGCATTTGTTTGCCCTCTGTTTATCTTCTTTGGTAAAAAGACTATTTATAACTTTTGACTACTTTCTTTTTATGTAATTTATTTATTATTTTAACAAATAAGACAGTGTAACAACAAAGACTTATGTTGGAATTTCACTCGTTCTTCAATGATGTGACCTCTTTGCCTTATGGGACAATCATTTTTGAATACTGGAAGGAAATTACTTTTCCTCAATATTTTGCCCTATGCACAGCTGAAAGCCCACATGCACCATATATTTTTTTGCTTAACCTGCACTATTAACATATTCTCCACTACATTCTTTTTTTTTTTTTTTTTTTTTTTTTTTTGCAGTACACAGGCATCTCACTGTTGTGGCCTCTCCCGTTGCGGAGCACAGGCTCCAGACGCGCAGGCTTAGCGGCCATGGCTCACGGGCCTAGCCGCTCCATGGCATGTGGGGTCTTCCCTGACCGGGGCACGAACCCGCGTCCCCTGCATCGGCAGGCGGACTCTCAACCACTGCGCCACTGTAGTGGAGGGAAGCCCTCCGCTACATTCTTAAGACTCCGTATTCAATAATACATTAAATCACGCCTAGGTTTGTAGTCTTTGTGCTGATTTCCCTGGTGTAAATACTCCTGTCATGGTCAATTTCTTTTCTTCTTCTTCTTCTTCTTTTTTTTTTTCCTGTCATGGTCAATTTCAAACTGCCAAAATGGTGCACTGAACGTGAAGTTGGTAAGATATTGCAGTAGCACACTATTTTTTTTTAATTTAAAAAATTTTTTTATTTTATTATTTTTGGCCGCTTTGGGTCTTCATTGCTGTGCGCGGGCTTTCTGTAGTTGCAGTTAGCGGGGGCTACTCTTCGTTGTGGTGTGTGGGCTTCTCATTGAGGTGGCTTCTCGTTGCGGAGCATGGGCTCTAGGCACAGGGGCTTCAGTAGTTGTGACACGGGAGCTCAATAGTTGTGGCTCGTGGGCTCTAGAGTGCAGGCTCAGTAGTTGTGGCGCATGGGCTTAGTTGCTCTGAGGCATGTGGGATCTTCCTGGACCAGGGCTTGAACTCGTGTCCCCTGCATTGGCAGGTGGATTCTTAACCACTGCACCACCAGGGAAGCCCCAGTAGGACACTATTAATTCTATTTCAACATACTGATACAGTAGCCACAAATAACCTCAAAAACAGACAATAACAAAAGAGTCAAATGATTAGGAAGTGGCAAGTTTTAAATATTTGCTTTTTAAAAGCAGTTTGATTTAAATACAATTAACTTTGGGAATTCCCTGGTGGTCCAATCGTTAGGACTTGGTGCTTTCACTGCTGTGGGCCCAGGTTCAATCCCTGGTCAGGGAACTAAGATCCCACAAGCTGCGTGGTGTGGCCAAAATGTATACACACACACACACATGCACGCACGTGATATATATAAACTGTACATATTTAAAATGTACATTTTGATATTTCCATACATGCTTGCATCCCTGAAACCAAGTTTTCTCCTGCCCATTTCAATTTATGTTTCTCAATATATCAAATTATAAGCACATAGTCTACCATTTGTAATGGCTATTTTCAAATGTATCCATAAATGGAAAAGACTGTTATGAAATCCCATGAACCCTCTCCCAATCTTCATCATGGTATATATCATTTCATGGTATTCTTTATCTCTATGTACATTAGTGGGTTATATTACTTAATAATCCCAGATATGTCAATGTATAACCTCTTCAGATTGCATTTCTAAGATGTAAGAACTCATAACTGATATTTGGCACAGTCTTGATACTTTCAGCTCTTTTAACTGTAATTCAGCCTTTTTTGGCTTCAGTTTGAAGGGTAACAGTTGTTTTTTCATAATTCTTTTCAGGATCATCAAAGGAAGTATGGGCAATCATCTTTATACAGGCTGCTTAAAATATTCCAAGCATTCAGGGATATAGCCTTTTGGAATTTCTGCTAACTCAACTTCACCAATGAATACATTTACCAGAGTAATCCCAAATGCCACTGGAATCCCAGTCAACAAAATGTGGGATTTCACTAAATTCACAAAATCCCTGTCATACAAATATCTAATCATCCTGTTGTACCCCTGAAAGTAATATAATGTATGTCAATTATATTTCAACTTTCTGTTTCTGTTTAGTATGTTCACCCTTCCTCCATATTTCCCCTTTAGTATACTAGATACTGATGAGGTGGGTGCCTGAGGTCTTTTCCAGATGGACAATTTTGTGATGGTGACAGACCTGGAAATACACTGTGTATTTTGCTTCCACACTTTGTGCAGGCCATGTGTGCCCGGTATGCAGTAGGTGGTGACACTGCATCACAGCCCAGAGATCTGCAACACACATCTGTGGAACACAGTGGGTTAGGTGTGTGGGACACAACTTGAGGGTGCCCCACAAACACTCTAGGGACACAAGTGTAACATGTATGGAATGCTGATGCCCCTCAGCCCAGCCTGGAGGCAGACTTGCACATACCACATCCACAATAGAGAAGATGTATGGCAAACATGGACCACACACACTGGCATATGTAAAGCACACCAGGCACCTGTGAGATGCATGGAGGCCCTATTACCACCTCAGTCTCCATGAAAATTGGACAGACGTGATAGGGATGCCCAGTTGTCATATGTGGGCCACACACAATTACACAGTTCCCATGGACCAAGTGAGATGAGGCCAGCACAGCCTGGCTGGAGGAGAACACACCTGTCCCCTACGTACACCCCATCACTGCAAGTTTGATGAAGGGCTGATGGGAATACAGATCGGGAGCCTGATGTACATCCCTGCACAACCCAGAGATCAAAATGTGAGCGGTGGTTTGATCTGAGCAGGAGAGCAGATTTTCATGAGTTTTACAGGAGGGAACATTCAGCTGTTTTCAGGAATGGTTGATCAAGTGTGTTCCCTAGGAGGACGACAAGGGCATGTTCTTGGTGATTAGCGTCACAGTCAGTCATTGATTTGCATTTCACCTAGAGGGGTGGGAGGTGCGGTCATTACTAAGGTCACCTGTTAGGGGGAGTGAGGAAGAAAAGCCACAGCGACCCCAGCATATGAGGGCCACAGTGGAGATTCTCAAGTCCTTCAATGTCTCTTCCAACTTACAAAATAGTGACAGAGGTTACCAGGTGACAGCTCTGTCTGGGTGCACTGAGTGGCAGGGAGACCCTAAGGTGGTGTTTAGAAGGAAAACTGACAGGACCTTGGAAATGAATCATGAGTGTGGCAGTGAGGCCCAGGGATGCATTTGAGATGACATCAGTGGCAGTGTCAGGGGTGTCCCGCTGGTGGTTGTACCATCCATACTAAACACTCATGGGTGGGAAGCGAGTTGCCAAAAGGCCTTTGTGGGGAGGAACTTGAGGTCTGAGAAGGACTCTCCTTTTTTAAAGGAGAGTCTGGGGAGCACATGACACCTGGGGATGGATTCCACAATGCAGGCGAAGGAAACTGCTGGAAGAAGGGGCCAGAGGGGATGTGTGAGATGGTAAAAGACTTGTATGAGTTAAACGACTACATAGAAGGGGACAAACATGGCTTTAGAGGGAGAAACATCATCTAAAAATCCAGAGGGCACACCCTGGAATTCATTGTCACTCTTAAATGTTCTTCCAATTATGTAATATGTTCAGTGACTCTGTTCTCCTATCTCAGCCTCTATTTTAAAAAATTATTTATTTATTTGGTTGTGCTGGGTCTTAGTTATAGCAGGAGGGCTCCTTAGTTGTGGCATGCATGTGGGATCTAGTTCTCTGACCAGGGATCAAACCTGGGGCCCCCAGCTTTGGGAACTCGGAGTCTTATCCACTGCGTCACCAGGGAAGTCCCCTCCTGTCCCAGTCTCTGATGTGCTAGTTTTCTTCAGCACCTAAGACGTGACCTCTTAGATATCACCTGATTCTCAAATCCATGAACTCCCCCACTCCACCCCATTTATCCATTTGAATCGGGTTCTCCTGATCTTCTCTGCTTGGTTCTCTTGGTCAATACGTCCAGTAAACTCCTGTCTCAGCTCCTAGCCCGATTTTAGTTCCATTTTCCTCACTAGGAGAAACACTAGTTCTCCAGTTCCTCTCTGCCTGCCATGAGGCAGTCTTATGGGGCTGTAAGATATCAGTGACCTGGGCAGATTGTGGACAGTAAAATTTCATAGTCCCGAACCTCTTTTTTCTAAGCTGCTGACTCAGTTTAAATTGTGCCAAAATCAATAGTGTTTTACTAAACCTTGGCAAAACCCTCCCTCACTGCTTTGTAGAAAAGCCTCCCAAAGAGGGAGGAGTTTATTCTCACAGTTGAAGAGTAATGCCATGTCCCTACTGGTCTTTCCAGAAATGCCCCTTCAATTTTGCCCTGTCTTATTTCTGCCTAAATTCTCTTCCCTCTTCATCTACAGTTATATCTCATGGATTTTATTGTGTTAATATGGTTTATGAGACCCAATTATTAGTATAGTTTATTTTTATTTATTTATTTTTAATTGAAGTATACTTGATTTACAATATTAGTTTCAGGTCTACAGCATATTGATTCAGTATTTTTATAGGTTATTCCATTTAAAGTTGTTACAAAATATTGATTATATTCTCTCCGTTATCCTATATATGCTTGTAGCTTATTTATTTTGAGCATAGTAGTTTGTTCCTCTTAATCCCCTACCCCTATCTTGCTCCTCCCCTTCCCTTTCCCCACTGGTATCCACTAGTCTGTTTTCTATATCCGTGAGTCTGTTTCTGTTTTGTTATATCCACTCCTTTGTTTTATTTTTTAGATTCCACATATTAGTGATACATAGAGTATTTGTCTTTTTTCAGTAAGCTTAGTACTCTCTAGGTCCATTCACATTGCTGCAAATGGCAGAATTTCACTCTTTTTATAGCTGAGTAATATTCCATTGTATATATGTATCACATCTTTATCCGTTCATCTATTGATGGACATTAGGTTGCTGCCATGTTTTGGCTTTTGTAAGTAATGTTGCAATGAATATTGGAGTGTGTATATCTTTTCAAATTACTGTTTTGGATTTTTTTTTCTCTTTTTTCTCCTCTGCTCCTCCCTCCTCCCTCTTCCCTCCTTCTTCTTCCTTCCTTCATTTCTTCCCTCCTTCCTTCCTTTCCTCTTCATCTTCTTTTGAGAAAATTTTTGAAGAAGAAAAGCTGGTCCTGGGTCCTGGTCGTCCCTCTAAACTGAGACCAGATTTCTAAAGTTTGGTTTTGGTTACAGTCATTGCCCAGTTTGTCATCTCTTGTACTCTCAGTACTGTCTCCCAGTACTCTGCTCTCCCATATAATACAAAGTATCTTGGAAGAAAAGTCCCGAGGCAGGGCTCTGCTTAGCCTGATATCAAGTGCTGAGTGGGAATGGAAGGAAATGGCAGAATTTTAGTGCATATTTCTTCAGGTGTTCTTCAGCCCTGAACCCACCTCAGGGATGCATCAGTCACCTGATCATCGATACTTGTATGTGTCTGTCTATTCCTCTGTCTTGGAGCCTTCTTCATCCCCATCACTGCTTGATTCAGGCTTCTGTGAGTAGCGCCATTGATGTGGTGAATCAGGAAAATGTACTCTTCACAAGGCAGGTGATATTCTATGTCAGTCATCCTCCAGGTCTCATTAAAATGTCTGAATTGTTCATACATTTAGTTCGTTCTTTCTCTCTACTGGGGATTCGTATTTGCGCCTCATTCATCATAACTAGTTTTCTCTAATATGGTTTCTTTCTTTTTAAGCTATATTTTATTCACTGTTTATCATAAGTTTTTTGCCTTGTTTTTTAATGTATTCATTTTATTTATTTATTTTTGGCTGTGTTGGGTCTTCGTTGCTGTGCGCGGGCTTTCTCTGGGTTGCGGCAACCGGGGGCTACTCTTCGTTGCGGTGAGCGGGCTTCTCATTGCGGTGGCTTCTCTTGTTGCGGAGCACGGGCTCTAGGCGTGTGGGCTTCAATAGTTGTGGCTCGCAGGCTCTAGAGCACAGGCTCAGTAGTTGTGGCGCACAGGCTTAGTTGTTCTGCAGCATGTGGGATCTTCCCAGACCAGGGCTCGAACCTGTGTCCCCTGCATTGGCAGGCAGATTCTTAACCACTGTGCCACCAGGGAAGCTCTCTAATATGGTTTCTTATTATATTCTAGTTTAGGTTTGTGTAAATCTGCACTCTCTACGTGTGTATGATTCTTTTAACTATGAAGCTTTTAGAAAATATTGCTTGAATGAAGGTAGACACATACTATCTATGGATCTCCCTCTTTCATGCCACTTACTAATGATGTTCCTCTGAGTTATGACATCTCCCAGGGAATTAGGTGTTGGAGAAACCCCTGTGAGTTATCCCAAATCCGGAGCGAGGCAAGTAAATGGCTTCCACTCTCCTAATTGTCAGGCTTCCATGCCTTCTGCTTCCCTCCCTGTGATAACCCTGGGCACTTCAAGGACTCTTGGAAAAGTCGCTCTCCCACGTTCTCCCAATTGCTTCTTTGGATATTGTCACATGAGTTGTACTTGTTTTTAATGACAGTTAATTGGGACAAAAATTGTTTAAAAGTTATTCTCAGTACCCCATCCAGCCACTGTCATACATTTGCAGATGACTTGAAAATGATTGGCCTGGTGGGAAAGGGGATTAGGGAATAATAAAACTATAGCTCAAGGCTTGAGTTCCTCATCCAAATCACAAGACAGACTCGACTTGTCACCATGGGCTCCTTGTGGTGTCAGACAGAGATGGGTATCTTTTCCTTTTGTACCAAGATGTGAGTTAATCAGAAACTTAAGGAATAGATAAGATAGGGGAAGATTACTCTGTTACTGGTTTTGGAAGTGAGACCCTAAAAAACTTTATACATAAAGTAGGGGCTGTTTCCTGTTAGATGCAGAGTGTGCTGTATCCACCCCATCCCACCCTGTACAAACCCAGTTCCTTCTACAGGCTTCTAGAGATTCTCCTTGACACCATCCATCTTTTTTTTTTTTTTTTTTTACATAGAAAGTAGAAAAATAATTTGTTCCAAAAGAGGGCAGAAATAAGAAATTCATCCTGAAAATATACTTTGGTATAATTCTGGCGGGACACATTTTCCCTCTGAACATGTTCCCCTACTGACTGCCGCACTGGAGTCTTGTTGTCATGTAACAGTTTTTAAACACTTCGCTGATTCTCATGTTGTGAGCAGGGAGGAGCCATCTTCACGTCCACAGGTTCCAAGGAGAGAGTAACGTTTTTTCTCAGAAGAACAGCACTTTCTATCCTGTAAGAGTACATTAACATTTTATAGGGACTTCCCTGATGGCACAGTGGTTAAGAATCCGCCTGCCAGTGCAGGGGACACGGGTTCGATCCCTGGCCTGGGAAGGTCCCACATGCCGCGGAGCAACTAAGCCCATGTGCCACAACTCCTGAAGCCCATGTGCCACAACTACTGAAGCTTGCGCGCCTAGAGCCCGTGCTCCACAACAAGAGAAGCCACTGCAGTGAGAAGCCTGTGCATCGTAACAAAGCAGAGCCCCTGCTCGTTGCACTAGAGAAAGCCTGTGCGCAGCAATGAAGATCAAATGCAGCCAAAAAAATGAATAAATAAAAAAAGAAAGTAATGGTAAAATATAATTTAAAAAAAACCATTTTATAGAGGCAACACAGTTTAAATGGGCACATCATTCATCAAAGTGCAAAAAAAGGTGACAAGAAAAAATGCTGCATTGTAGAATAATATATTCAAATGTGGTGTGAACGTTTAAGGCAGCTGATGGCCAAAGTGGGCAAGTCAAGGAGGGTGGTCTGGGTATGGAGGTGATTTTGCATCTAGAGGAGGTCTCTTCATGACAAGAGATAGCAGCAAACTGAACAGGTTACCAACATGGTGATGATAACTCCCTGGTTGGGACCCTTAGGGATGAACCAGGGCACCAGGAAGCCGACTAAGCCCCAGAACATGCTAATCATGATGAGAGGCACGGTGAGGCCGGCATATACCATGATTGCTGCGAGGGGTACCAGTCCCTGCCGCACCGCCTCACTTTGGTCCCACCCAGAAGTGTCAACCTGATACCATCCATCTTTAAGTTTTTATTCTCTTCCTTTTTCTTCCCTCCTTCCTTATTCTATTCTCATGTGCACAAAAAAGAATATTTACATACTTCTCAAAATGTTTTAACTAATTAAATGAGATGAAACCTATCAAAAATATGAATTATCACACTTCTTAGGAGCAGATTTTACATAGTCAAATGGGAAAAATGTCTATGCTTAGAAACATGGAAAGCACATGGGTGAGTGGCTCTTCCTTCATTTTTGGACTCTGGCTGAGAATCAATGTGGAAAATAGGTTTGTAATGAAAATTTCCTTCAGTTAGTAACTTGAGAAAAGGTTTTAGGCACTATCCACATTCTCCTCCTTTAGATTGTGGGGTATCAGGGGGAAGAGTTCAGTACTTTTTCTTAACTCTTCACAGTAGGCAGAACCATTAAAATAGTTCTAGATTGAAATCCAAATGGAGTAAGCTGTTTGTTAACTATCATCCCTGACTTCCTCTGAATCTAAGAAGAGTTTTAGGATATAAGCTCATGATTCTAGAAGGAAGGTGCGGGAGGGTTCTAGTCACATGCATTCAGATCCCCAATGCATAGCCCTGCCATCTCTTCCATACACTAATAGAACCTCAGATGTCCTGATGGGAGGGGGAATGCCAGGCTTATAGCCCAACATGGACTGAGATTCAGAGAATAACACCCCAGCATGGAGCACAGCAGTGCCTGGCCGTTCCTGTAACTCTCTTTCTGAAAATATTTTCTTTGAGAATCCACTGCATTCATGCACTGCTCCTGTCAACTCTCTTGATGTCAGGGCTCATAGACTAAGCTTGCTGGCTTAGAAAACTAAACCTTTATTGGAATTCTATTTTGATGATTCTCTTTGGAAGTCCATCTCATTACAATTTTGTTAGAAAATGAACTTCCATTCAATTCCTGAGCTGCAGTTATGTCTGTCCTTAATTGTCATTGTTGAAGATGTATCCTACTGTCCCATCTGTCTCAGAATCTGGATTTTCTTGAATCTAGATTTTAGTTTCTCTCTCTTTTTTTTTTAAGATTTTTTTGATGTGGATCATTTTAAAAATTTTTATTTATTTATTTATTTATTTGGCTGTGTTGGGTCTCTGTTTCTGTGCGAGGGCTTTCTCCAGTTGAGGCGAGTGGGGGCCACTCCTCATTGCGGTGCGCGGGCCTCACTGTCGTGGCCTCTCCCGTTGCGGAGCACAGTCTCCAGATGCGCAGGCTCAGTAGTTGTGGCTCACGGGCTTAGTTGCTCCATGGCATGTGGGATCTTCCCAGACCAGGGCTCGAACCCATGTCCCCTGCATTGGCAGGCAGATTCTTAACCACTGCGCCACCAGGGAAGCCCTGATGTGGACCATTTTTGAAGTCTTTATTGAATTTGTTACAATACTGCTTCTGTTTTATGTTTCATTTTTTTTGGCCATGAAGCATGTGGGATCTCAGCTCCCCGACCAGGGATCGAACCCACACCCCCTGAGTTGGAAGGCGAAGTCTGTTTTTTTTTTTAGCTGTGTTGGCTCTTAGTTGTGGCATGTGGGATCTTCGTTGAGGCGTGCGGGATCTTTCATTGCTGCGCACGGGCTTCTCTCTAGTTGTGGCATGTGGATTTTTCTCTTCTCTAGTTGTGGCTCGCAGGCTCCAGGGCGCATGGGCTCTGTAGTTGTGGTGCGCGGGTTCCAGAGCGCGTGGGCTTTGTAGTTTGTGGCACGCGGGCTCTCTGGTTGAGGCGCGCGAGCTCAGTAGTTGCGTAGCGCGGACTTAGTTGCCCTGCGGCATGTGGGATCTTAGTTTCCTGACCAGGGGTTGAACCCACGTCCCCTGAATTGGAAGGCGGGTTCTTTACCACCGGACTGCCAGGGAAGTCCCAGTTTCTCTCTTTATAGCTCCTCCCTCCCCTCCATTCTTTCTGATGAATTGCTTCTCGTATACCTTGAAGAAACTATAATATTTTGTAAGCTTTTTGTAAGCTTTCCATATTCAAAAGTTACATCTGTAACTCTAGCAGTCTCTTATTTTCCAGAATTGGGCCACTTCCTTTTCTTTTTTCTTATCTGCAATTTCTGACATGATTCTTTCTCTCTCTCCCTCCTCTCCACTCTGTCCATTTAGTGACTCTCTTGCTTTGCACTGTATATTTGCTCGCTGTCTCCCTGATCCATGGTCACATCTGGTCACAGATAATTTTTTCAATGTGTGTATTGGCCCTGTGTTAAACTTCCACAAAAGAGAACATGGGAGAATGATATGCCATCTAGATTGTATTCCAAGACTTGGAATCTTTATGTTGATTTATTCCTGGCAAATGATGAGAAAGTGTTCCTCACTGAGTTCAGGACAAGATCCTGAATGCCAGTCATACCATATCTCTTTGTTTTATTATTCAGTGGATGCCTCAAGGATAAAGTTCAAGTTTTGATATAGTTACGAAACCTAATCTTTATAGTGCAATTATGGACCGTATTTCTGTCTTTCGTCTGCTCTTTCAGCTGCCTTCTGGAAACCTCATGTTGCCTTTTCACATTGCAGAGCTATGGACATTTCTATAATGCACTCTTGTAGATGATGATAGATAACACGGTATGTGGGAAATTCCTGATTCAGGCAGAGACTCCAGATCTCATGACACCATCTGGAATGTGGTTAATGTTTCCCTCAGAGAGCAGGATATACTTAAGAAATCAGGGGGCTTCCCTGGTGGCGCAGTGGTTGCGCGTCCGCCTGCCGATGCAGGGGAACCGGGTTCGCGCCCCGGTCTGGGAGGATCCCACATGCCGCGGAGCGGCTGGGCCCGTGAGCCATGGCCGCTGAGCCTGCGCGTCCGGAGCCTGTGCTCCGCGACGGGAGAGGCCACAACAGAGGGAGGCCCGCATACCACAAAAAAAAAAAAAAAAGAAAAGAAATCAGGATTGTGCCTCCATAGGAAACCTACTTCTCGAGGTTCTCTGAGAATCCTCCTTTTGAGGTCCCGTATGGGAGTAGCCTGCCAATTGTGTGGAATTCGGAATCTTTTCTTTAGTTGTGAAATGCGAACCCAGTGAGTGACTCCCTGGAGTTTCACTTCTCCAATTGTCAACAGAACCCGAAGGGTCCCTTCTAAAGAGGTTCAAGAGTAGTTATTCTCTGACATCTCTTGCAATAGATGAAATCTACTAGCTGAATATCACGAAGAAGCTGTTTAAAAGATATTTTCAGGCGGTGACCTTAACGAGTTGGTGATTGGGACTGGGTGTAATACCTGAGTTCCTTGGAATATTTTGCCATGTCTGCCTATAGCAGGGCAGAGTCTAGTATTGGAGGTGAAATCCCGAGACACATGGGCCTTCCAGTTAGTAATTAATAGGGGATAACTGATTTGTCAGTGGACTACATGAGTGTAAGGACTAGTGGGAGTACCTTTGGTCAAGGGAGCTCAAGAGTTTCTGAAAGTTTTGGTGATTTTAATTTAAGAATGCCATTGGTCCTTTTAACTTTTCCAGAAGATTGTCGGTAACAAGGACAGTGTAGTTTTTGAGTCAGGGGAAACACCTTACAGGGTTCTTTTACAATGGTTCCCATGTGACACAGTCACTTGATATAAACATTGGGATGACCCAGGTTGGAAACAAAATCAGTCAGCTTTTTTTCAAGGGCTGTAGCTTTTCAGCAGAGAAATGGTTTAACCCAGCCTGAAAACAGACAATAACTAAAACATAGTCAAATTGCATGGAGGGTAGAAGCTGGATACAATCCATCTGAAGGTGTTCAAATTCTTCTTGGTGGTGCCTGGGCAGCCAGGTCATGCATGCATACCCCCCATCACCGCCTGGGGACTGTCCACTAGGGATCAGAGCTTCAGTAAGAGCCAGCTGTAAACCCCATCCACCCCCTCACCCCAACCCCCAGCCCCAGTGGCACTCGGCCCCTCTCTCCAAAGGCACGGCTGCCCCTATGCCCCCCTCCCCTCAGGACGATCAGGACTCTAAGACTAGCTCCTCACTCCGAGCCCCTTCCCTAGGCCCACGAGCTCTTAAGCATCCTCCAACAGCCCCTGAGGCAGGTCTGCTCCCTCTCCCCATTTCGTACTGGGGGAAACTGAACCTGGGGTGGGAGTTAGAGGGAGAGTCTCTTGTTGCAACCCCCAGCAAGGGGTGGGGATCCAGGAATCAATCCTAAGCCCACAACCCAGTGTCTCAGGAAGTCTGACCCACTGTGTCCCCCTTCCCTCCTGGCCTGTTTCCACCCCAAGAAAGCCCCTCCTTCTGGTTCCCTCAGGCTCCTCTGAGTGTCCTTCTCAGCCTCCCCCCTCCCTGGGGTGCCCTCAGACCTTCTCCTTCCTGGATGCTGATGGCCCCTGTAATAGTTTGCCAAGGTTGCCATAGCAAAGTACCGCAGACTGGGAAGCTTAAACAACAGACATTTATTTTCTCACAAACATGGAGGCTAGAAGTCTGAGATCAAGGGGTTAACAGCATCAGTTTCTCCTGATACTGCTCTCCTTGGCTTGTAGATGGCCATCTTCCCCCTGTATCTTTACATTGTCTTCACTCTCTGTGTGTATATCCTAACTTCCTCTTCTTTCTTTGGCTGCATTGGGTCTTAGTTGTGGCACACGGGATCTTTCGTTACAGCACACGGGCTCTTGGTTGTGGCGTGCAGTCTTCTCTAGTTTCAGTGCACAGACTTCTCTCTAGTTGAGGCGTGTGGGCTCAGTAGTTGCCCTGAGGCATGTGGGATCTTAGTTCCCCAACCAGGGATTTAACCCGTGTCCCTTGCGTTGGAAGGCAGATTCTTAACCACTGGCCAACCAAGGAAGTCCCTAACTTCCTCTTCCTTTAAGGACAACAGTCACGTTGGATTAGGGTCCACCCTAGTGACTTTATTTTACCTTTTTAAAGACCCTGTTTCCAAATACAATGACATTCTGAGGTACTGGATGTTAAGACTTCAACATATGGATTTTGGGACATACAATTCAGCCCATAACTGCCTGCACCCTTCTTTTCATAGGGAGCTAACATTGAGGAGTTCTCTTGAGGATTACCTCATTTACCAGCCCCCAAATTACCCAGCAGAGGAACAATTTATTATTTCCACTTCTCAAAGGAGGGATCTGCAGCTCAGAGAGGATGACTTTGACAAGGGCACACATCTGCCAAGTGGCTGAGTTAGGGAAGATTTAGTCAACACTGCTCTGATTCAGCTCACCTACTTCCTTTGTTTTTTTTTAAGATTTTTAAATTTTTAAAAATTTTTATTTTTGGTTGCGTTGGGTCTTCGTTGCTGCACGCGGGCTTTCTCTAGTTGCGGCTACTCTTCATTGTGGTGCACGGGCTTCTCGTTGCGGTGGCTTCTCTTGTTGCAGAACACGGGCCCTAGGTGGGTGGGCTTCAGTAGTTGTGGCACGCGGGCTCAGTAGTTGTGGCTCGCGGGCTCTAGCGCACAGGCTCAGTAGTTGTGGGGCACGGGCTTAGTAGTTGTGGGGCACGGGCTTAGTTGCTCCGCGGCATGTGGGATCTTCCTGGACCAGGGCTCAAACCCCTGTCCCCTGCATTGGCAGGCGGATTCTTAACCACTGTGCCACCAGGGAAGCCCTCACCTACTTCCCTTGTATCCGCTCCCTGACAGAAACATCTGGGGACTCCAGCCAGACCTCCAGATACCTCTCCTGTGAGATCATCTGCTGAGCACTGAACCATCATGTAACCACACCCTGACATTTCAACCTAAGGAACCCGGGCCCTTCCCCATGGGCATGCAGTGCCTTCCCTGCAAACTCACTTCTCTCCTGTGAATAGTATTCTCATGGACAGCAGCACCATCACCCTGGTATCCCTAACAAGGTCATCAGTGTCACCCCAAACACATCACTGGCCCTCACCTGAAACTAATATTGTAAATCAACTATAGTTCAAAAATATATATATATGAAAAATTTTCACTTCGTAATCATTTCACATTTCATTATTTTCTATATTCTTGAGGTTATGTGTGGCTACTGAATTAGTATGGTGGAAATAGACTACATTGGTGTGCTACTGGCAACTTTTTCCAACTCCATGGTCAGTGAGTTCACACTGACAGTTTTAAATTGGCCATTGATGGGAATATATACACCAGGGAAACTGGCAATACTACAAAGTATGGCTTGATTTATTGGGGTTTTTTGTTTTTTGTTTTTTTGCTGTGCAGCTTGCAGGATCTCAATTCCCCGACCAGGGATTGAACCTGGGCCACGATAGTGAAAGTGCGGAGTTCTAACCACTGGACTGCCAGGGAACTCCCCTTTATTTATTGTATTGTTGAATATTTAGACTTAAAGTAATGGAGAATATATTAAAAATGCAGATTAAACTTAAAATTAGCTGTAAGTTATATGTGGTCATTGCAATGTACCAAAATAAATAAATAAATAAATAAATAAGGTAGGGGAGATATCTTCCAGTATTCCAGAATAGTAAATACAATTATTCCTTAGTTAAGAAGTCACATCACTGAAGAATGAATGAAGTTGCAACATAAGTCTTTATTGTTTCACTATCTTCTAATTGGTTAATGAAAAGAAAAATAGCCAAAATTCATTTTTAAAAAACAGGCAAAGGATATGAACATTCTTACCAGACATACAGGTGGCAAATTAACAAATGAAAAATGCTCAACATCATGAAACATCAGGGAAGTGGAACTAAAACTACAGTGAAATACTGTTACACACATTTATTAAAAGGGTCAAAATTGGACTTTGGTGCAGTGGTTAAGAATCCACCTGCCAATGCAGGGGACACGTGTTCGAGCCCTGGTCCAGGAAGATCCCACATGCCGCAGAGCAACTAAGCCTGTGTGCCACAACTACTGAGCCTGCACTCTAGAGCCCGCAAGCCACAACTACTGAGCCCGTGTGCCACAACTACTGAAGCCCGCGCGCCTAGAGCTCGTGCTCCGCAATGAGAAGCCACTGCAATGAGAAGCCCGCGTACTGCAACAAAGAGTAGCCCCAGCTCACTTCAACTAAAGAAAGCCCGTGTGCAGCTACGAAGACCCAATGCAGCCAAAAATAACTAACTTTTTAAAAAAGGTTTAAAAAAAAGGGTCAAGGGGCTCCCCTGGTGGCGCAGTGGTTAAGAATCCACCTACCAATACAGGGGACACAGGTTCGATCCCTGGTCCGGGAAGATCCCACATGCCGTGGAGCAACTAAGGCCATGCGCCACAACACTAAGCCTGCACTCTAGAGCCCGTGCGCCACAACACTAAGCCAGCGCTCTAGAGCCCGTGAGCAGCAACTACTGAGCCTGTGTGCCACAACTGCTGAAGCCCCCGTGCCTAGAGCCGGTGCTCTGCAAGAGAAGCCACGGCAATGAGAAGCCCGCACAATGAAGAGTAGTCCCGCAACCAGAGAAAGCCCGTGCACAGCAATGAAGAACCAACACAGCCAAAAAAACAAAAAGGGTCAAAATTTCAAAAGTCCAGCCATACACACCATTGGCAAAGATACGGAAGAACTAGAAGTCTCTCACTGCTGGCAGGAATACAAAAGGGAGCAATTGTGCTAGGTCACAGTTTGATGCTTCTTGAAAAGTTATACATTTATCTAACCTGTAACTCAGGCGTTGCACTCTGAGGAATTAGCACAAGAGAAATGAAATATATCAGTATTGAAGAATTGTACTAAAATGTCTATAGCAATTTTGTTTGATATAGCCAAAAACTGGAAACAATTCAGATATCCAAAAAACAGATGAAGGAATAAACAAATAGTGATATATCCAAAGAACATCATACTCCTCAACAATATAAAAGGAATGAACTACCCACATAAGAACCACTGATGATTCTCAAAATAAATACACTGCCTGAGGAGGACAACCGGGGGATAAAAGACTAAACATTTTATAATTCCATTCATATAAAGTTATAGAAAATGCAAAATATTTTATTATAGAGTAAATCAATGCTTGCCTGGAAGGCCAGGGAGGGCAGAGAGAAAGAGATTATTAAAGGGCATGAGGTAAATACTGGGTAATGCATAGGTTAATTATCATGATTGTTTGATGGTCTCACGGGTTTATATGAATGTCAAAACTTTTCAAATGGTACAGTTTAAATATAGACAATTTATTTTTATTTTTTTTTTTGTGGCTATTTTGAGTCTTCATTGCTGCACATGGGCTTTCTCTAGTTGCCGTGAGTGGAGGCTACTCTTTGTTGCAGTGCACGGGCTTCTCATTGTGGTGGCTTCTCTTGTTGCAGAGCACATTGTTTGATGGTCTCACGGGTTTATATGAATGTCAAAACTTTTCAAATGGTACAGTTTAAATATAGACAATTTATTTTTATTTTTTTTTTTGTGGCTATTTTGAGTCTTCATTGCTGCACATGGGCTTTCTCTAGTTGCCGTGAGTGGAGGCTACTCTTTGTTGCAGTGCACGGGCTTCTCATTGTGGTGGCTTCTCTTGTTGCAGGGCACGGGCTCTATGTGTGCGGGCTTCAGTAGTTGTAGCACGTGGGCTCAGTAGTTGTGGCTCACAGGCTCTAGAGTGCAGGCTCAGTAGTTGTGGCGCACGGACTTAGCTGCTCCGTGGCATGTGGGATGTTCCCAGACCAGGGCTCGAACCCGTTTCCCCTGCATTGGCAGGCGGATTCTTAACCACTGCACCACCAGGTAAATCCCAATTTATTGTTTATCAACTGTACCTAAAAAGCATTAAGAAACAAAATTTCTTACTGTTTTAGAAAAATAAAGTTTAGCAAACCTATGTTAACACCACCATATCCCTTGTAATGCCCTGGGATCGGTGCCTGGCCTCAGTAGTAGAAAATATTGGTGAGCAATGAAGACCATTTACAGCTGAGTCAGTAGGAATGCAGGCTGGGTCACAAAGGCCACATCATCGGACTAAGAGATCTTCCGTCATTCCCTCCCTGTTTCCCTGTCTGTGCAGCAATGGCCTTAAGGTGAACAGCCCAGAGAAGCTATAGGAATACATAAAACCATTAGATTATTTTCTAAGAAGGCCCTCAGCTATACAAGATACACAGTTCTGAAGGTCCTGAGAATTTCTGCAGTTGCTCATCCTTCACAGCCATGGTGCCTGGAACACTGTGGATACCCTTTTAAAAGAGGCATAGTCCAGCCAGTTTGCTGCAGTCTCCTGTGATCTCTACTAATCAGCTGTTCCTGTAACTATTATCATTCCCCCTATAATCTTTCAACCAGGGATACTACCACACATACAGAATTCTGGATGTTAGAGCACATGGCTCCACTGCAGGATCTAGGGAACAGACTTCCCTCACCAGTGCTGAGCAGGATGCAATATCTCCTGTGAATAAGAGAACAATTTCATGTTGTTCCCAGAAGTACTGGAGGTTGTCACAACTGCTCCATCAGGATAAGCTCTGTCAGCACAAAAAATACTAGCATTCAGCCTCCAAATTAGGACCAAGCAAGCAAACCAGGCCCAGACCTGCAGGAGCACTGCCACCATTCCATCCACCCATGAGGCACATGAGGGTCAGGATCCCACAAAATCTGTTTCTTTTATTCTGGCAGAACACAGTTGTTCTCAAACTATCCCTTAAAGTGAACAGAACCCTCGAGATTAAAGGTGACGGAAACCTTAAGGCCTTTGTTATAGCAGAAAACCAGAACAATGCAGGCAGGCTGTTCTTGGGTCAGTGACTTGCCGGCTGGGAATTCCATCACAAGAGTCATGTGAGACCAACAAAATGCCCAGAAAAGGCAGTCCATCTTTACAAGTCACCAGCAGAACTCAGATGGAGTCCTCTTGGTCACAACTGGGTCAAGCCCCTGCCCTAACTAATCAGAGAGAAAGGAGAGTACTCCAGCTTCTCATGAAGTCCCTGAGACAATAAGAAGACACTGAGGTTTCCTGCCCCAAACACACTGGGGTGGGTACGTGATGCACAATCTGGGCACCTGCCAGGTGGTGGAGGTGAATGGCTTCTGCCTTAGATCTGACAGGACAGTAATCTGGCAAGGGCTCCAGTAATCTGGAAGGTTAAAACATGAAGTGCGCCTTCCACATATCTGAAATTTATGTTGATATTTGGATGTATGAGGTTCACTTCAGGCAGATGGCACCCTCAAAAGGCACCTTCTTCAGTGTTGTTATACTGAAGGAGGACATATGACATTTCTGCATGTCTAAGTTGCTTTTCCTGTGTGAATTTTGTGGTAATTAAGAAGGTAAGGCCTTTGGCTTATGGCTTCCGCACATTTAACACACCCATAAGGCCCAATCCTGTATGAATTCTGGTGTTGAGTGAGGTTGGAGCTGTGGCTAAAGGTGTTCCCACATTGGTCACACTTATAAGGTCTTTCTCCTGTGTGAACTCTCTGATGGTCACTGAAGTTGGAGCTTCAAATATGTGGGGTTTTCAACACCAACCAATTCTCTGCACACGCCAACTGGGTGTCCTACAATTTAATTCAGTTCTGAAACTAGGTGCTCAGACTTAGCACAGACCCCACAGCTTAAGGGCTCAGTCCTACAAGACTGTGCAATCCAAGGTGGATCCCTAGGTTACCCACACTTCTGTCCAAATTGACTACAAATCGGGGGGTTCCCATGACCACACTAGCTCAGTTTTGATAATCTGCTAAAATAGCTCACGGAGCGCCAAGGAAACACTTTTACTTACTAATCTGTTTATTACAAAGGCTATTTCAAAGTATACAAATGAGCAGGCCAGATGATGAAGTACAGAAGACAATGTCTAGGAAGGTCCCAAAGCAGAAGTTTCTGCCCTGAGAAGCTTGGTGTGCGCACCCTCCTAGCCCATTGATGCTTTCTTGCTTACCAACCAGGAAGTTCTCTGAACCCCACCCTTTAGGGTTTTTATGGAGGCTTTGTTATCTAGTCATGATTGATTAAACCACTGACCATTGGAGTTTAACCGAAACTCCAGGTTCTCTTCCAGGAGGTGGGGGGAGAGGAGGCTGACAGTTCCAAACTCTAATCACAAAATTGGTTCCCCTAGCAACCAGTCACCAACCAGAGCTTTCTAGGAGCCTTTGAATGGGTCTCCTCTTTAGCATGCTCCAATATAAGAGGCTTGAAATGTTCTTTTCAAAATGTCATCAGGTTATTCTTATCCGCCCAGAGTTTGGGAACCATAACTCCAGGCCACTCAATGTGATGATCTCACACTCAGTTTTGAACCACTGGTCATAAGAGACAAAAACAACATGAAAAGCTCCTCCAATTACAGAACAAATTCCACTTCACTCTGTTATCAAAGCTACAAAATATAGTAAATCCCACACAGTAGATTGTCCCAGGCCCCTTACATGTTTGTGACTCAATCAGTAATCTGAGGTGGGCAGGAACATTAAGGGCATCATGCCCCACAGCACGTTCTTACCAAAGGATTGATCCAAGATACATAGTTTTGTTTTGTTTTGTTTTAATAGTGTAAATGCTCTCACATATGGTATCTCATCTCTTTTCCCTGCTCTTTTTTTAAAAATAAATTTATTTATTTACTTTTGGCTGCGTTGGGTCTTCGTTGCTGCGCTCATGCTTTCTCTAGTTGCAGCGAGCGGGGGCTACTCTTCCTTTCAGTGAGCGGGCTTCTTGTTGTGGTGGCTTCTCTTGTTGTGGAGCATGGGCTCTAGGCGCACGGGCTTCAGCATTTGTGGCACGCGGGCTCATTAGTTGTGGCTTGCGGGCTCTAGGGCGCAGCAGGCTCAGTAGTTGTGGCACACAGGCTTAGTTGCTCTGCGGCATGTGGGATCATCCCGGACCAGGGCTCGAACCCGTGTCCCCTGCATTGGCAGGTGGATTCTTAACCACTGCGCCACCAGGTAAGTCCTCCAAGATACATAGTTAAGTGAGAAAAGCAAAGTGCATATCTGTATATGAAATATTTATTTTTACTAAGAAAAGCAGCTTGTATAGGACTATATATATATATATATATATATATATATAATTTTTTTTTTTTGCGGTACGCGGGCCTCTCACTGTTGTGGCCTCTCCCGTTGCGGAGCACAGGCTCCGGACGCGCAGGCTCAGCGGCCATGGCTCACGG
>NC_041230.1:5398592-5439661 GCF_002837175.3 Physeter macrocephalus
GGGCCCAGCCGCTCCGCGGCATGTGGGATCTTCCCGGACCGGGGCACGAACCCGTGTCCCCTGCAACGGCAGGCGGACTCTCAACCACTGCGCCACCAGGGAAGCCCAGGACTATATTTTAACATATAGATAACACAGAGATAGCAATCCATGTGCAGAAGCAATCCTAAAGTGATCCTATACTGCAAGCTTTGTTTTTCCTCCAGGAGGTTTAATTATCTGACACTTTTGACATTCTATTTTATAATTGTATATGGTATAGAACATCTTCATAAACACTACAAAACATTTTATACTTTTCTTATATTAGGAATCAAATATGTACTGATCCATTTTTTTTTCTAACTTCAGCTAAAAAATCCTACATATTTAGACAGAACACCTGTAAATTGCAAGAAATGAAGGTATATGTCTCTGCAGAATGATGGATATTTCTTGAGCATGTATCATTATCACCTGGAAGCTTGTTAAAACACAAATTCTTTGGCCTGGCCCACAGAGTGCCTCATTCAGGTCTGGGTTCAGAATTGAGCATGTGCGTTTTTAATGAGTCCCCTGGTGACACTGATGGTGAAGGTTCTGGGATCAAACTCTGAAAATCAGGGTTCTAGGAAAGGTGAGCATGCCTGGTTTCAGGCCCCAGTTCACCATAGTGGAAATTTTCAAGCTCTGAGAGGCAGAGCCAAGACTTATTACCCCCGCCAAAAAAAAAAAAAAGACTTATTACCCACATGCCCTGAGTGTCTCTGCAGTGAGCAAAGGAGAGCAATGGCCAGCTGGGCTGGTGTCCTGCACTCTGCACTGCTGAGGACACCTGTGAAGCCTCCACCCACTGAACAACCTGGTCACCTGCTTCTCCCCAAAATTTATTGCAAAAGTACCCAGAGGGCTCATCTCTTACGTCCTTCAAGTGTTTTCTCAAAGGCCCTCTTATTAAAAAGGTTTCCCTTTCTGTGCTGTGTAATATTATACTCCATACTATACTTCTCAGGATACTCACCTTGCCTTCTCCCAATTTGTCTGCCACATTATAACATATTATACAATTAGTCTTTTCTGTTTCTGGTCTTTCTTCCTTGAGTACAATGTAAGTCCTATGAATTCAGGGGTCTTTGTCTCTGTTATGACCCAATGTCTCCCATGTACCTACAGTACATTTTTTTTTGTTGTTTTTGCTTTTTCATTTTATTAATTACAAAATCCAGAAATCAGTGGTAGAAAAATAACAAAGGAAAAATCCCTAAGTTACATAATAAAAACCTGGAGGATAGGCCAGGTGTGTGCTGGGCGGGAGGGGAATGGACAGATGACCAGCCAGGGAGGAGAAGGTGGGGCTGTGGGAGGTGTTAGAGTTGCCCAGCACCCCAAGGTCACCCTCCAAGCACGCTGGTCTTCTTTGGTACTTCACCAGCAGGACCGTGGCTTGCAACTTTCAATACAAGAGCTGGTAAACAGTGGCACTGTTCTTGGAGCCCGTGACCAGGTACTGGTTGTCGGAAGACACATCACAACATAGGATGTCTGTAGACTCCTCTACAGGAGTACTAAAACCAACTGTTTGCTCATTGATCACTAGTGAGATCAGGGACTAAATATGACATCTCAGCTTCCCTGTATATTTTTACAACTCTGGTTACTCTAAATGTCTTCTTTAACTCTCTCGTTCCATGCTGGTATTGCTCAAAATTTTCAAGAATAAAAAAGAGTCAGGACTTCCCTGGTGGCGCAGTGGTTAAGAATCTACCTGCCAAGGCAGGGGACACAGGTTTGATCCCTGGTCCGGGAAGACCCCACATGCCGTAGAGCAACTAAGCCCGTGCACCACAGCTACTGAGCCCGCATGCTGCAACTACTGAAGCCCGTGCTCCTAGAGCCCGTGCTCCGCAACAAAGAGAAGCCACTGCAATGAGAAGCCCATGCACTGCAACAAAGATTAGCCCCCGATCGCTGCAACTAGAGAAAGCCCACGCACAGCAACAAAGACCCAACAAGCCAATAAATAAATAAATAAATAAATAAATAAATAAGAATAATGGTAGTATTTAAAAAAAAGAAAGAAGAAGAGTCACATTTTGGAGATAAAACCTTCAGATTGACCATTCTAGTCATGTAGTCATAGGCTCAGCTTAATTCTATGTCTTCTCAGACATCACATCTAAAACTCTGAGGCCTGACCTTTTTCCATCATCCACTGATGTTTCACCAAAACTATTTCTGCTACTACTTTGAATCACTACATAGACATTATGAATAGCTATTTGTAATTTGCATTTTACAACTATTTTTCTGAGATAACATCAGTTCTTCATGCCAACAGTCCCTGCATCAAAAAAGAAATGATAATCATTTCCCAGCGATGAAATCGTAAATTTAAGATACTCCCAGTATCTCCAGGGCAAGAGTATGCTTTGTATACATGCTCCAACTGTGAACACTGCAGCCATTGTACAGTCAAAGTAACATGTTTCTCATTGTCCTCTTTTTGAGATTGATGGTAGATTCCTAAAAGGAACTGAACATATGTCAGCGTATCAAGTAAGAGATATTAAATGGTTAAAAGTGTTGTTCAATGTATTAGACAGAATAATTGACGCTAAAGGCAGGAGAGATGTTTTCTTTGGAAACCACAGACTGATCTGTTAAAGAAAAATTATTCAGACGCTTGTAAAAAAGTTGGGATTTGTAGCCAAGGAGGAAGGGGGGTGGTGTCAGTGGATAAAAAATTACTAAGAGAGCAGGGAAATTCTTCCTAAACTGACCTAAACAGTTCTTGCAGAAGGTGTAGGTCAGTGTGATCAGGTATTACCTGTGTGATGGTGAGGGATGAGGAAATTTCATCAGATATCAGTGGCTATCAGACATTGAGGATGGGAAATTCTTGCCAAACCAACTTAGCAGAATTCTTGCTCTTGAGGACAAGGCCCAAAGACTGGGTCTAATAAAATAAAAAAGAAAAGAAAAGAAAAAAAAAAGCTTAGAGGGGCTTGACTAAAGTTTAGTCAAGGAGAGGCTCTGTTAGATCTATTTTTGTACTCCTGATTCAGGGTGGCCCAATATCCTTCCTTTATCTTCTTTGACGGAACACGATCTGGAGTATTTTCTCTCTTGCCCCTGACCAAATGTACATAGACTGGAAAACTAACTTTATGCTTTGGAGTGCATGCATTTGAATTGAAATAAGATAATGTTTATTAGCTTCCGCTAACAAACACATTTTGTGTCTGACTCTATAAAAATATGTTCGTTTGGATTTGTAGCCTTTGGAGGCATCTGAAATTGTTTGTTTGAATCTCTCTTCCCCACCCTCCCCCACCCCCACCCTCCCCCACCCCCAGGCCGTGCCCCGCGGCTTGTGGGATTTTAGTTCCCCCACCAGGGATTGAACTCGTGCCCTCAGCAGTGAAAGCCAGAGTCCTAACCACTGGACCTCCAAGGAATTCCTTGAAATAGTATTTTTAGCTTCTGGGAGCATGCCGATCTTCACCGAGTCCGAAACGATATGTCTCCAAACACTTGGGTGATCAGCTGCAGAGAGCATTTGGCAAAAATAGGATCAAGATCACTTTAAAGGCGGGGCAAAGCTCACCTGGATATATCTTTTCCCAACTCCCCTCCTGGCAGAGCTAGTCCTTTCCAGCAAGAAGCCCAGTCTCCTCAATGTGTGGGTCTGTTGGGACTACATTACCCAGAATGCTCAGTATCGAGCGGCAGGAACGCTACCCAATGAACGCTTAGAGACTGGAGGCCGCATGAAGTGAGGGCGGAACTTCTGGCTTCCTTTTCACAGCGGCCATGTTAGCTACCCTTGGTTTTTGTTTGACCAGTGTGAGAGATTTGGGAATTGTGGGTCCATCTCGAGGTGACGGAATTGAGAAAGTCCGAGAGGAGGGGCTGTCCCCGCAGCATAGAGGCGGGTCTGAAGTTCGGCGACGCCGCCCGGGGGCTCCGCGCCAGGCCCAGGAGAGGGTCCGCCGTGCCTGCGTCCCGCCTCTCCCTGCCCCGCTCCGCTCACAGAGTCCGATGGCGGCGGCGGCGCTGAGGAGCCTTCCTCAGGTAAACGCTCGTCCTCCGGCCCTCACCGCCCTCACCGCACCAGACTAAAGCCCCGAGTGCGGGGCGCTTGCTCACGTACCCGCAGCCCAGGCCCGGTGTCCGGGATGGTGGTGGGGCGTGGGCAAGGGTGACAGGCGGAGGGACACCTGTTAAGAGTAGAACCGATCACTGAGGAACAGAGATTGAATAGCTACCCTGAGTCCCGTCTTCAGGGTCAGGCAGGGGTATAGGGAGGTCTGAGCCCATCGAACCCCGCCATAGACTCATTCTTCAAGACTTGGCTTTTTCCACGTTTCCCACGGCTACAGAGGCGCCTTTTGGAAACAACACAGCCAAGTGGAGGCTGCCGCATTCCCTCACTGGCCCTGACCTCCACCCACATGTTCTCTGGATTGTGGTTTCTTGCGACTCGTAAGTGCCGTGCCCCCAGTTTAGGGTCTGGAAGCCCTGGAGAAACCCTAAGGCCAGGGTTATGTGAAGGTGTTTCTGTTTCTGGCAACCATTGTAAACAGGTGTGAAAGGTTATCCTAGAAACTGGTAGCACATGCTTGAGGTAAAACTCAACTGGGAGTTTCCAGGAAAGGAAAAGTCCCTTTTCCTTCAGGTGGGAATAAAGATCAGGGGACAGTAATCAGGACTGGAAAGACTGCTGAGAAGTTGGTGATGGGAGGTTTCGATCAGAGGAGGGAGGTAGTATTACCAGCGTCTTAACTGGCTACATCTGGCTGTTGCATGAAGTATAGACTGTGGCTTGGAGGAAGGAGTAAGGAAGATCGGCATGGAGGCTACTGCTATAAGCCAGGTGAGGGTCAGTGGACCAGAGTCATGGTTTAGGAGGTATGATTGGATTCTGGATGTGTGTTTTTAAAAGTGACAACTATATTTTCTGATGTGAACCATGAGGGAGTAAAACAGGATTCAGGGATATTCCTAGGGTTGCTTGTTTTGTTTTGTTTTGTTTTAGCAGGTGTGGGAATAGAAGCTCTGTCAACTGAGATGAGGAAGTTGGTAGTAGGAGTAATATTCCCCAGAGATATCAGGAGCTTCTGAGATGTTTCCTAGAGCATTAAGTGGAGGCATTAAGTGAGCAGCTAAATACACAGACCTGGAAGTCTAGGGTGTGGGACAGTGAGGTGGTGACCACCATAGGCATGGGCTGTGGGATCCAGTCTCAAGGATTTTGTGTACTTGAAGAGGGAGCATGCTTGATGACCCCAGGGCCCTGGTATTGAGACTTATGTGACCTTGGCCACACCAGTGGAATAGCCTGGCATGAGTGTGTGGATCCCTCTATGCCAGGTCCACAGCTTAGATACCTACTTGCCCACCCACCTCTTCTTGTTGACGGCTGGTCCCAGTGATCAATGGGACCGTTTGAAGATAGTGGCACCAATGTTGCCAGAGCCTGGTTTCTCCTCTGAGTTGGAGAGCTTGGGAGGAGGATGGGCATGGGGCATGGATTGTTGTCCCTGAGAAAGGGGCTGTTTGTGGTTTAATCTGTCTCCATCTTGCCAGGGCAGTGTGACCTTTGAGGATGTGGCCGTGTACTTCTCCTGGGAGGAATGGGATCTCCTTGATGATGCTCAGAGATGCCTGTACCACAACGTGATGCTGGAGAACTTGGCACTTATAAATTCCTTGGGTAAGGCTGTCAAACCCACCTCTGTGCCTTGAACTAGTCTCTGCCCTCCCTTTTTTCCCCAGGAGCAGTCCTCACATCAGGACCATGGGCACTGCTTCCTTCCTTAGTTCCCTGGGTTGGTGCTGTGGTTCGTTGGGCTGAGGTTTGTGCACTGCCCTCTCCTTCCTTTAGAATGCCCAACATTAGCTTTGCTGTTGACTTACAGTTCTTTTATTGTTATTATTCTTTGAAAAAAATTCTTTATTCTTTTCCATTATGGTTATCATAGGATATCGAATCCCTTGCTTCTTGTATCATCAAGGTGCCATGTATTTGATCAGTGATGGAGTGGGGTTGGGTTGGAGAACTCACAGAGGTTCACAGTATGTATATAAATCAAGCAAGATGACTCAGAGGGATCCTGGTCCTGCATAGTAGCACATAGAGGGCATGATGACAATGCCATATTCAAATCATGCCAGAAGCTTACTGTGTTTGACCAGAATTTTGATACCAGTGGCCACACTTCATTTCTGTCTTCCTTCCCCTTTCTTGACATTTGGCCAATTCATCATCTCTATTGTCACTGCTACTCTTAACTTCCAACCTGAGGTTAACCTCACATCTCTGGACTCCTCTCTCACCCGTTTTTCCTCACTACTCCAACTGCAGTGCTTTCTGCATTGGCCCCTATGTATTCTTTTTTTTTTTTTTAAACTTTAAAAAATTTATTTATTTATTTATTTTTGGCTGTGTCGGGTCTTCATTGTGGCGTGCGGGCTTCTCTCTAGTTGCGGCGGCACGTGGGTTTCTCTCTAGTGGTGACGTGTGGGTTTTCTCTCTCTCATTGAGGCATGCAAGCTCAGTAGTTGTGGCCTGCGAGCTTAGTTGCTCCGTGGCATGTGGTATCTTAGTTCCCCAACCAGGAATCAAATCTGGGTCCCCTGCATTGGAAGGCGATTCTTTACCACTGGACCACCAGGGAAGTCCCCCTATGTATTGTTTCATGAGGTGTGCACACATTCTTAAACAGTCCTTAAAGACCAGCTGCCCTGCTATAGTCGTATTTTCTTGGGTCTTGGCACAACCCTTTTATACAGTGTTCATGTGTCACCAGCAGACAGGTTCCTTTTCAAAGTTCTTTGTAGAAGAAGGAATTGCATACCCTGTCTCTTTTTGTGTCCACCACAAGGTTGTGTCCTTCACCTCATGAGACCTCTCCCATTCTGTGATCTTTATAGCTCAGTAGTGCTAAGCAGACCCATCCTCAACTGGAACCAACTCCTTGTTCCTGCAAACAATCCCATGGACAGGTTCCTAGGTTTGTTACACACACTTTTGTAGTAGCTTTCCCCTCCCACCAAAGTCAATGTGCACTTCACCAGCATTACTTGCTTTCAGGTTGTTGGCGTGGAGCAGAGGATGAAGAGGCACCTCCTGAACAGAGCATTTCTGTACATAGAATGTCACAGGTCAGTACTCCCAAGGCAGGTGTGTCCACCCAAAAGGCCCATTTTTGTGAGATATGCAGCCCGGACTTGGGAGACATTTTGCACTTGACTGAGCACCAGAGGCAGAAACTGTACGATATTGGGGCATGGGAGCAGCAATTGTATTTCAGTGCAAAACTTCAGCACCAAAAGCAGAACATTGGAGAGAAATGCTTCAGAAGCAACATGGACAGAACCTCATTTATGAAAGACTGCAAATTTTTTGTGTCAGGGAAGTCCCTTTCCCGTGGGGAGTCCACATACACCAGGGAGAAGCCAAACAGGGGAACTGAGTGTGGAGCTGCCTTTCACAGGGGGAAAACTCATTATAACTCTGGAGAATGTACTGAAGACTTTAGTTGCAAACACATGCTTTTTCAGCACCAAAGAGTCCCCACTAGAGAAAAATGCTACATGTGCAGCGAATGTGGGAAATCTTTTAGCAAAAGCTACAGCCTCAGTGACCATTGGAGAGTTCATACTGGGGAAAAGCCTTATGAGTGTGGGGAATGTGGGAAAACCTTTAGGCAAAGCTCTAGCCTCATTCAACACCGAAGAGTTCACACTGGAGCAAGGCCTCATGAGTGTGACGAATGTGGAAAATTATTTAGCAACAAATCCAACCTCATTAAACATCGGAGAATTCATACTGGGGAAAGGCCATATGAGTGTAGTGAATGTGGGAAATCCTTTAGCGAAAGCTCTGCACTCCTTCAACACCGGAGTGTTCATACTGGAGAAAGGCCTTATGAGTGCAGTGAGTGTGGGAAATTCTTTACCTACCACTCCAGTCTCATAAAACACCAGAGAGTTCACTCTGGATCAAGGCCCTATGAGTGCAGTGAATGCGGAAAATCCTTTACTCAAAACTCTAGCCTCATTGAACACCGTAGAGTTCATAGTGGAGAAAGGCCTTATAAGTGCAGAGAATGTGGGAAATCTTTTAGCCAAAGCTCTGCACTTCTGCAACATCGGAGAGTTCACACTGGAGAAAGGCCTTATGAGTGCAGCGAATGTGGGAAATTCTTTACTTACAGCTCCAGTCTCTTGAAACACCAGAGAGTTCACACTGGATCAAGGCCTTATGAGTGTAGTGAATGTGGGAAATCCTTTACTCAAAACTCCAGCCTCATTAAACACAGGAGAATTCACACTGGAGAAAAACCTTATGAGTGCAGCGAATGTGGGAAATCTTTTAGCCATAGCTCCAGCCTCATTAAACACCGAAGAGTTCACACTGGTTAAAGGCCTGATGAGTGCAGTGAAGGTGGGAAATCCTTTACCCATAGGTCCAACTTCAGTGACCACTAGAGTGTTCACATTGGAGAAAGGCTTTACGCGCATTTGAATGTGGGAAATTCATCTCCAGGCTCCTAAAACACCATAGTGTCACATTGGATGAAAGCCTTATGAGTATGGCAGATGTGGAAAATTGTTTGGCCAAAGTTTAGCCTCAACACACTCCAGAGAATTTGCAGTGGAGAAAGGCCTTATAACTTATAAATTCACTGAGTGTGAGAAAGCCTTCCGCTGAAGAACTTACCTTATGGGATACCACAGATTTCAAATGGGAGAACTACCTTCAATGTGCAGGGATATACAATTTCTTTGTTCAGTGCAACAACACAGGAGGAGATCCCTTATGAAGATGCCATTTGCCTGTATTGAACCACATACATCCAAACATCCACTTAAATTCCAGGTATGTGGGAGCTGCATTGCACTTTTTAACCTGTCCAGGGCCCTTGCCAGATTTATGTCACTGCCAGTTCTGTAGCAGAAGTCACGTCACATCTAACCACCTGGCAGATGCCCATAGTGTGCAACATTCACTCAACCTAGTGTGTTCAGGGAAGGAAACCCCAGTGCTCTCCTATTTGCAGGATGATTCATGAGTAGCTTGAACACTTAGTCTTTCCCAGTTTTTTTTCCTCCCTCATGAGTTAAATCATGGACCTTACCCAGTTTTGGCCTAGAGGACTCCGTTGGTGATTTGAAAAGATGGACTACATTTTTCAGGGATATTATTGATCTCATGAGACTCTAGTGATGGGATTTTCCAGCCTCCAAGTCACCAGCCTGGGGAACAGTCTGCCTCTTGTTTGTATAATAATAAAGGTCTTATTGTTTAAGTCACCATTGATCTTAGGGGTTCTGTTCACTGTGTGGGGTGGTTTGTTGTTAACTGGTTTTGCTGGCTTGAAGAGATGAACTGCTCTGGTCAGGATCCCAAACTGTGTGCCTCAGCAGGGACAGTATGATGGCAGAATATGCCTCTCCAGTTTTGGCCTAGGTTGCATTGCTGCTCAAAACCTTCAAGGAAAGACTGCAGGGCTTTGTGGTCTTAATTTTTAGATGGCATGCCATGATGTTTTGTAGGTTCGGAGTTCAAACTGAGGAGGGGGCTGTTCTTGGTTGCTGTGACAACCTTTAGTGCTTCTGAGAGCAACATAAACTTATTCTCTTGTTCACAGGCGATATTTCATCGTGCTCAGCACTGTTGAGGGAAATCTGTTCCCCAGGTTCTGCAGTGGAGCTATGTGCCCTGATGTCCTGAACTCTGTAGGGTAACATCAGTGATTTTAAGATTAAAGGGGCCAGGGAAGTGATAATTGTTACAGAAACACTGGATTAATAGAGAGTGGAGGAGACTACAACATAATGGTTAGAATGTGCCTCTTTTAAAAGGTTGCTCACAACGTTTAGTCACTATGGTTGTGAAGGATGAGCAGGTACAGAAATTCTCAGGACGTCCAGAACTGTATATCTTGTGTAGCTGAAGGCCTTGTCAGAGAAAATAATCAAAACGTTTTGTGGATTCCTGTGGCTTCTCTGGGCTGTTCACCTAAGGCCATTGCTGTGCAAACAGGAAAACAAGGATAGAGAGAAGAGAGATTCTTACTCTAGTGATATGGTATTTTTGACCCATCCAGTATCCCTGTTGAATGAAGTGGAAATAGTCTTTGTTTCCACTTCAAAAATTTCTCACCTATTTTTGCTGCCACTGAGGCAAGTGCTGAACCTGCCCATTGAGTCAGTATGGTTGCCAAAACTGATTTTCTAGAGTAGGAAATCCAGAATTTTAAGTTGAATCATATTTTTAAAGTTTTAATAAGGTATAAATTATATGCAGTAAATATATTTAAACTATACAATTTGATAATTTTTGGTATCTATATAAATCCATGAAACCAAACGTTTCTGTCACCCCCATACTTACCTTTAATAATCCTTTAATAATCTCTTTGTCCTCCAAGCAGCCGCTAATTTGCTTTTCATTATAACAAATTAGTTTGCATTTTCTAGAATTTTATATGATTGAAATCATAAAGTGTTTAGTCTTTTTTTTCCTTGGGTGCCCTCATGTGGCATATTTATTTTGCAGTTCATGGTGCTTACATGAGTAGTTCATCCTTTTTATGTTATTGAAAAGTGTGTTGTATTGCTATACCGCTATTTATTTATTTATTCATCTGTTATGGATATTTTCATTGTTTCCAGTTTTGGCTATTGCAAATAAAAGTGGTACAGAAATTGGATACAGTTCTTCATATTGACATATTTCCTTTCTCTTGTGTTAATACCTCACAATGCAATACCTGAATCAGAGTGTAGGTGAATATATAACTTTTAAAATTTATTTTATTTATTTTCTTTGGCTTCATTGGGCCTTTGTTGCTGCGCGGGCTTTCTCTAGTTGCAGCGAGTAGGGGCTACTCTTCCTTGCGGTGAGCGGACTTCTCATTGCGGTGACTTCCCTTTGTTGCAGAGCACGGGCTCTAGGGCGCGCGGGCTTCAGTAGCTGCGGCGCATGGGCTGAGTAGTTGTGGTGCACAGGCTCTAGAGCACAGGCCCAGTAGTTGTGGCACATGGGCTTAGTTGCTCTGTGGCATGTGGGATCTTCCCAGACCAGAGCTCAAACCTGTGTCCCCTGCATTGGCAGGTGGATTCTTAGCCACTGCACCACAAGGGAAGGCCCTGTGAAACTTTTTAAGAAACACCAAATTGTCCTCTAAAATGATTGTTTCATTTTGTATGCCTATTAGCAGTATATGAGAGTTCCAGTTCTCCCATATTCTTGCTAAAGTGGATATGGTTAGCTTTAAAATTTTGACTTTTTTAGTAAATATATAGCATTATGTCACTGTGGTTTTAGTTGCATTTCCCTGATATTTCAGGTGTTGAGCATAGTTTGTGTACAGGAAATATGGAAGAAGAGTGAGCATGTTAAACATTTTGAAAGACTCAATAAACCAAATTTAGATTGTGGCAAATTCTAATGAACAAATGGCTTAGCAGCTTCATCAAGTGAATAATATGAATTTAAAAATGGTAAGTGGTACATAGAGGTTAAAAAACATGCAAGACACACCTAATTATTGCCTAAGATAAATTTTGTATCCAGATTGCAATCAATCTGCATTAAATAATGAATACAGTTGACAAAATTCAGCACTTAAAACAGTTTATCATAATTTTATGTATTTTGATTTTATGCAACAAAGTTATTGGAGTTATATAAGGGCCTTTACATTTTAGAAACACATCCTGAAGGGGTTATATGTGAAGTGACATGATGTCTGCGATTATAAATAAAACAAACCACTAAGTGCATTGGGATATAGAGAATAAGAACAACCATAAAATGATAAATAATGACAGAATCATTTCTTCTTACTAGTTTTTTCCATTTTGGGATATATTTGAAAATAGCCATTACAGAGTGTAGAGTATGTGCAGGTAGGGTAATTTCATATGGTGAGAAGGATAAATTTAAAAGGCCAGGAGGAAACTTTTAATTTTGATACTCTAAGTGTATAAATGTCAAAATGGATATTTTAAATATGAGCAGTTTAAGTCATTCGTGTCTGAACTAAACTGTTTAAAAAACAAATCTTCAAAACTTGTCACTTCCTAATCTTTTTGTTTTCATTTTCATAGATTTTTTTTGTGTGTGTCTGTGTGGCCATATTATTCCATTTTATTTGATCTGATATACAAAATCCTACATAGATCTTGAGGGTATTTGTAGCTTTAAAATAGAAAGAAACAATTAGCATTATCCATAGAAAGTTAGAACAGGAAAAAACCTTAGATGTCATGAGACCCATTTTTCTTCTTTCACAGATAAGTAAATTAGGGCCCAGGAAGGGGAAGTGAGTGACTTGCACAGCTAGTTAGTAGCAGAATTGGAAGTAAACCCAGGTTTAATAACCCCTTGGTCCAATGTTTTGTTTTGTTTCATATTTACATTTTTAATTTTTTTACTTAAAGACTTTATTTTTTAAGAGCAGTTTTAGGTTCATAACAAAATTAAGAGGAAGGTGCCCTGCCCCTACACATGCATCATCTCCTTCATTATCACCATCCCCCACCAGAGTGGTACTTTTGTTATAATCTTATAATCGATGAACCTACATTGATATATTTTTATCACCCAGAGTCTATATAGTTCATATTAGGGTTTACTGTTGGTGGTGTATATTCTGAGTTTGAACAAATTTATAATGATATGTTGCATCACTATAGTGTCACACAGAGTAGACTCACTGCCCTAAAATTCCTCTGTTCTGTGTATTGATCCCTGCTTTGTCCCCACATTACCTGGGAACCACTGATCTTTTTTACTATCTCCATAGTTTTGCCTTTTCCAGAATGCCATGTAGTTGGAATCATATGGTATATAGCTTTTTCAGATTGGCTGTTTTCACTTAGTAACATGCACTTAAGGTTCCTCCATGTCTTCTTATGGCCTGATAGTGCATTTCTTTTTTAAAACTGAATGATATTCCATTGTCTGGATATGCCGCCATTTATACATTCACCTACTGAAGGAGACATCTTGGTTGCTTCCAAGTTTTGGCAATATGAATAAAGCTACTATAAACACTTATGTACAGGTTTTTGTGTGAACATAAGTTTTCGACTCCTTTGGGTAAATACCAAGGAGCACAATTGCTGATAGAGTATGTTTGTTTTCTAGGAAACTGCCAATGTGTCTTCCAAAGTGTCTGCACTATTCTCACCAGCAGTGAATGAGAGTTTCTGTTGTTCCACATCCTCACCAGCATTTAGTGTTTTCAGTGTTCTAGATTTTGGATTCTAATAGATGTGTAGTGGTAGTTCATTGTTGAGGATTTTTGCATCAATGTTCATGAGTAATATTGGTCTGAAATTTTCTTGTAGTATCTTTTGTTTTGGTATTAGGGTAATGCTAGTCTCTGAAAATGAGTTAGGAATTATCCCCTCTGCTTCTAGCCTCTGAAACAGGTAGTAGAGAATTGGTATAATTTCTTCCTTAAATGTTCACTAGAATACACCAGTGAACCCATTTCAGTATGGTGTACTCTGTTTGGGGAGGTTATTAATTACTGATTCAATTTCTTCTGTTGCTTTATCTTTTTCTTTTTCTGTTATTCCTGTTACTCATAATTTATAGCTTTTGTAGTTGTCTGACAGTTCTTGGGTATTCTGTTTTGTTTTTCAATCCCCACCCCTCCCCGTTTTGGGGGTTTCTATTGAGATATCCTCAAGTCAGATTCTTTTCTTAGCTGCGTCCAGTCTACGAATTAAGCTCATCAAAAGCATTCCTCATTTTTGTTACAGAATTTTTGCTCACTAGCATTTCTCTCTTTGGTTCTGTTTTCGAATTTCCATCTCAGTTTACATTGCATGTTTGTTCTCTCATGCTGTCTACTTTATCCAATAGAGCACTAAGCATATTAATCATAACTGTTTTGAATTCCTGGTCTCATAAGTCCACATCTCTGACTTATCTGAGTTTGGTTCTGATACTTGCTCTGTCTCTTCAAATTTTCTTTTTCTTTTTTCTCTTCAAACTTTTAAAAACATTTTTATTATGCCTTACACTTTTTTCTTGATAGCTAAGTACGATGTGCTCAGTAAAAGGTCTTTTAAGTGATTTTAAGGTGTGGGGAGAGGGGAAGTTTTCTATAGTCCTATGATTAGGTCTCAGTATTTCTTTTTCTTTTTGCATTATAACTTCCTCTTTAATGTATTAGGTCTTTAGAAATGTTTTCTTAAAAATTTCCAAACTTTGGACGTTTTGTTTGTGGTTTTAAGTTTTCTGTAAAAAAAATATTTTAACTTGACACATAATGTAGGTCCCAGTGTTTTAGTGAGGTTCTCCTACTGGACTGTGAACTTCACATGTGCCTTTTCAGTCTCTCCTCTATCTTAGGTGGAACAGGATGGCTAGAGTGGGCTCGAGTTGGGTATTTTCCTTCCCCCCAGTCATTTAGGCTCTGATAAAACCTAAAGTTCTGCTTTAAAATTTTCTCCTGGAGCAGACTTTGCATAAAGAACAGAATGCTTTGGCATGTTTGAAAATGGTTCCTTTTCCTTTCTCCCTGCTGGGAGCTTGATAGGATTTTTCTTGGATATTCACTGCGAGAAACAGGTAGAACTCTAGGAGATAAAACTCAACAGAAGTGTGGGGTTTTTTTTCCCCATGACTGGGCTCCCCTGGAGTTCTTCTCTCTCAGATTTGTCCCCACTGAGAGGAATTTGTCAATTACAGTTCAGGTTTCCCTGTCCTGGCATTGGTTACCACAGTGGTTTCAGCTTGTGGTTTCTGCTTCAGTAACTTGTGATTCTCTGTGTTACCCTTTCAGTCTCTCCAATTTGGGGACAGTGGTTTGCCCTGTGACCACACTTTATTTAGGAATCTAAGAAGAGTTGTTTAATTTTTTCAGTCTGTTTAGCCTTTTGCTTGTTAGGATGGAGTGGCAAATGCCAGCTTTTTATATGCTTGACCAGAAACCAGAGGTACCCTCCTGCACTTTTTATTTCATCCTTCTGAACAGATTAAATTTCTGATACACTGGCACTGCTATGATCTGAATGTTTGTGTTCCCTTCAAATTCATATGTTGAAATCCTAACCCACATAGGTGATGGTATTGGGAGGCTGGGCTTTTTGGAGGTGCTTAAATCATGAGAGTGGACCCCTCATGAATGGATAAGTGGCTCATAATAGAGGCTCCAGAGAGATCCCTAACCCCTTACACCTTGTGAGGACAGAGCAAAAAATCAGCAACATTGAAGAGAACCCTCACCTGACCATGCTAAGCACCCTGATCTCTGACTTCCAGCCTCCAGTACTGTGAGAAATAATTATCTATTGTTTATAAAACATCCAGGCTGTGATATTTTGTTATAATAGCCAGAACAGACTAAGACACATTCTATCTTTTGTTACAGCTATTTTCAAATATATACAGAAATGGGAAAAACTGTATCATGACACCAAATGAAGGCTTTCTCAGTGTTCCACCATTATTTATCATTTAATGGCCATTCTTGTTTTGTCCATCCTCACATACACTAGTGGATTATTTAATTTATGATCTCAGACATTACATCATTTAATGCATAACTTCTTGAGAATGCATTTTTTAAATATGAGGGTTATTTCATAACCCCAATAGCTACCACACAAAAAATATTTT
The DNA here is from genome assembly GCF_002837175.3 of Physeter macrocephalus. Taxonomy (NCBI): domain Eukaryota; kingdom Metazoa; phylum Chordata; class Mammalia; order Artiodactyla; family Physeteridae; genus Physeter; species Physeter macrocephalus. The sequence goes on from NC_041230.1 coordinate 5,414,227, forward strand.
AAAATATGGTAAATATGTTATCACTGCTCAATTATCTCAAAAGTTTGTGTGTTTCCTAAGTCAGATTAATTGCAGTTAGGATCCAAAATGTATTGTGGCTTTCAGTAGCTGTCTCATAAGTCTCTTCACGTATAAGTTCCACCTACCTTTTTTATTCTTATTATTTATTTGTTGAAGTTGCTGAGTTATTTGTCATATTCTAGGTGTGGTTTGTTGAATCTCTGATACTGTTTAATGATCACCCTTTCCTTGTATTTCCTGTACACAAGATATTGATGAGATGAGTGATTGAGATTTCGTCCCAGCAGATAGATTGTGATGGTGACTGTTGGGGGAAATAAAAACAAAATCTCCCAACCCACAGATCCTGTCCACAAAGGTGGTGGAGACAGAAAACACTTTCATTGTTTGTAGCGTGTGTTTTCTAACCTCACCAAGCAATCAATTCTGACATTATCTCCCTGGAGATAGCATGAGATCCCACAGGTGAAGGGCTCAGTCCCACAAGTCTTCCTCCACTTCAGATATCTTTCAAAAGTCCAGGTTGTTATCTCTGCTTCTGAGAGACTGGCTATAAATCAGAGGTTCCCATGACCCCCTCCTGGAGTTTGATTATTTTGCTAGAGCAGCTCACAGAACTCAGGGAAACATGTACTTAAATTTAATAGGCAGATGAAGAAGTATATAGGGCGCGTTCTGGAAGGGTCTGGAGCACAAGAGCGTCTGTCCTCATGGAACTGAAGTCTGTCACCCTCCCAGTAGGTTTACAGACTTGGAAGTTCCTTAAATCTGTTCAAGAGTTTGTATAGAGCTTTAAACTCCAGCTCTCTCCTCACACCCCCTTCCTGGAGGGCAGTGGGTGGGGCTATTTAGGAACCCCAACCTAAATCACCTCTTGAAGCATAAATTCAGTTGTGCTCAAAAGGGACCTCTTGGGACTTCCTTGGTGGTCCAGTAGTTAAGAATCCGCCTTCTGGGCTTCTCTGATGGTGCAGTGGTTACGAATCCACCTGCCAGTGCAGGGGACACAGGTTCGAGCCCTGGTCCAGGGAGATCCCACATGCCGCAGAGTGACTAAGCCCGTGCACCACAACTACTGAGCCTGTGCTCTAGAGCCCGCGAGCCACAACTACTGAGCCCGCCTGCCTAGAGCCCGTGCTCTGCAGCAAGAGAAGCCACTGCAATGAGAAGCCCGTGCGCAGCAACGAAGAGTAGCCCCCGCTTGCCGCAACTAGAGAAAGCCTGCATGCAGCAACAAAGACCCAACGCAGCCAAAAATAAAATTAAAAGGAAAAAAAAAAAAGAATCTGCCTTCCAATGCAGGGGACACGGGTTCAATCCCGGGTCGGGGAACTAAGATCCCACATGCCGTGGGGCAACTAAGCCCGTGTGCCACAACTACTTGAGCATGCAAGCCACAACTAGAGAGCCCACGTGCTGCAACTACAACAACAGAAGGGACCTGTTATGAGTGACAAAAGAGATTCCTGTCACTCAGGAAATTCCAAGGGTTTTAGAAGCTCTGCCAGGATCTGGGGACAAAGGCCAAATAAATTTCTCATTATACCACATTATTGGGTCAGTATTAAAGCAGGATGTGATGTGCATCCGAAGCCATCTGCTAAGAAATTGCAAGGACAGAAAAATATCCGAAAAACCTCACTCCCTTATCTAGACAAGCACATAGAACCCATTATTTACATGTTTTCAAGATAAATATAACTAGTCTTCAAGTAAGAGGACTTGACAGCATTGTGAAAGATGAAATAAAATGGCGTCGTTTATGTCAAGGGGTTTTTAAATGGAGCTGAGAGGCCATTAAAGAAGTGGGTCTTACGCACGTCCTCACCAGGTGAAACGTGAACTGGAATGGGCCAAACCACAAGTGTTTCAAGAACTCTGCAAAAGTACCTTGCTCCAGGAACATTTTTGCTTAGTGACACCTTTAGCAACAAAACATGCTTAGCCAAGACTAGCTTTCTGCCACCAGCACCAATCAAAATACTTTGAATTATGTAGACATTCCCCTTTTTGTCTTTAAAAACCCCTGACTTTCACTCCCTAGTAGGACACTATTTGGGTTGCTACCCGAATCTGTGTATCCTGAGTTGCAATTCTTCGACCCAAATAAACGCTTCTGCTTGATATTGCCTCAACATTTTTTGGTTGACAGCATCATTTGTCACAGATAGTTTATCCTAACTATACCTGGCAATTGGAGTGACCATCTATGTTAGCTAATTGGCTTTATCTAGAGAAAAGACAAACTACTTTGGGAAGTTTTTTCAAATTGGAGCAAGGCACCCACCGAGGTTAGGCTCCTACCCTCCCTCGGGGACCGGGAGATAGGTGAGCTAGCTCCCTTGATGTTTGCATTTCAAGAAGCTGGGTCTAAAGATGTTTCCATTTTAAAGAAATGGCTCCTAGGTTCTTCAGAAAGACTATTCTGGGTCATGGATCTGAAAAACAAAAAAGCCCAACTGACAAAAGTCCTATCTAGTATTCAAAGAGATGCATTTTAAAGAGATAAGGAAGTGCTTAGCAGTTCTCTAAGCTAAATGCTCTGACAAAAGACGGGAGAATCTCCCCATTTTCAACAGGGAGAATTAAGCCTCATATTTAATTTGTATTTCACACATGGGGAAACTGTAATTGACATTACAGTGTAATAGATGTGGATTGAAACACAGTGTAATAGACATGGATCTGCCTAACAAAATACACTTCGCTAAAAAATCAGGGAGGCAGTCAGAGTCTAAATGGCATTTGGAATCCTCTTCTTACGAAGTATAGAGAGAGGGCCATTGGTTAATCCGATTTTTATCTCTTTTTTAATCTCTTTTTTGTCTTGAAAATTAAAAGTATTACAGGGCCCACTTAGGGAACTATGGCTTTTTAAGCTTCAAACTTCCTCACTAGGGAATCCGCCTAAACCCTGTCCCTCTTTGTCCTGTTTGTAGCCCTCTCTTCCATTCTTTTGCTTCCTTCTACAGTATTCTGAGTTGGCTGAAATACCTCAGTGTCCCTTGAGTTTGCAAATTCCTTGTGGAGGAGACACATTCCTGGATAATGGATGTTCAGCCTGGTTGTGTTCAAATCTCTGACATTGTCAGACTTCTCAGATTCCAGATGGGAAAAGAAAAGTCTGTTAAATCTTTCGTTTTTCTCCTGTGCATACACAGTTCCACGGATTAGTCACTCCCTCTTTAGATTGAGCCAAGGGTTGCAAAACTTGTTTTGAAAAAGTCTGCTAGACCTGATTGAAATACATTTGGAGGTTAACAAAACTCAGTTAAAAAGGAAACAATGGGACTTCCCTGGTGGCGCAGTGGTTAAAAGTCTGCCTGCCGATGCAGGGGACACGAGTTCGTGCCCCGGTCCAGCAAGATCGCACATGCCGCGGAGCGGCTAGGCCCATGAGCCATGGCCGCTGAGGCTGCACGTCCGGAGCCTGTGCTCCGCAACGGGAGAGACCACAACAGTGAGAGGCCCGGGTACCGCCAAAAAAAAAAAAAAAGAATCTGCCTGCCAATGCAGGAGACACAGGTTCGAGCCCTGGTAGGGAAGATACCACATGCCACGGAGCAACTAAGCCCACGTGCCACAACTACTGAGCCTGCACTCTGGAGCCTGCAAACCACAACTGCTGAGCCTGCCACAACTACTGAAGCCTGTGCGACTAGAGCCCATGCTCCGCAACAAGAGAAGCCACCACAATGAGAAGCCCGTGCACTGCAAGGACGAGTAGCCCCTGCTCGCCGCAACTAGAGAAAGCCTGTGTGCAACGAAGACCCAACGCAGCCCAAAAAAAGATAAATAAATAAATAAATTTTAAAAAGAGAAAAAAATTGTGAAAAGTACTTATTGATAATATCTGGAAAAAAAAATTGTCCTAACAGGATGAAAGAAAGATAACCATTAATCTAATGCTTTACAGAGGTTTGGCTCTTTCTATTTATTTATTTATCCTTTATTGAAGTACAGTTAGTTTACAGTGTTGTGTGGTTCCGCTCTTTATATTGCTACATAAAATCTTGGTGAAAGGTGTTTTTGAAGGAAAAATTGTTGAACTGTGATTTTGAATAATGGCCTTGACTTTTAGGTTACTAGATAAGAAGAAGCAGGAGAGCCTCAGAGATTTGCTTTCAAGAGGCTTTAGACATTTGATTTGTGTATGTAGATGTTTACAAATTATATGTTTTTAAAATTCGTATAATGTCCTGATCAATTTGACTTTTTGAACAAATTGATTGAATAATTTTATTTGTGAAATGGAATTACATCTTCTTGCTGATTTTATCTCCATGTAAAAAAATGTCATCACAGTATTGTAGTTTAATAAGACCTAAGATTTAATTTCTAATGATTTCAAATTTATAAGTTGCATACATTGGATTTATGGGTCAGCTAAGTTATTATTTCCACAAATTATTATTTCTTTTTGCTTGTTTGTTTTTTGGTCGTGCCGCACAGCATGCGGGACCTTAGTTCCCCAACCAGGGATCGAACCCTTGCCCCCTGCACTGGAAGTGCGGAGTCCTAACCACTGTACCACCAGGGAAGTCCCTCTACAAATTATTCTGTCTCCTTAGTTCAGAGTCTGGACATGAAGTATCCTTTATTGTGTCTCAGCCCCTTCTGTCTTTCCTGAATGTTCACACAGCTTCCCAGCACCAACCCTTCACAGGCACTTCTCTCTCTCACTGGAATATTCTTCCCAACACTCAACATATAGTAAATTATTGCAGAATATTTTTTTCATACACAGAAATACATTCTCAAGTTATCTTTTCTTGAGCCTTCAGACTAGGTCAAGTCCAGTAGTTGTATTTTGTCATAATCACCTAAACTTGATCTCCTAGCATTTACAGTAATTTAAGTTGTGCAATAATTTGTATAGATGTATGCTTAAAGACTGTGTCCTGGCTAAACTATCTTTTTTTTATTTTTTAAACCAAAGCTAAGATACCACCAATTGTAAAACAGACCATTATTTCATAGGCATTTCAGAAAGAAAAATGCTGTGATAAGGTGCCTTAATGATAGTTTTATATGATACAGGAGTCAGTCACGGAGTCCTTTGTTACTTTCAAATTGCTTACATTCTGAAGGATTTGGCAACTTCTCCTGCTGTGATTTGCCACACTCAGTTGAAGCACTAGGACTAGGATGAAGCCTGTGAACTCGATATCACAACTGCTCAGCCACAAGTATAAGATGCTATTCAGTATATGATATCTCCCAATTTTAGAGCTGTTAGAAGGAAGAAAAATGTGTGTCCAAAGATCATTGAAATATATCGCAATCCCTGTGAGGGCTGGAGCTACTGATCTAATTTAGGTAATTGAATTACCTAATAGTACTTGGCCCATAGTAGAGGCTTAGCCTTACCTAATGGATGAATGGACATATGAATATTTTGTATAGAACAGAAACCGTCAGGTCTTGTGACAAATTTAGAGAAAATTACCTTTTGCCCCAGCAGAGGAAATAGAGCCTGGAGACAGTGTTTTTGTTATTGATGAGCACAAAGGGAAAACATTGGGGAAACATGTCTCCACAAATGCAACAGTATTTATCAGACATACCCTTGGATTATCGAATAGCACCGTGTAAAGTACCAAGATGAAGGAAAGCAAGTAGAAAGTGACAAAGGTGCACATTAGGATCAGGATGGTTTGGGTGGCTCTGGTCTCGGGAGAATCTGGGGCAGCGCTGGGTGCTGTGAATATACCATACTTGCCTCTTGTGCCTGTAGAAGATGCTCACTGTGGAGCCGTTAGACCAGGCCGTAAGGCCCAGACACACATTAGTGAACACATGCTATATTTTTATATCGTGATGAGAGAACAGTTATCCCTGAGAAGGAGGTGAACAGAATTATATCACCACAATTTGGCACATTGATTTTTATTTTAATGTATTTTTGGCCATGCGGCGAGGCGTGTGGAATCTTAATTCCCTGACCAGAGATCGAACCCGCACCCCCTGCAGTGGAAGTGAGGAGTCTTAACCACTGGACCGCCAGGGAAGTCCTTACATTGATTATTTTGAGTTCAAGGCACTTAAGAAACAGCAGGCGCAAGGACACTGACTTTTTCTTCCTTAAAGCAGGACATAGAACTCCCACGTGGATGTTATCTTCCCTAGAGAAGAAGGAAAGAAGACATTCTTATCAACCCAGAGATGGCACCAGAGGAATCTGCAAACAATACCTTACTCCATTAGTTTCCCTCCATATATTTCCCTTCCCACAGTTTGCCCCCTGTGGAAGCCTAAAACTCCTTTCCTCTCTCCTGTCATTTCTCTACGACTTTATTGTTCTTTGTTGAAGTTGCTATAAAAGCTGGAGTTCTGAGCCTCCATTTTGAGTTACTTCTGGTTTAGGTTTCTCCCACAGGGTGTGCACTGCACTCATTCATAAATTGCTTGTTTTTCTCTTCTTTTTTATAAATTTATTTATTTATTTTTGGCTGTGTTGGGTCTTCGTTGCTGTGCGAGGGCTTTCGCTAACTGCGGTGAGCGGGGGCTACTCTTCATCGCGGTGCGCAGGCTTCTCATTGTTGTGACTTCTCTTGTTGCGTAGCACAAGCTCTAGGCACGCAGGCTTCAGTAGTTGTGGCACGTGGGCTCAGTAGTTGTGGCTTGCAGGCTCTAGAGCTCAGGCTCAGTAGGTGTGGCGCACAGGCTTAGTTGCTCCACGGCATGTGGGAATTTTCCCGGGCCAGGGCTCAAACCCATGTCCCCTGCATTGGCAGGCAGATTCTTAACCACTGCGCCAACCAGGGAAGCCCTTGTTTTTCTCTTCGTGATCCGTCTTTTTGTTACAGCCAAATACTCAGAAGGTTCTAGAGGGAACATCATTTTCCTCTCTTACACATACTAAATATGGACATAAACTCCAAAATTCTTCCCCCACCCCAATCGTAACCCCATTTGGGTCACACACAGTCTGCAGACATGGCCACCAACAAAAGATTTGGCAACAGGCTCAGTTACTCTGCAAGTTTCCAAGCACTGCTTGACCCAAGAAATTACACATAATTTGTAGTGTAAATACTTTGAAAGGTGGACAGTGTATGCTTTTAAATGCTAAAATTAATCCCTACCTTTCCTGTTTTGAATTACAGCACGTACGACTACTGTCTTTTACAATTTTTAATTCACCTCAAGAGGAAGAAAATATTTCTATTTGCTGACCCCTGGTTTTCCACACTGCCAATGACCCTGATAGAACCAGGAACTCCCTTAGTCTGAGTCAGGGAGAGGGTGTTCTGTTTTGAATTGTGGTTAAAAATATGTATCACATAAAATTAATCATTTTGTTATTTATAAGTGGCATTAAGTACATTCACATCCTCCTTGTGTAAACTCCTATTAGTTCAGTCTTTAAAACAACCCTGGGGGGGAATTCCCTGGCGGTCCAGTGGTTAGGACGTGGTGCTTTCACTGCAGAGGGCCCAGGTTCAATCCCTGGTTGGGGAACTAAGATCCCAGAAGCTGCGTGGCCCAAAAACAAAACAGAAAGTAAAATAAAACAACCCTGGGATCACAACTTAGAGTCACAGTTTGCCCAAAGAGAGCACCCGTCTTGATTCAGAGGTGCTATTTGTGGGGTTCAATCATGTTTATCCATCTTCCTTCTTCTTTCTAGTGGTGAGGAGTTGGTGTGTGACATCCAAAAGTGGCTAGATGATAGCACTGTAAATTCAAAGTCGTACACACCAAATCTGCCGTACACATCCAGAAATCTTTTAGGTTCATGTGCTGGAGACCCCGGCATCTATAACTAATCTTCTCCATGTTTTTCTAACCTTCACTCTCCCTCTCTACGCCTGGTATCTTCCCTGATCGTTCACGGAGAAATTAGATCCCAAACGGCAAGAGTCATCTTCCCACCACATAAGAAAGGAATATGCATGGGCCTGCACCCATCTTATACTTCAGCCTCCCCAGCCCATCGTTTCAGAAAAATGTCCCTCTTTCTGTCAAAAGCTAAACATGAGGTAAAAGACATAAATGTAGGAGGAACTAGTTTTGTTTTGAGCTACAGACACTTAAAAAATATATATATACACACACGCCCCACCAAAAACAGCAGTAACCTGCACGTGGACATTAACGGTGGCTTTTTTCATAACTGCCAGGGCTGGGAGGCAACCGAGATGTCACTCAGGAGTTGAACGGACAACAGATGGGTACATTCATGCAAAGGAATTATTTGGCGCTAAAAAGAAGTGAGCGAGCTATGGAACTGTGAGGCGATAGGAGGGGAACCTTAAATGCATATTACTCACTGAAAGAAGGCAATCTGAAGAGGTTACACACCTATGATTCCAACTATGTATGACATTACGGAAAAGGCAAAAGTTTGGAGAGGGTAGAGAGATCAGTGTGTTGCGAGGCGTTGTAGGGGGTCGGGGGTTGGGGGTGGGGGTGAATAGGGGGAGCACAGGATTTTTAAGATGGAAACTATTCTCTATGATACTATAGTGGTGAGATAGATTGGTCAAAACCCACAAAATGTACATCAAGAGTGAACCCTAATGCATGTAGACTCAACCACTGATGCAGAATGTTGATAGGATAGTAGAGAAGGGGAAGGCTCTGAGGTCACTCTCTCTCTCTCTTATTTGTGGGGGTGGTGGGAATCAGCGATGGCAGAGGAGGGGGCATATTGGAACAAACTGTACTCCAGTTTTGCTGTGAACCCAAACTGCTCTTTAAAAAAACAAACAAAAAACAATAAAGAGTTGAACTTTTGTGAACACTTGCCTGTTTAACATATAACCTTTCAATATCTTCACCTGACATCTGCTCTTTATTTCACTGTATATACAGTTTCCCACCAGATGGCTCCAAATACTGCTCTCTTTTGCCATGGACACCAGTGACTTCTTTGGTGAACATCTAATGCTCACTTTCCATTTACCATCTTACTGGACATTCTAACAGCTGTAGGGAAGGAAAAATTCTCCTCTTCCCTCTTTTTAGGGTCTCTGACTGGGCCTAAGGTTGAAACTGACAAAAGACAGATTAATAGAAGAAGAGCACACACATTTTATTAAATGTTTACGTGTACATGGGAGCTTTCATGAGAGATCGAAGACCCAAAGATGTGACAAGAACAGGAAGCTTTTATATCTTTTAGACAAAGAATCAATTTGTGAAGAATTGACAAGACAAAGGGGTCTGGGCTGTGGGTAGTTCATGGTGAAGAAGTGAACTAGGAAGATAGGCATGAGATTAGGTTTTGTTGGTACAAACTGCTCAGTCCCCAGTTCTCCCACTCACATTTCCTGTCTCTGGTGATTAAGAATGTCTTCCTCCTGGTACAGGGAGGGTACCTTTCACATGGGAGTTTTATCTCCTGCTCTCAGGAAGAAAAAGGAGTGTCAGAGCATCCTTCCTGCATCTGCTGTGTCATAAGTGCCTGGAATTCAAAATAATTGGTGTGCCAAACAGTGGGTGATATTTTGGGGTGACATATCCTGGTTTCCTTCAGAGCAGTTCAGGTAAGTGGCTCACTAATCTTGGTTTCTTGGAATACTGTTATCTCTGGCTCCTGACAACCAGAGGTTTCTCATTTCACTACTACCTTTCTTGGTGCTCCTCCACAGCACTGTTCACCAGCATAGGCTCCTCCGCCTGGGAGTTAAAAACTTGAAGTGCATCTGTTGCTCCACGCTGGGCCCTACAGTCTATTACCGATATGATTAAAAAAAATAAATAACCTCTGAGTGGTCTAGTCCATTTCTAAGGCATTACAAACTCTATGCTTATAAACCCCAGATTTCAACTCTTTCCAGAATTAGATATACAACCATCTAGTTGGTTTTCTGACTTGGATGCCTCACAGAAATGACATATTAAAAGTGGTCCAACCCTTAAATCTTGTTCTTCTTCTTTACCCTGGCAACGCCCCAGACTTCCCCCGTCTGAATGGATTGTACCACTGTTCACGTGGTGACACTTTTCCACACTCCACAAGAGTTTCCTCATCCTGTATGTCCCCATGTCATAGACAACCCATTGCCCAGTCCTGTCCATTCTTCCTTTGCTATGTATATCCAAACACTTCTATTTCCACGACTACCCCTGCCACCAACCATTTCTGTAACCAGTCACTCCTTGAAGGAATCCGTGTTGTTTCCAGTTTGGGGCTCTGATGAACAGAGGTGCTGAGACCATTCAAGTCTAGGATTTTTCGTGAACATAAGTGTTGTCCAGCGGGGGAATAGGTGGGGTCCTCCAGATCACCCTCCAATTTGATGTTTCGCTCCCTAGAAGGACTCACAGGACCCCACAAAGCTGACTTTCTGGAGCTCAAATTGATACCACGTGGCCCAAGGCCCCTGCCATAAATCACACTGTTAGCCTCAACTATCCAAGTCCCCAACTAAATAAGGACATTCATCAGGCATTCCAAGGGCTTCCCAGGAGCCAGGCAAGGCCCGACCTTTCTTTGGAATGTGCTGGTTCTGAACATTCTAGACCTGCTGAGTCAATCCTTTACTTGACAATCTATTTTTATTTGACTGGGGGTTGAGTTTCTAGATTGTACCGTACTTGCAAATCTTTTTTTTTTTTTTGGTTATTTGTGTGTTTGGAAGCCGCCACAGTGTTTTCCACAGTGGCTGTACCACTTTACATTACCACCAGTGATGCGTGAATGACTGGGTTTCTCCTCGACCTCATCAGCATTTTATTACCGTTCTGTATGTTGTTTAAGGCGTTCTGATGGATGTGTCCAGGTATCTCGCTATGATTTTCACTTGCATTCCCAGGAAATGCCTCATATCTTTTTACGTGCTTATTTGCCATCCAATTGTATCTCTTCCTCTTGGGTGAAATGCCTGTTCTGTGTTTTGTCTATTTTGTATTTGGATTTTTTAAAAAAGATAATAGTTTTGAGAGTTCTTTCATATTCATATCTGATGTGTGGTTTGCTCATGTTTTCTCCCTGCTTCAGTCCTTGGTCCTTTCATCCTCTTCAGAAGGTGTTTCACAGCCTAGGTTTTTAATTTTGAAAACTTCCAATGTCTCTATTTCTTTTTGTGGATCACACTTCTGGTGTCAGATTTTGAAATCTCTTTGCCTGACCTTAGATCCCCATTTTTTTCTCTTGGAATATTTTCCTCTGAAGTGTGTTCTCGTGTTAAGTTTTACATTAACGTGAGTGTTCCATCTTGAATTTGTTTGTACGAGGTGTGAAGTTAAGGTGTTTAGGTTAAGGTTTTTTTGTTTGCTTGCTTGCTTGCTTTTGTGTTTTGCTGTGGATGTCCGATTGCCCATATCATAGAGAAGCCATTTTTTCTCCAGTGAATTGCTTTTGCACATTTGCCAAAAGTCACTTGGGCTTAGGCATATTTGTTTGGATCTCTGTGTTCCATTGATCAACGTGTCTAACTGCAAACATCACATGGTCTCTATCAGCTCTATAAATAAGCCTTAAATTATGGGCAACTTTATTCTTGGATATTGAAATTGCTGTAGCGATTCTAGTTCCTTTGCCTGTCCATCTTTTAAAATAGAAATATATGTACTTTAAAAAAACACAAAAAACCAAACCAAAGGAAATTCTGCACCTTAAGAAAAAATGTCATGGAACAGTTCACCATCAACATTAAACTCACTTCAAACACACACAGTCTCTTTCATGCTGTTGCATTGTACAGATATGCTGGAAGTTTATTTAGTAAAAGGCTATTAATCCTCCCCTATTTTTTATGGAAAGTAATGATGAAATCAGTATTCTTATCACTCCATGTACATTAGCACCAGTGTTCCCCACATCCATTTTTTGTCTTTGAACTTTATTATGGTCAATGCAGAGACAGATTTTGTTTAAACTTCTATGTGGTCAAGTTATAAATTATTTCCTTCATGTCTTCTGGGCTTTTTTTTTTTATGCTTTAGAAAGACCTCTGCTCAAAATGATAGAATTAAAATATCCGGGCAATCCCTGGCGGTCCTGAGATTAGGACTCGGCACTTTTACTGCCAAGGACGCGGGTTCATCCCCCTGATTCGGGAACTAAGATCGCAAAGGCACACGGCTCAGCCCCCCTCAAAAAAAAATTTCACCCGTTGTTCTCCATGAATCTTTGTATGGTTTTAGGTGTACTCTGCCTGCTGCAGAATTTTTCTAAGTCCTCCCGGGAACTCGCTGGTGCCATTCTGGGCAGCCCGAGTGACGGTCCCGGGCTGAGAGACGCGCTCCGAGGTAGGCCGGGACAAGGTCCAGCACCCCGGGGGGCCGGCGGTGCGCCCTCGTCGGTCCGGGATCCGAATCCGTCCCGCTGACGTTGGCGCCGGTTGTCGGGCGCCATTTGGCAGCCACGTTTTTTGTTTTTGTTTTTTTTTTTCTTTTTTGCGGTACGCGGGCTTCTTACTGCTGCGGCCTCTCCCGTTGCGGAGCTCAGGCTCCGGACGCGCAGGCTCAGCGGCCATGGCTCACGGGCCCAGCCGCTCCGCGGCATGCGGGATCCTCCCGGACCGTGGCACGAACCCACGTCCCCCGCATCAGCAGGCGGATTCCCAACCACCGCGCCACCAGGAAAGCCTGAAAGCCACGTTTATATTGTCCCTTCCCTTCCGGAGCTCGGGCAATGTCTTCAGGGGATGGGATTCGGCCGCGATGCCCGACGCAGAGTTCCGGGAGGCCGGCGGGATTGGCGGGATCGTCCCGGTCTTGCCGGGCGGGCGCGCCTCGTGCTTTCTCCGGAGGTTGTACCTGCAGACTCATGGGGAAGAGGCTGCGGCCGCCCGGCCAGAACGACCAGCCTCCGCTGGGGCTCCTCCGGCCGCCGAGGGGAGCTGGAGGGGGTCTCCCGGGTCCGGAGATGGGAACCGGGCCAGACCAGGCTGTGCGGGGAGGCCCACGGAGGGCCCAACGGTCTGGGCAATGGGCTCGCGTGAGGTTCCGGTAGGTGGACTCCGCCCCACCTCTCCCTCCCGCAGCCAGGACACTGCGGCCGGCGGGCAGTGTGCACTCTGCGTCGCGGGGGAGGTGGGAACTCGTGGGCGACCGTGGGCTGTTCGTCTGGCTCCTAAGGTCGTGCTGCACACCCTGGCTTCAAACCCTATGACTCCTCAGAGGTCTCCTCGCGCCTCCTGACCCGCACCCTCTGGGGTTGTGCGGGGGTGGGGGTTCCCCGCCAACAAAGTTTGTCTGACTCTTGGCGGTGGGGTCCCTCTGCTGGTGCAGTTATGAATAACGCCGCTAACTGCGAAAATTCACGTGAATTGCGGGATCTGGTGGTCGCTAACATCTTGAACTCACTTGTGGACCCGGCTTCCTCCTGGGGCTATGCCTCTCTGAGCGTTGCTTGACGATCCGTTGCTGTGGGGCGTACCTCCCGGGTGCGCGGCTGGCGGTGCTGTCACAGGGCCTATTCCACCACCTCTGGGTAAGGGGGCATCCCTCTTTTCCCCTTGGCAATTTGCCCCTTCCTGCGTTTAACGGTTCGTGAGCTGGGCTGCCTATTGTGTGCTTCCCTTTGACAGGATGTGCTCTCAAAATACTATGACCCCCGCCAAAAATATAACTCTTTTCTTCTAAGTCTGAATCCTTGCAGTGGAATAGTGTCTTATCTGTGGCCCAGTGACATCTCTGACCTCTGCACTGGTCTTTTCCTTGAACAGCTGAAAGTATATTCTGGCCTCAGGCACGTTACCATGGTGTTTCCCCCCACCCCCCAAATCTCATGCCCTCACCTTCATCAAATGTGGATGTGGGGGCTTCCCTGGTGGCGCGGTGGTTGCGCGTCCGCCTGCCGATGCAGTGGAACCGGGTTCGCGCCCCGGTCTGGGAGGATCCCCCATGCCGCGGAGCAATGTGGATGTGGGGGCTTCCCTGGTGGCGCGGTGGTTGCGCGTCCGCCTGCCGATGCAGTGGAACCGGGTTCGCGCCCCGGTCTGGGAGGATCCCCCATGCCGCGGAGCGGCTGGGCCCGTGAGCCATGGCTGCTGGGCCTGCGCGTCCGGAGCCTGTACTCCGCGGCGGGGGAGGCCGGCATACCACCAAAAAAAAAAAAAAAAAAAAAATGTGGATGTGGAACATCCTTTACCCGTGAGGCTTTTTTTAAAAAAATAAATTTATTTTTTGGCTGTGTGTTGGGTCTTCGTTGCTTGGGCTTTCTCTAGTTGCGGGGAGTGTGGGCTACTCTTCATTGCAGTGCACAGGCCTCTCATTGCCGTAGCTTCTCTCACTGTGGAGCAGGGGCTGTAGGCGCACAGGCTTCAGTAGTTGTGCCACGTGGGTGCAGTAGTTGTGGCCCACAGGCTCAGTAGTTGTCGCGCACGGGTTTAGTTGCTCCGTGGCATGTGGGATCTTCCCGGACCAGGGATTTGAACCTGTGTCCCCCGCATTGGCAGGCAGATTCTCAACCACTGCATCACCAGGGAAGCCCTACGCATGAGGCTTTTTTCTTTTCCCCCAAAGTTTAATTTAGAGCCCAATCCCCTGCACTTGTTACTCTAAGTCAGCCTTTCCCCTTAGAAACTTTCATCCTATTAACTTTATTAATTTTCAAATTTTATTTTTTAGAATAATGTGTGGCACACACAGTAGGGATTTTTAAGTACGTGTGTTCAAAAGCAACAAATAAATGCTCTGATGTGCATTTCCCCCAGTTTGGGCCAGTTTCATGAAGTTTTGAGGGCTGACGGAAATTCAGCACAGCCATGTGTGGGGTTACTTCTCAGATCTCAGCATCTTTTGATGACTCTTCTCTGATACCAAGTAGTTTTCAGGGATTAGATGTTTTCCCCTAGCTAATCCTGGCTGACTAAATCCAGCTATCAAATCCCCAGGGCATTTTTTAAAGCAAACATATAAAAATGTACTTCTTTTCCCTTTTACTTTCCCAATCCCCCTTCCTCCTCATTCAAAGGTATCACTGGATGGAGTTGGAGTTAAACTTTGTCACAATTTATTATGTATCCTTCCAAAGATACTGTGATTTGCTTAGGGATATTTCTCTTAAATGTTTACTTATCAAAATTCCAAGTTTCCCAAGTGAAGTGGATTTATACCTATCACAGGGTGAAGACTGTTTTAATCATTTGAATTTTCTTGAAGAAAACATTCTAGGGTGATCAAAAAATACTGTTAATGTGAAAATGATAATAGAAATATTCCATAAGTTTCCTGTGTTTTTATGTAGGATTCTATTCCACTTTACCACTACAATTAAAGTCTTGCAAAAGTCAGGGCTCAAATATTTCCATTGGTGCACTTACTGTGCTTTACAAAAAATTACATACAGGTTGTGATTTTTTTTCTGCTTATAGTTGTGGAGTGCTCTCTGAGGGGGTACTTTTTAGTACCATGTGAAATGACAGGTCTTTTCACTCCTTTCAAGTCACTTTGAGGCTAGTATGTTCTGGTTCCCAGCCTAGTGGCAGTAGTGACTCTCAGCTGGCAATGCCCAAGGCTCACCTGGAAGAGACACTTATACCTCCACCAGGGCCAACCAACACTGTGGCTGGGCCACCCCTTGCAGTTCTTAGTTTTTTGAAGTGCTTCCTACCTATGATCATGATAAGAGAACTGCAAGAGGTGGTAGGAAGTACCTCGAAACTATCAAACTTGAGGAACATTACTCACAGATCCTGGAGGGCACCCTGGGGGCATGCCACAGTGAGGTTGTGGGTGGAGGGAGCATGGACCTGAAGCTCTGCCTTTATTAGGTTCCACGGGTTCACCTTTCCTTTGCAAATTTACACCAGAAGGGTTGGGAATTAGGGTGTAGGAAGGAGAGTTCCTCACACTCTTGCACATACAGTACCTGAAAAATTTCCTGGCTGTGTGGAGCTGTGGTAGTAAAAACAATGCAACAGATAGATGTGCACCATCAACACTTCAACTTGCCCACCCTAATTTCTTCAAATTGGTGGGGCAGTCAGCATGTTAAATAGTTTGAGAGACTCAACAAACCACATCTAGAATGTTGTTGCAAACATGTTGCAAACTCTAGTGGAATGATGATTGGGGAACTTCAGAGATGTAATATCTACCTAGCTATAGGTTAAGAGATTTATGAAACACAAAAGCTTTCAAGTGGGTAAGTCTGAGCACTGATATTGGAGCTATGAAAGGTTTATATCTTAGAAATGGACTCTGAAGAGGTTTATGTGTTATATAATTCACTAATATAGTGGGGCTAGATGAAACAAGTTACGCCTAACATGAAAAAAAAAAGGCTTCACTGCCGTTCCTTTCCATTGTGTATATACATAAGGCTTTATTTGTAACGGCCGAAAATTGGAAACAAGCCAAAATGGCCATTAACAGAAAAGTGGGAAAACGAATTGTGGTTCATCTAGACAGGATCTAGTACTCAACTATAAAAAGAATGAAGTATTTACATAAACATTTATGAATCAGAAAATAATGCAGCAGGGAGGGAAAACACAATTTTTAAAAAGTAAACAAAATTCTATGAAACAAACTAATTTACTGTCAAAAAGTAAATCAGTAGTTGTGAGGGCAGGAAGAGATTTTAAAAGGGTATTCTCTGCTAGCCTAGGGGTTAGGATTCTGGGCTTTCACTGCCACGACCTAGGCTTGATCCCACAAGCTGTGTGGTGTGGCCAAAAATAAAAGGGAAGTAACTATGAATTACAGATATGATAACCATGAGGATTATTTTTAATGGTTTCTACACTATGTCAAAACTAACCACACTGTACAATTTAAATCAATTATATGTCAATAAACTTTTGTAAGAATTTGTTTAAATAGAAATCTAATTCCCCCCATTTTTTTCATAACCAGAGGTTTAGAAAGATTGGGAAGGGCAGCCCTCCAACAGGGCAAAAAGTATTCATAAAGATCATTTCTGAGTTGGTGGGAACAGCTGCTAGGTCACAAAAACTGTATCTCTGGGCTTCAGGATCTCCCTTCTGTCTATTCTCATTTTCTTCTCCATGCAGCAGTATCCTTAGAGTGAACAGCCCCGAGGCTACATAAATATATAAAGCTTTATTTGCTCTGACAATGACAGCAGCTACAGGAAGAACACAGCTATGGCATGTACACCTCATCCAATACAATGTAGCCACAGTCACTGAACATTTGTGGAGGCACCTTTAGAAGAGGCACACCTCTCTCACTGCCACAGCTTCCTCCAGTGCATATGAATCACATCCAGTGTGTGTGAATTTAGGTTCCAGCCTCACCCCTGTCTTACAACCAACACCAGAAAACCCAACTCTAGACATGAAGGCACGTGATTCCTTTGCAGTACCTGGGGAACAGCTTCCCCACAGTAGTGCTCAGCATTATATGATATCCTTGGGAAAAGGGAACTGATTTATACTTCTCACAGAGGCACTAGAGGTGCTTCCTCCCTTGAAAATTACTCCTCCTACTGTTCTGCAGAGAATGGGACAGAGACATCTGCCTTCCTTGATCACTGCAAGGGACATACATACTATTGGAACCTGGAAACTACTAAGTGGTAGAGGTGAGGCTTCTGCCACAGAAACTGGAAGGGACATAATTCAGGCAATGGAGCCAGCAGTAGAATATGCAAAGAGGATCCTAAAAGCTTTCCACAAACCTAGAACTCACGGGGAACCTTCCCACTCTGGATGCTCAGCTGTATGAGGTTCAACATCAAGCAGATGGCTCCCTCACAAAGACACTCTAGTTCTAGTACACTGAAAACCCATGTTCCCTGTAGGTCTCAGAGACCTTTAGATGAAGGTTTTCCCAACTTTGCTGCACAAATAAAATTTATCCAGGCTGTGAACTTCTGTTGAATTACAGACCATTGGCTGTAACTGGTTTTCTCCCAGTCACTGCATTCATGAGGTTATCTGGTGTGAAGTTTTCTGTGTTGAATGATGTGGGAGCTTTGACTAAAGGACTTCCCACATTCCCCACACTCATAAGGCTTTTCTCCTGTGTGTACTCTCCGGTGCTGAATGAGGTTGGACTTTTGGCTAAAGGATTTCTCACACTCGTCACACTTATATGGTCTGGCTCCAGTGTGAATTCTCTGGTGTTGATTAAGAGTGGAGCTGTGGCTAAAGGATTTCCCACATTCCCCACACTCATAAGGCCTTTCTCCAGTGTGAATTCGCAGGTGCTGCACAAGTTTGCATTTGTAGCTGAAGGATTTTCCACATTCACTGCACTTATAAGGCCTTGCTCCACTGTGAATCTTCTGGTGCTGAATGAGGTTGGAGCTTTGGCTAAAGGAATTCCCACACTCACCACATTTATAAGGCCTTGCTCCAGTGTGAACTCTCTGGTGTTTAATGAGAGTGGAGCTGTAGCTAAAGGACTTCCCACATTCGCCACACTCATAAGGCCTCACTTTAGTGTGAATTTGTAGGTGCTGCACAAGTCTTAATTTGTAGCTGAAGGCTTTCCCACATTCATTGCACTTATAAGGCCTTGCTGCAGTGTGACTTCTGTGGTGTTGAATGAGTCTGTAGCTTTGGCTAAAGGATTTCCCACATTCACTGCACTCATAAGACCTTGCTCCTGTGTCAGGTCTCTGGCAATTAATAAGGATGGCGCTTTGGTTAAAAGCTTTCTCACAGTCATAGTAACTTTCGCTAGTGTGAAGTTGCTCATCCTGAAAAAATGTATATTCATAGCTGAACAATTTCTCATACTCACTGTACGTGTAATGACTTTTTCCGCCATGAAAGGACTCCCCACACCTGGAACTGCTGGGTGGCTTTGCCCCTTTGAGAGTGGCCTGATGCTGGAGAAGATTCAACATAGCCAGGAAATCCTTCCCAACTTCCTCACAGGTGAAGGTCTTCCCTGAAACATGGAACCTGTAGCTTGTCACAAATGAGGCCCTATCTATGTCCCTTTTGGATGGCTTCTCATCATTGTGCTTCTGGTGCTGGTGACGGTTTGCACTGAACCAAAATTGTTTTCCACATGCCTCACAGGTGTATGATTTCTGCCCAGGATGCAATCCTTGGTACTCAGGCAGATACAAAATGTCTCTCCTGGCCATGACACACTTCTCACAGGGGTGAGTCTTCTGAATGGATGGATCTGGAGTTGGAGTCTTGCCCAGTGACATTTGTTCTACAGAAACACTCTGCACAGAAAATGCCTCCTCATCCTCCATTCCATACCAACAACCTGAAAGCACAGAAATGCTGGTGAAATGCATGTTGTCTTTGGTGGTGGGGGGGGCAGCCCCAACACAAATGTGTCAGACACACCAAAGAATGAGGCCATTGGATTGTTTTCAATATGAGGTTGACGAAAGAGCTGCTTTGCAGTACAGGGACTCTGAAAGCCCTAAGAAGTAGGGAGCCCTCGCAAGATGGGGGCTGTCAGGGTGGCATGCAGCACAGGAAGAAACGTCGCCCATTCACTTCTCTGCCAACACCCTTCAGGTGGGCCTTGGCTGCTGATGACATTTGAGTGCTGTGTTCAAGTATCCAGGCCCAGGAAAATATGGTTGCAACTGACTACACGGTATTCAAAGTCTATTTAATGATATGTGCATGCCTTGCAACACATTATGTGGGACCTAATCTGGGGGAACATTGTAGAGGGAACAGTAGAGAAAAGGTGACACATGAAGGTAGAAAGGTGGGGACAGCCAGGGACCCAGAGAAGAATCAGAAGTTATAGAAGTGTCCAGAGTAAGGAAGGAAAGGTAGAAATGAGGTGTGGTCACTAGCATCACCATCAACACAATGGTGGACACAGGACAGGTTCCATATGATCTGAATACAGTCTTGATGTCATGCCCTCCGTCAGGTGCCATTCACCAAAGAGAGACCTGCTCTGAGCCCACCTCGCCATGGCTGGAGTCATGTCCATCCCAGCACTCTTCTTTCTGAACCCCAGTTGAACAACTGCCTGGGACCTGAGTCCTAAGGCAACGACAGGACAGGTGATGGACTAGCATTGGCCCAGAGCAATTCTGCATATTATAAGAATAGCCCATGGGAATTCCCTCTCAGTCCCGGGGTTAGGATTCTGCACTTTCACTGCCAAGGGCCCAGGTTTAATCCCTGGTTGGGGAACTAAGATCCCACAAGCCATGGGGCATGGCCAAAAAAAAAAAAAGCCCATCGTCCCCGAAGGTAGTCAACATATTAGCAACGGCAACTGCTGGCACAGACAGGAAGAAAGTCAACAGAAAGGAGATCAACCTGGGCAGGTGCCATGGATCTGGACAGTTACCCAGCCAGGGGGAGGGCAAGTAAGGTGTGATCCATCAGGCTCACTGGGGCAGCACACCAGTGGCTGCAGGTTCAAGAAGAGGGCAGTCGCTCAGCGAGAAAAACCTGGGCAGGAGCCATGGATCTGGACAGTTACCCAGCCAGGGGGAGGGCAAGTAAGGTGTGATCCATCAGGCTCACTGGGGCAGCACACCAGTGGCTGCAGGTTCAAGAAGAGGGCAGTCGCTCAGCCCAGCCCTGTTGACCACAGCTCCCAGCCAGGGAACTGGGAAAGGAGGCAGAATTTACTGTTCAAATGTGAGAAGATCAGAGTCTAGCCCAAGGTACTGGGGTGGGTGCCAGGGCCTTACCCAGTGAGGTCACAAGTGCAAAGTTCTCCAGCATGACATCGTGGTACAGGCATCTCTGAGCCTCATCAAGGAGCCCCCACTCCTCCCAGGAGAAGTACACAACCACGTCTTCAAAGGTCACACTACCCTGCCATGATGGGGAGAAATGAAATCACAAAAAGCCTCTCTCCCAAGGACCCACAACCCATCACCCACACATCTTACCCTCCTCCCAAGCTCTCCAACTCGGAGGTGACACCAGGCCCTGGTGCCACTAATGTCACTCTCTCCTCATGGTCCTGCCTGCAGGGCCCCACCAGCCCCCAGCCAGGCCATATCCCTGGGATACCCCAAAGCGCACCTCCCAGGTACAACCAAATGTAGACTCAACCTGCACTCTTAAGTCCCTAATACCAAGGATGTGGAATCATCAGCTCATGCTCCCTCCCCATGTGCACATCTTTCTTAGCACCTCTTGCATCTGTGCACCCCATAAGTGCATCCCCATGGCCACAGGAATTCCATTTGTCTTCCTGTTACTCACCATACAGCATCGAGAGTGCCCTGCTACTACAGACCTCTGCAGGACCCCATCTCCTGCTAGGGCTACCATAACAAAGTACCACATAGTGGCCAGCTTAAACAACAAAAATTATCTTCTGACAGTTCAAGTGTTAGCAGGGTTGGTTGCGTTTACAGCCTCAATCCTTGGCTTATTGATGGCTGTCATTTCCCTGTGACTTCACTTGGTCTTCTTTCTGTGTCTGAGCCCAATTTTCCTGTTATTACAAGGACATTGGACATGTTGGATGAGGGTTCATACTAATAAAAAACCCTATCTCCAAACACAGTCACATGCTGAGTTACTAGGGATTAATACTTCAACATAAGACTTTAGGGGGTCATAATTCCACCCGTAACGTGGGGCCGAGTATTCATCCCTCAGCTCGTCAACCACCCTCAGAGGATCCACGAAAGGTCACCACAAAATTCTGGTAAGTCAAGAATGGTGAATAAGCAGCAGCCCCATCCTCAGGGTCATCCTGCCTCAGTTACTCATAGGCCTCTGCATTCACCGCATGTCCACTCTTCCCTTGGAAACCGTGGCTGCTAGATTATCCTCTCCTCCCTCAATGGTTACCTCTCTTAAAACCTTTTACCGATGTCTGAGAGACCACTTCCTCCAACCTGGTGCCCAAGAAAGAGACCCAGAATTGACACCTACTCTCTTCTTCCTGACCTGTTAATAATATTACCACCAGGACAAGAATTCCCCTTCCTAAATGTGACAGAAAGCCCCACCCAATCCACCAAGCAGTCACCACCCATGTGTATCTAATGCTGAACTCTGTCTCAAATTTCTAGACCTTTCTTCCCTGCAGCTAGATAGAACAGGTTAAGGCATGTGTAAGTTCACCTACATCTTATGACCCAATCCCCCCCACTGCTCCTACCACCTCCAAAATCAACACCCACTTCTCAGGGAGACATTCCAGGCCTGAGTCCTGCCTCCCTGCTCTGTTCTCATCAGAAGGAGACTTACATTTCCCTGAATATTCCCAGCTTGGCCTCACCTTCAAGCATCTAGCACATACTGGTACCTATGCCCTTGACGACTTTACTAATTTCTGGAATTGGGAACACCTCCATATAACCTCCAACCTCGGTTGATGTTTCTCCAGGGTCCCAGACTAAGGGCTGGGAGAATGGCAGGTGAAGGGTCCCAGGCTACCACAACCCCAGACACCACATGCATAGGGTCATGATCAGTGAGACCCTGGGACACCCTCCTACTTGTGTAGATTCTAAAAGCACTTCAACTGTTATGGGAACCACTGGGCAGAGGTCAGTGGAGGCAGGCAACCATGGTGGAGCTCAGTGGGCTCTGGTCTCCATTATAGCTCTGCTCACCACTGGAGCAAAGAGACCTCAGGCTGTCTAAACTCTGGGATTCAGGCCTCAGTGCTGACTCTTAGCAGCTATGTGACCTGCACAAGAACTCAGTCTCCCTGTGCTTCACTGTCATCATCCCTCTCCAGTCTGTTCTTCCTTTAAAAGCCTCTTGGAAAACTTCATTTGTTTTCTTTGTTGAAATTCCCCACGGTTCCCAGGGCCTTCAGAATGAAGAAACAACCCCCTGAGCCTGCCAATCTAGGGGCCACTCCATCTCAATTATCTGTTCCCTAAAGAAACAGGTTTCCCGAATCCTCCGACCTCCAAACCTATACACCTGACGATCCCTCCACCTGTGAGCCTCTCCCACGCGCCATCACACTGTCTGTCAGAAACAGGGCCCCACCCATGGCCGCCTCACCATCCTGGACACCGGGGCCTGGGCTGCGGGCATGGGAGCAAGTGCCCTGCACTCGGGGCTTTAGCGTCTGGAGGAGTGAGGGTGGTGAGGGCCTGGAGGACGAGCGTTTACCTGAGGCGGGTCCCTCAGCACCGCCGCCGCCATTGGAGTCTGTGGGTGGAGCCCAGTGCTTCAGATCCGACTCTGTGCAGCAAGGACAACAATTCCTCTTGGTCGTGTCTCCTCTTTAGTTTGGTCACCTCGGACCAGACCCAGAGCTGTGGAACCTCTGAGTAGGAAAAAGACTGCCACTAGGAGAATGCCGGAAGTCCCGCCCTGACACGATGGCACGCATGGAAATGCCCCTGTCCTGGACCTTCATTGGCTCCACGCTGACGTGAATTTGCTGGCTCAGGGTCCTCTGGGCAATGTAGTTCTCACAGCAGTGAATAAAACACTGAATTAAAGAGTAAATAAAACACTGAATTAAAGCAGTGGATAAAACTGTGTATTTTATCTACTGAATGAGTTTAAATAGATGAAGATATAAAATCTTTAAGGATGTTTTGAGGTATTTACTTTTTGGCCATGGCTTGCAGCTTGTGGGATCTTAGTTCCCCAACCAGGGCTGGAACCCCCGCCCTTGGCATTGAAAGCACAGAGTCCTAACCATTGGACCACCAGGGAACTCCCTTGAGATATTTACTCTTGAATTTAGCTGCCAAAGATCACACCCGCTCTCTGTGAGAATGATTTAGTGACAGTGATTTGCTAATCTACATGTATATAAATCATTTGGTATGAAAGATGCTAAGCAGTTCTAACTAAAAATACCACGTAAACTGACAAGGGACAAGCACTCCCTACAAGTGCGTGTGCATGCCCAAACCACATTGGGTGACTTCATAAGCACTAAGAACATTTCCAAAATATGTGAATTCTTGAAAAAATACAATAACTGCACCAAGGAAAACTTTTGGGATCTTGATTTAGAAAACATTACAAAGCTCATAATTTTCTTGGGGAAACAACAGATTTTATATTCCACGTGATGGAGCCCTATTCAAAGTACCATCTAGGTAAGTCACTAAGTGCTTACACAGAGCCTCTGAAGAGTGAATACATTAGATAAACCCCACAGAGAAAACATTCAGATTCTCAGTTGATTAGATGATAAGACTCTCCCTGCAGAGAAGCAACTCTTACTATGAGAAAGAGTGTTTCTGCTGAATTTATCAGATACAAAGGCAGGGGACCAAAATATGCCACATTGACAAAGGGATTATCTTGAGCTGGAGGCAGATGAGAATCAACACATGCAGAAAGAAACCTTCCCAGAACATCCCTTATCTGATTAAAAGCAGAAACTTTTGAGGAATGACCTCCTCACCAAGACCTGGCTCTACTCAACAGCCTACGAACTCTAGTGCTGGATACCTTAGGCCAAATAACCAGGAAGACAGGAACACAGCCCCACTCATCAAAAAAAAAAAAAAAAAAAAAAATGAAATGACAAAAAAATATATGTTACAGATGAAGGAGCAAGGCAAAAACCTACAAGACCAAATAAATGAAGATAAAATAGGCAACCTAATGAAAAAGAATTAAGAATAATGATAGTAAAGATGATCCAAAATCGCGAATCGAGAAAATGGAAGAAATGCTTATCAAGGACCTAGAAGAACTAAAGAGCAAACGGGATTCCCTGGTGGTGCAGTGGTTAAGAATGCGCCTGCCAATGCAGGTGACAGGGATTCGATCCCTGGTCCAGGAAGATCCCACATGCCACGGAGCAACTAAGCCCACGGGCCATAACTACTGAAGCCCGTGCGCCTAGAGCCCAAGCACTGCAACAAAGAGTAGCCCCTGTTTGCTGCAACTAGAGGAAAGCCTGCACACAGCAACAAAGACCCAATGCAGCCAAAAAAATAAATTTTTTTTTTAAATAAAGAAACTGTCTTGCAATGCAGGGGATGCTGGTTCGATCCCTGGTTGGGGAACTAGGATCCCACATGCCGTGGGGCAACTAAGCCTGCACGCTGCAACTACTGAGCCACACACTCAAGCCAGTGTGTCACACCTAAAGAGAAGGCCGTGTGCCAAAAATAAATAAATATTTTTTAAAAAGAAATGGAAAGGAGAAATTACAACTGACACCGCAGAAATACAAAGCATCATAAGAGACTACTACAAGCAACTCTGTGCCAATAAAATGGACAACCTGGAAGAAACGGACAAATTCTTGGAAACATACAAATTTCCAAGACTGAACCACGAAGAATTAGAAAATATAAACAGACCAATCACAAGTAATGAAATTGAAACTGTAATTTTAAATCTTCCAACAAACAAAAGTCCAGGACCAGGTGGCTGCACAGGCGAATTCCAACAAACATTTAGAAAAGAGTTAACACCTATCCTTTTCAAACTCTTCCCCAAGCTCATTCTATGAGGCCACCATCACCCTGATACCAAAACCAGACAAAGGTATCACAAAAAAAGAAAATTACAGACCAATATCACTGATGAACAGTGATGCAAAAATCCTCAACAAAATACTAGTAAACAGAATCCAACAACACATTAAAAGGATCATACACCATGATCAAGTGGGATTTATCCCAGGGATACAA